>NC_135784.1:14329228-14634228 GCF_051106095.1 Pogona vitticeps
TCTCTGCCGTCAGTGGCTGAAGCCAGGAAAACACACCAAGGCTGAAATCCTGGACCTGATCGTCCTTGAACAGTTCCTGGCTGTCCTGCCACCAGCGATGAAGATCTGGGTCAGAGAGTGCAAGCCGGAAACCACTTCGCAGGCCGTGTCCCTGGCGGAAGGTTTCCTCCTGAGCCAGAGAGTGCATAAGAAGGAAGAAGAGGAGCCGGTGAGAGTTCAGGTCTATAGTTTGTTGACTAACTAAACATTTCCACTCTTCTTCCTTAATCCGATGTTCTTTTCTCTACTGTTAGTTCTTAAATTTGTTCCTCCCTTCCTGTGTTGGGTATCCAGCCGTTGCTGTCTTTCTGTGTGTGTTATTTTATTTATTTATTTATTTCATGTTATTTCATTTAATTTTATTTTTTTGTACAGGGTTCTTCAGAATCTGACCCTGGCTCCCCTCTGGCAGTGGACTCTCCTTTGTCTCTCAGGCAGAGGCCACTGCTCCTGAGGAACAGGCTGGAGGGGATTGGAGGAGCCGTCCCACAGGGTAAGACCCAGTCAGCCCATTTCTTCTCAATCTTCCTTCTTTGCATCTTTCCAAAGCCAGTGAATGGCCTTTGAGGCCTCCTGCATGCAAATCACGAATGTTTTTTCAGTCAAAGAAGGAAGATTATTTTTGAGTCAGTTGGGGATAAAATTCATGTGAAGAATAAGAGATCTTTCTTTGCAGGCATTGAAAATATCCAGGGAACCTCTCCCTCATCTCTCCTTTGCGGAGGAATGGAAGCTGTGCCTGTGCAGCCAGAACAGGTAAAGGGGATTGGATGGGGAGATGGGGAAGGAGCCTGGGCACCTTTGTTTCCTGTCTGCCTCATCGGCTGCATATTGTTTGCCCCCTTCCATTCGCTTCTTTCAATATTGTGTAGTAAATTGTATGAGAGATTTTTCAGGGAACGGGTCAGTCTGGCCTTGGAATCCTTGTCCACATTTTCTGCTTAGAGAGGGGCACGCACCAGTTCGTCCCAGTTCGTGTGGGGCTGTGGCTCCCTTTCCCTGCCTCTTCATCCAATCAGCCACTCACTCACGTCTGCTTGCTGGCTTTTCCCACCTCCTCGGCTGATCTCCCAGTCACCAGCAAGAGCCCAGACTTTTCTGCCCTGCCCTTTTCTCTGAGTGGGAGGTCAGCCAAGAGAGGGGGTGGGGCAATGAGGCCTGAGCTGTTGCTGGGACTGGATGAGGTGCAGGAAGTGAGGGTGCTGGGCCTGGTGAGTTGCTGGTTGAACCAGAGGAGACCTCGGCAGGGGAGCAGCAGTACCTGCGCTGCCCCCCTTATGAACTGGGACAGACTGGTTCGTGCCCATCTCTAGTTGTGTTCATTCTCTTCTTGGCGGTACTTATTTATTCATTTAATTTATATCCCGCCTATCTCGTCAGTTATGACCACTCTAGGTGGCTTACAACGTAAATAAAATACACATAAAATACACAATTGAATATAAAATTATTAACATAATGAACAATAGACAAATTCAACAAGATGGAAAACGAACAGTAGGGAAAGAAAGGGAAAGAAGACATCAGGGGTTAACTGCAGGTAAGGCCTGCCGAAACGTTTTTAGTTGGTTTTTAAAGGTACCCAGTGAGGGAGGCGCGCGAATCTCCGGAGGTAGGTTGTTCCAGAGCCGAGGAGCCACCGCTGAGAAGGCCCAGTTTCTTGTTTTTTCCTTCCAGGCCTCCCTCGGCGTCAGGCTCCTCAGCCTCACCTCCCGATTTGCACGAGTGACACGGGTAGAACTTGGTGGGAGTAGGCATTCCGCCAAATATCGAGGCCCTAAACCATTTAGGGCTTTGTACATAAGCATCAAAACTTTGAAGTCAGTGCGGAAACGAATGGGCAGCCAATGAAGCGCGGCCAGAATAGGACAAATATGATGGAATTTTCTGGCCGCCACATTCTGCACCACTTGGAGTTTCCGCGTCAACCTCAAAGGTAGCCCCTCGTAGAGCGCATTGCAGTGGTCAAATCTGGAGATTATGAGCGCATGAAACAAGGTAGTGAGTGCCCCCGTATCAAGATAAGTCAAAGCCGGGCTATCCGCCAGGGATGGAAAAAGGCGGAACAGACCACCAACGTCACCTGAGTTTCCATGGTGAGCGCCGGATGGATCCCCAGGCTGCGGACCCCACTCTTTGCGGCAACGGTGACCCCCCCAAATGAGAAAGTCACCCAAGGCAGCAACAGTGGGGGCACCCACCCTCAACCTCCGTCTTGTCCGGGTTCAGCCTCAGCCCATTTTCCTGCATCCATTGCATTACAGCCTCCAGGCAGTGCTGAAGGGACATCTCCTGCAGTAGGTGGAAAGCAGATGTAGAGCTGGGTGTCATCAGCGTATTGATGACACGATGCCCCACACCCCCTGATGACCCCTCCCAGCGGCCTCATATACATATTAAACAGCATTGGGGAGATAATCGAGCCCTGTGGAACCCCACAATTGAGACTCCACAGGGCCGAGACATTATCCCCAAGCTGTACTCTCTGGGGGCGGTCCCCCAAGAAGGAACAGACTTAGTGAGAGTCTAACAACCGCATTCTCTCTGAAGATGAAAGGCTTCCTCTTCTTTCAGGGTCCTGTAACCTTTGACGAAGTTGCCGTGAATTTCACAGAGGCGGAGTGGGCATTGCTGGATCAGAACCAAAGGGCCTGCCACAGGGACGTCATGGAGGAGATGCGTGAAAATGTGGTGTCTTTGGGTGAGATTTGCTTTCCTCCCCCTTCAGTCGACAGACCCACAGTGCAAATGGTACGAAAGAATATGTAGCCTATCACTGCTGTGAACGTTCACAAGATGAGAGAGAGGAAAACCATTCCAGTTTTTCTTTCTGCAGCACAACGGGTGTTGTTTAGACACTTGAATGCTCAGTCCCACTGCAAATCCACAATAAAACAACTGAAAAACAGCTAGTCACTTGGATAGGATATTCCATTTCATATGGAGAGGTTTAAAGCTTAATCCTCACTGATCGAGCAGACAGGAAAGGACCAGTAAAAGCTCTGCCCCTTTAGAGAAACAGGAAAAGGAAGTGGGGCTGAAAGGTAGATTTCTCAGAGTATCAGACTAACTGTAGGTGCAGAAGGTCTGAGAGTCAACAAGGGGACTGACCATTCTTTCCTCATGGTCTGTCCCCTTCCTCCTTCTGGTCATTTTGGGGTGCCTAGATTCTCAGAGTCGATGCCAACGTGTTCGACATCTCAAGGTGTCCCCTTCCAATGGGATTTTGTTTATCTTATTTCAGCTCAGGAGGGAAGACACAGCGAGAACCAGGAAGAATTGTGTTGGGAAGGCTTGGAAACAGTCGTTTGTAAAGAGAGTCGTCTTCAAGGAAGGATAAGTGAAGCAAATACACACAGTAGAAGTGAAGATTTTGCTTTTCCACTCGGAGATTCGCAAGATGCTCTGCCCCAGGAAAACAGAGAGAAAATGAAGGAAACGGGTAAATGTTCTTTGTACGGAAATAACTGTAGTCTAAGTGCTGCTTGGACAATCCACACAGGAGGGAGACTGCTGAAAATCCCAGAAGGTGCCAAGAGTCTTTGTGATCATTCACCCTTTGGAATTCATCAAATTTTTCAGAGCTTCGAAAGTAGAAAGAGCCTCCAGCACAGACAAAACCTTGTTTTCCCTCAGGAAAATGACACAGAGAAACCGTTTAAATGTGTAGAGTGTGGAAAGAGCTTCAGTCACAACAGATACCTGGCTCGTCATCTGAGGATCCACACAGGGGAGAAACCTTTTAAATGCTTGGAATGTGGAAAGAGTTTCCGTCAGCACACAAACCTTGCCAGCCATTTGAAAATCCACACAGGGGAGAAACCTTTCAAATGCCTGGAATGTGGAAAGAGCTTCCGACAAAGGGCCCACCTGGATCAGCATTTGAGGATCCACACAGGGGAGAAACCATTTAAGTGCTCAGAATGTGGAAAGACCTTTCGCCACAGTGCAAATCTTTCTTTTCATCAGAGACTCCATACTGGAGAAAAACCATTTAAATGCTTGGTCTGTGGAAAGTGCTTCTGTCACAGCACACAACTGGTTCGACATATGAGGAACCACACAGGGGAGAAACCTTTTACATGTCTGGAATGTGGGAAGAGTTTCGGCTGGAGCACAACTCTGAATAACCACATGAGAATCCACACAGGGGAGAAACCGTTTTCGTGCTTGGAATGTGGGAAGAGCTTCCGTCACAGGGCATCCCTGGCTTGTCATTCGAGGATCCACACTGGGGAGAAACCATTTCAGTGCTCAGAATGTGGAAAGAGCTTTAGCCAGAGCAAAACCGTTAAAAACCACATGAGAATCCACACTGGGGAGAAACCGTTTGCATGCTTGGAATGTGGGAAGAGCTTCAGGCAGAGGGTGCAACTCACTTCTCATCAAAGAAGCCACAGAGAGAGAGAAAGAAAAGTTGAAGTGCTTGGAAGGTCACGAGACTTTCAAGAAGGGGAGGCATCTGATTTCCCATCGAAACATTCACCCCGGTGAGAACTTGACAGGTCTGCCTCCAGACATTGCATCAGGGAAATACAAAATTGTATATCCTATAGAAACAAAGAACGAGAACAGATTTTTGTAGTTCCCAAAGAAACACTGGGGCGAAATCTGATTTTCTAATGAGTGCCGTGGATTGTCCTCTTTCCCCCTTCACTGTCTTTTTTCCTACACCAAAAAGCAAACCAAACAAAACCATGCAGTTCCCTTTCTAAGACGAGCCCTCCAGCCCTTTCCCCCCCCAACCCTAAAAGGCCTTTCTCCCCTTTGCACCCTACGCCCCCAAAGAACTGGCCCGGGGTTGAGGGTTGTTTTCTCTCCCCCAGAAGCGACTGTTTTTCAGCTAGCGGTGCAAACACCCCCCCCATTTTACATATGCAGTTATGATATGTGGCCACCCTCTCTGTGCCCGTGGGAAACAGAGACACGCTCCCTTTGGGGGTCAGCCCTATCCTGGATTCTCATGCCTGCCTACCAGCTTTTTTTGCTCCTCCTTTAACTGACCGGGGATGCAGGGATCCTTTCCTCCCGCAATCCTTACTTTGATAGTTGTGGGGTTTTTGGGCTTCTTGGCCGTGTTCTGAAGGTGGTTCTTCCTAACGTTTCACCAGTCTCTGTGGCCGGCAACTTCAGAGGACAGAAAAACCCACAACAACCATTAGATCCCGGCCGTGAAAGACTCCTTACTTTCTTTCCTTCCTCCTGGATGCTACTCATTGCATAAAAGCACAAAAACAAGAACCCCAGCAGCTTGAAGCTTGCCTTTGGTTTTGAAAAAGCCCCCTCCCCATTCTGGTCCTGCTGGGAGGGTCGCCCTAAATCGTTTCCAATCCCATTACGTAGCCTCAAAGGTCACCCTAGAGTAGGCCCACTGACGCTTGTGGGGATTGGGCGAATCCCCTCCTTCCTCATTTGCCGTGATTCAAACAGGCCTCCTCTAGTGGTGTCTTCCTGTGCTAAGCTACAGGGTTTCAGCCGTTGCATCATTAGGGCTGCTGGATGGGTTTCTGTGTTGCTAGGGTATCCACTCAGGGAAGAAACCCTATCAGTGCTTGGAGTGCAGAAAGACTTTCAACCGGAGCAGAGGTCTTGCTCATCATCGGAGACTCCACAGAGGACAGAAACCCTATAAATGCTTGCAATGTGAAAAGCGCTTTTATCAGAAGGAACATCTCACTTCCCGCATGAGATTCCACACAGGAGAGAAGCCCTTTAAATGCCTGGAATGCAGAAATAGCTTCCGTAATACAAGCAACCTCTGTTTACACTAGACAGTCCACACAGAGGAGAAACCCTTTAAGCATCTAGAACGTGGAAAAAGCTTTCGTCACAGCTAGTACTGTGCTTGGTTTCCCATATGAGAATCCGCACAGGAGAGAAACCCTATAAATGCTTGCATTGTGGAAAGAGCTTCTGTCACAGAGCAAGTCTAAGAACTCATCAAAGAATCCACACAAAGGGAGAAATGTTGCTGAAGTGTGGAGAAATGCTGGTTTCTGACTTAGATTTATAAATACTGTATTTTTTTTTATACTTCATTGTTTAATCTTTATGTTTAATGGTTTCTTAGATGTTTTAATTATGTAATGTTTTTACATTTGTTGTTTCATCTGTTGTGAGCTGCCTTACGTCCCCAATGGGGGGATAAGGTGACATATAAATTATTTAAATAAATAAATAAATACTATAAATTGCCGTGAGTGCTACCCTTTTAGGCAAAAGGTGGGGTGTAAATGTGATTAATAAAAATAACATCCACACTCATTTCATAAAACTTAAGTTTCTCTGCCCTCCTACTGTGATTAAACAAAACAAATATTGTGCGCAGTCTTTCTCTCTTTCCCTTTCATTGTATCTCACCTTTCTCTGCAATCTGGGACTCAAGGCGGCTCAGAGCAAATTTAAAACGGGCACAAAGACAGACAACAGACAACAATAAAAAACCCCAGAGATTTTTAAAAATCCAACATCTGTCCATTGAAAGTGTATTTTCTTAAGTGCTGCTGGAGAGAGAGCGCAGGGATTTTAGGCCTCTGACTGCGGGGTTCAGGTTCTTCCTTGACGAGCGGCTGGACTCGATGATCCAGAGAGTGATGGTCCTCCAAAGGAGGTAGAGCCATGGAATCCTAGTTCCTAGATGAGCAGACAAAAATAGAAGTCACTTCCTGTTTCCGCCCGGAAGGTGCTCCCGTCTTTTCCTTCCCAGAAGAGCCCCCTCCCCTCTTCAGAATTCCAGGCGGAAGTGAAGGCGCCTCTTAGGGAAGCCGGGAAGCCCCGGGTGGGGGAAGGAAGGATATGGGGCAGTGCTTGGAGAAGCTGGTTGTGGCGCATGGCTTGAGGGACAAAGAGGTCAGGGCATTGCGAGAAGGAGAGGGGTAAGAAGGGGAGCCCTAATCTGGCGGGGAGTCCCTGGAAGACCCTCCCTCCCTCCCTTCTCTCTTTCTCTTCCTCCCTCCAAGGCCAGGGCAGGTGAGCCTTCTCCGAGGATCGTCCCCCAAACTCCCCTCCTCCTCCTCCTCGGGCTCCTTCCTCCGCAGTTTGGAAACAAAGACAATTACGTAAACAAAGAAGATTAGAACAATCCTAAATGCAACGAAAACAGAACAGTCAGTTCAGGATAGGATATCCCATCATCTTAGTTAGAGGCTAAGAATTCATCAAACTTTTCAGAGCTTCGAAAGTTGAAAGAGCATCCAGCACAGACCTAACCTTGTTTTCCCTCAGGAAAATGAAACAGAGAAACCCTTTAAATGTGTAGACTGTGGAAAGAGCTTCAGTCACAAGGCGTCCCTGCCTTGTCATCTGGGGATCCAAACCGGGGAGAAAACATTTAAATGCTTGGAATGTGGAAAGAGTTTCCATCAGCATGGAGACCAGCCATTTGAAAATCCACACAGGGGAGAAACCTTTTAAATGCCCGGAATGTGGAAAGAAGAAGATGGACTCACGCCGTACGAGACTTCTTTTCCAATGCACACCACAATCTGCTTGCTGTTTTTTAAAAAAATTATTGTCATTGTAAGTATAGACATATACAATTCACAGTGATACCCAGAGACCAGACCCACATGCACACACATAAACAATTCCCAAACACTCCTCAGCCACTAAAAATCCCCCACTAGGAACACAAACATCTGCACCTCAGGCGAAGGAACACTATCCAACTGTTCACTGCTGATGGTCTTTAAGTTCATAATTGAGTGCAATTATAGCTCTGGGATAAAAATTATTTAGAAAACATGTTGTTCTGTATCTTCTGCCAGACGGCAACTATCCCAAAAGAGCAGCCATTGCAGGTGTACCTTTTGTTTGATGTTGTTTAGACGTTAATTCATGTCCGACTCTTTGTGACCCCATGGACCAGAGCACACCAGGCCCTCCTGTCTTCCACCGCCTTCGGAGTTGGGTCAAATTCATGTTGGTGGAGTCGATGACACTGTCCAACCATCTCATCCTCTGTTGTCCCCTTCTGCTCCTGCCTTTGCACTTTCCTAATATCAGGGTCTTTTCCGGGGGACTCTCAAGAGTCTCCTCCAGCACCACAATTCAAAAGCATCAATTATTCGGCGGTCAGCTTTCTTTATGGTGCAGCTCTCACTTCCATACATCGCTACTGGAAAATCCATAGCTTTGACTATTCGGACTTTTGTTGGCAAAGTGATGTCTCTGCTTGTCATCGCTTTCCTCCCAAGAAGCAGATGTCTTTTAATTTCATGGCTGCTGTCACCATCTGCAGTGATCATGGAGCCCAAGAAAGTAAAATCTGTCACTACCTCCATATCTTCCCCTTCTATTTACCAGGAGGTGATGGGACTAGTGGCCATGAACTCTCCTCTTTCACCCTCATTATGAGGTTCTTTAATTCTTCCTCACTTTCTGCAATCAGAGTGGTATCATCTGCATATCTGAGGTTGTTGATATTTCTTCCGGAATCTTAATTCTGGCTTGAGATTTCTACACAGCCTTTCGCATGATGTATTCTGCATATAAGTTAAATAAGCAGGGGGACAATATACAGCCTTGTCATACTCCTTTCCCAATTTTGAACCAATCAACTGTTCCATATCCAGTTTTAACTGTTGCTTCCTGTCCCACGTATAGGTTTTTTAGGAGATAGATAAGGTGGTCAGGCACTCCCATTTCTTTAAAGACTTGCCTTAGTTTGCTGTGGTCCACACAGTCAAAGGCTTTTGCATAGTCAAGGAAGCAGAAGTAGATATTTTTCTGGAACTCTCTGGCTTTCTCCATAATCCAGCGCAGGTTAGCAATTTGGTCTCTAGTTCCTCTGCCCCTTCGGAATCCAGCTTGTACTTCTGGGAGCTCTCAGTCCACACACTGATGAAGCCTACCTTGGAGGATTTTGAGCATAACCTTGCTAGCGTGTGAAATGAGTGCAATTGTACGGTAGTTGGAGCATTCTTTGGCACTGCCCTTCTTTGGAATTGGGATGTAGACTGATATTTTCCAGTCCTCTGGCCACTGTTGAGTTTTCCAAACTTGCTGGCATATTGAATGTAGCACCTTAACAGTGTCATCTTTTAACATTTTAAATAGTTCAACTAGAATGGCATCACCTCCACTGGCCTTGTTGTTAGACAAGCTTTCTAAGGCCCACTTGACTTCACACTCCAGGATGTCTGGCTCAAGTTCAGCAACCACATTATCTGGGTTGTCCGGGATATCCAAATCTTTCTGGTATAATTCCTTTGTGTATTATTGCCAAGGCAAGGCACCTGGAAGGGACAACATCCCTTTTGAAGTGCTGAAATGCGGTAAGGAGATCATCACCACCGAACTGTATGAGGTCTTTTGTCTCTGCTGGAGGGAAGGTGGAGTACCACAGGACATGAAGGATGCAAACAAGAACAAAGGAGACAGGGGCGACTGCAATAACTACCGTGGCATCTCTCTTCTTAGCGTTGTAGGGAAGCTGCTTGCCCGTGTTGTGCTGAAGAGGCTCCAGGTGCTTGCAGACAGAGTCTATCCAGAATCACAGTGTGGATTTTGAGCTAATAGATCCACCACTGACATGGTATTCTCCCTCCGACAGTTGCAGGAGAAATGCAGGGAACAACAACAGCCACTCTTAGTGGCCTTCATAGACCTTACAAAAGCATTTGACTTGGTTAGCAGGGATGGCCTTTTTAAAATACTTCCAAATATTGGATGTCCACCTCGTCTCCTTAACATCATCAGATCCTTCCATGAGGGAATGAAAGGCACTGTAAGTTTTTGATGGCTCAACATCAGATCCCTTTGACATCCAAAGTGGAGTGAAACAGGGCTGTGTCCTGGCACCAACCCTTTTTGGGATCTTTTTTGCTGTCATGCTGAGGCATGCCTTTGGAACTGCTACAGAAGGTGTCTATCTCCAGACTAGATCGGACGGAAAGCTCTTTAATCTCTCCAGATTGAGAGCAAAGACCAAAGTCCAACTGAAATGCATGTAGGACTTCCTCTTCGCAGATGATGTTGCCATTGTTGCCCACTCTGCTGAAGACCTCCAACAACTCCTGAATCGTTTCAGCCAGGCCTGCCAAGACTTTGGACTAACAATCAGCCTGAAGAAAACACAAGTCATGGGCCAGGGCGTGGACTCACCTCCTTCTATTACCATCTCCACACAAGAATTGGAGGTTGTTCATGACTTTGTGTACTTTGGCTCAACCATCTCTGACACCCTGTCCCTGGATGTCAAGCTGGATAAACGCATTGGCAAAGCAGCTACCATGTTCTCTAGACTCACAAAGAGTAGTCCTAGAACGAGCTGGAATATTCAGCATGTATACATTACTGAAACAGCGATGTCTACGTTGGCTTGGGCATGTCGTGAGAATGGCTGATGGTTGGATTCCAAAGGATCTCCTGTATGGAGAATTAGTGCAGGGAAATCGCCCCAGAGGGAGAACACAGCTGCGATACAAGGATATCTGCAAGCGGGATCTGAAGGCCTTAGGAATAGACCTGAACAGATGGGAAACCCTGACATCCAGCCGTTCAGCCTGGAGGCAGGCAGTGCATCATGGCCTCTCCCAATTTGAAGAGACCCTTCTCCAGCAGGCCGAGGCAAAAAGGAAGTCACAAAAGCAGCAAAACCAGGGAGCTGGACAGGGGACAGATTGGATTTGTCTTCAGTGTGGAAGAGATTGTCACTCTCGAATTGGCCTCCTCAGCCACACTAGACGCTGTTCCAAGTCCTCCATACAGAGCACGTCACCATGGTCTTTCGAGACTGAAGGATGCCTAACTAACTATTATTGCCACCTCTTGATGTCTTCTGCTTCTGTTAAGTCCCTCCCATTTTTGTCCTTTATCATGTCCATCTTTGCACAAAATGTTTGTAACGGGCAGCCATGACCTCACCTGTCCGTCACAGCTGGGCAGTGAATCATCAGCCAATGGTGTGACGGAGGGTGGAAATGAAGGGGAGGAGCTGGAATAAAAAGGGGGTGAAGAGTGTGAGAGGGAGATAGTGAGTGAGTGAGATCTGGAGAGATCTGGTGTGTTAGAGGCCTGCGTGCCTGAGTGTCAGTGAGGGAAAGTCTATGTGCTTAATTAATTGAAGAAAGTGATTTACAACGTGATTATCTTCCAGTGATTTACTTATTTTATTTTGTTATCAATAAACCAGTTTTTGTTTTGAAGGAAACCCTTGTCCTTTTTATTTAAAGGAAAGGTTGGTGGCAGCAAGAGTGTGTGGTAGCGTGGTGACCATTCTGAGAAGTCCGAGAGGGCAGTGACATCAGAATGGGCCGCAGCCACGTTACAAATAAAAATTGGTGTCCAGCGTGTGGGATACGTGTGATCCAGTGAAGCCTGGTGCTGGAAAGGTGCCCAGAGCAGGGGTCTTTAGTTAGGGAATCTGAGTGGAAACGTGGGTAACTTCCTAGGACTTATCTCACGGGGAGTAAGTCTAGTAGGAGGGCGCTGAAGCTTCAGATTGGGAATTAAGACAGGGAGGCTCTGTGGTGACCATTTCCGTGGAGAGTTGCCCAAAGCAAAAACTGTGGCAGATTGGCTGGCTTGTCCTGAGTTTAGGGAAAAACTCGGAGGGGACAAAGCGGAGCCAAAGGCAGTGAGGCTGAGGGGACTCAAAACAGCTGAACCTGGGACAGGGGGAAGCTGTGTGTGTTTAAGATTTGTTGCCTGAAGCAGAAAGAAAAATTCTGTTTTGGCGGGAGGCCTAGCTGGAGGCTGAAGCCTGGTAACTGTAGCTAGCTTGCCAGTGGATGAGTGCTGGGAGCTGAATTGCAGCATAGACACTCACTGACAGTAAAAAAGTGGACTTTTAAAATCAAGGCTTGTAAAAAAGAATAATAAGCCTGAAAAGAAGAAAATGCCTTTGACTAGAGGGAAGAAAACTGAGCAGGTGCCTTGTGAAACAACAGTTAGATCAGACAGTGAGAATGTGGATGTTGAGGAAGGATTTACCTCAGCTCAGGAGGGAGAGTCCTCAAGGGAAGACCCATTAGAGTTCAGAAAATGGAGATTTGAGCTGGAGATGAAGGCCAAAGCCCAAGCTGAAGAAAGGGCCTTACAGGAAAGGCAAATGGCCTTACAATTAGAGAAAGAGATAGAAACTCAAAGAATGGCCTTAGAGATGGAGAAAGAGAAAATGGAGAGGGAGGAAAGACCGAGGCAGAGGGAAATGGAGGCTGAGATGCAGAGAGAGAGGATTGCCTTAGAGAAAGAACGTATGTCTTTTGAACTCAGGAGGCTAGAATTGGCAAATCAAAACAATAATAATAACAATAGGGATGCCAACTCTGAGGGGAGTCAGTTATCTAAGACAGACCTAAAGAAATTCCCAATTTTTAGAAAGGGAGATGATCCAGAATCATTCCTTGTGATGCATGAACGAGCGTGTGAGGATTTCCAAGTGAGGGAATCTGAAAAGATGATTATATTGAGATCCCAAATTAGTGGAGGCCTCGCTGAAATATATGCGGAGATGCCAATCGAATTAATCAAAGATTACACAGAATTCAAAAAGTTAGTGTTTGCCAGGAATGGCATAAATGCAGAACATCTGAGGCAAAAATTCAGATCACTAACTAAGAAACCTGATGAATCCTACTCACAATTAGGGGCAAGCTTGTCTAGATGTTTAGAAAAATGGCTCTTACAAGAGAGGGTTCAGACAATTCAGGATCTGAAGGATGTTGTAGGTATGGAACAGTTTTATTCTCTCTTACATGGTGAACTAAAATATTTGGTCAAGGACAAGAAACCTAAGAATCTGAAAGAAGCAGGAGAGGTTGCTGATTTCATTTCCCAGATACGAAAAACCAGCTTTTCTGGGGGGGGGAATGTGAGGAGAACTTGGGAGGACTCTAATCAATATCCTAGAGCACTGGTTCTTAACCTTGGGTTAGGAGTTTTGGACTGCAACTCCCAGAAGCCTTCACCACCAACTGTGCTGGCTGGGGTTTCTGGGAGTTGCAGTTCAAAAACATTCGAGTAACAAAGGTTAAGAACCACTGTCCTAGAGGACAATTTAAAGACCAGCAGAGGGTTGGCGGCCATTTTGTGGGAAAGTCCTCAGAACAGAGCCAAGCCAGAGGGCAAAATTTGGAGGGAAAAGTAGTAAAAGGTGCTGGGAATGAACAATGGAATGTTAGGACTTGTTTTAAATGTAATGAAAAAAGTCACATTGCGTCCCAGTGTAGTAGAAACAGAAAATAGAGATTTTTTACCACAAAAAGTAAATTTAAGCAAACCTAAAGCTGTTTACTGTGTCCAGCAGGGACAAGATAATACACAAGGGGAGGAGTCAGTTCCCATGGCAACACAAGCAGAGCTCTCTACACAAGATGATAATATTGAATCTACTCTTCCTTTTGCCGAGATTAGACATTGCTTTCTAATTAAAATGGATCAAAAATTATTTAAAACGGCTAGGGACAATATTTGTGTTTTAGGTAACAAATACAATGTTCCTCTAATATCTCAATTTTTCATGAACAGATCTCTGGTTTTTCCTTTTCTATTATTTTCCTCTATTTCTTTGCATTGTTCATTTAAGAAGGCCCTCTTATCTCTCCTCAGGATAAAAACGTGACATATAGAGAGGTTTTAAAAAACCTCAGAAGGGTGAAGATGGACCTCTCGAACAGCTAATTGTCCCTGTAAAATATAGAGTTGAGTCCTTAGAAGTAACAAATCCAGGCTCGGGGGGGGGGGTACTCGGGGAAAGGAGAAAGGCTTGTATGAGGCCCAAGAAAGAGCATTCTGTCCTGAGGACAAAGTAGTGGGGCTGAGACCCATCTAGGGGAGTAAACTGCTGTTGGCAAGGTCAGAACCTGTGGATTTGTTGCTGCAGCACTGGAGGGCTAGGGAGTCTAGTCACTCTGCAGCTGCAAAGGTACTTAAAACCTCGCGAGGCAAACCCCTACCTGAAAAACTAGATGTTAAAAGGATGGAACCAGATGAATACCTCAGTGCATCGAAAATAAACCAAGTGTTTGAGATTGCACTTCAGAGAAACCTGCCTGTGAATTTGGAAGTGACCCATGATAGTGGTTCCCCACATAGGGAGAACTTCTCAAGAAAAGTAGCTGTGGGTGAGGAGGAAGGCATAAGCAATAAGCTCTCAAAGAAGGACGCATCCAGAGATGTTCTGGAGGAGGAGAAAGAGCTGCCTACCCTTTCCCCAGCTGAGAAAAGTGAAGCCACGAGCCAGAAAGAAAGCAGGCTTCACCCGGAAAAGGCAAGAGGAGGAAATCCAGGGGACACCAGAGTGCCCGATGGCTGTCAATTGTCAGAAGCGAGCGCTGACTTCAGGATCTGCCTTTGTTGCGGCAGACTACAACCGGAGGTTCATCGTGTACATCGATGTGTCGAGTGTGAGTCTGGGAGCCGTGCTGCGTCAAGCGGAAGACAGTGGGAATCTACACCCTGAGACTCTGATCAGCAGGAGATTCCGACCTGCTGAGAGACATTTCTCTGCCATCAAGAGGGCGTGCCTATCAATTGTTTGGACGCTGCAAAGACGGAAACCCTAGATTTGGGGAAAGAAATTCGTCCTTTGCACCACCCCTTTCCCTCTGGTGTGGCTACAAACTGTGGAATCCACTAACAGTAACCTTGCAAGATGGACACGGAACCTGCAAGACCTTGACTTTTTAATCTGTAGCGTAAAAGGGACTGAGAGCATGGGTGCTGATGCTTTGCCTCGAAGGCCAAATGACTAATGGGTGGATAAACAAGGTTTGTATATGTTGTATTAAATGTTCCATTTGTGTATAGTTATGGGAAATGATTAAAATGCAAAGTTTGGATGGTGATGAACTGAGAGGTGTAGAAGGATGGGAAAAATAATGGTGAGTAGCCTTATTGATGTGGAGGCGATGCAGTGTAAGTCGTATTAATGTGATTAATGCAAATGTTTTAATTGCATTAATTGTCTTGGATGTTTAAAGTGGTAAGTTTGGTTTGGTAAACATAAAAATAGGGAGAAAATGGTATTATAAGGTGCGCATAATTTGCTTTGCATAATTTGACAAGTTATTGTTATCCTTGCATGCACTAGGTGTTTCTTTATGAGGGCAAACTGCTAGGTTTCTCCTCCTAAACAGATATATTTGAAGTGGGGAGGAGTGTGTGGTTCACCCTAAGTTATGCATTTTTCATAAGTTATATGTTAATGTGGTTGTGAGGCGGGGCCGAGAGAGGTGCTGAAGAGGTGGAGTCTGGGAGACAGGAGTTCAGTCAGAGTCAGAAGGAGCAAGAGAAGAGGATAGTTTGGGGGTTTGAGGCAGAGAGTGTTTAAGGAGTGATTAGGTAGTGATTAGTCAGAGTGTGACCTGTGTTAATTAACAGAGAAGAGATTAAAGTAAAATATTGAAGCTTTGTGGAACTTTAAGAATGTGCTCAAGAACTACTACTGAAACCACGTGTAATCAAAAAACCTGTTTCTGTTTAAAAAGTCAGTACTGGATGGACCTTAGTCTTTCATAAGAAATACAAGTTGATAAAGAGACCAACTGGTGGCAGTGTGTCAAGGGGGCGTATGCAGATGCCTTTCTGAGCTCTGGGTTTGGTAAAACAAGCATGGGCCACGGGGCAAACGCCACACCTCTGTATTTTCTTAATTTTAAAAAGTATTTGTTTTTCTGTGGCCAGCCTAAGTAATCCTGGGAAGTTCATGAGCATGATGGCGTGGAAACAGGAGGCTCCTCTCCTCTACTACTATTTATACAGAGACACCACCACCAAGAGAGACCGAGACAGACTGTGTCTTTACTTGGAGGTTCCATGTTGCCAATACAGCTGTTGCATTCACCTCTGGTACAGACAATTCAGTACATTTTATAAATTTGCTGACCATAACCTCACAAAACACACTAGAAGACACATTTAAGGTTGGGTTTTTTTTTTCTTGTTCTATGCCTTTTCTGGCTTATGGCAATCCTAAAACGGTTTCTGAGGGATATGACAGGATCATGGACTAGTTTCTCATTGCTACTCCTGGGGAAAGTAGCAGGGATTTGAACCCAGGTCTCCTAAATCCTCATCTGTCACTTATCCCCACAATGGCTCTCATACTGGTTGGCATTTTAAAATGCACAAAGTTCCAGTTTTCACTAATTGAGTGGCAGTTAACAAAACAATTGTATTGATTATGTCTTTGCTTTCACCTGACAAATTATTGGATTTTGTAATTAATTGTCCTTTTTTGTTGCATCTATTCTTAACATATTTGTAAGCTGCCCTGGGTCCTGCAAAGGAGGCAGATGGGCAACAAAAAAAATAAACATGACAGTAAATAAATGTATAATCATTTTTATTGCTACTGTTATTACAGGTTACACTTCAAACTTTCCTTTATACTACATTTCATGTTCCAGTTCGTTTACAAACATCAAGAAAAGAGATTTAATAAACAAGCAAATGGAAAACAATGTCAGCTGCAAACCCATTAAAATCAGTTGAGTTGATAAAGAACTGGAATCATCACAACAAATATTAATAGATCACTATCGTCCTCTTTTGCTTTGAGGCATTTGAGGATCAACAGGATTTCAAACAGGCTTTTCTAGCAACACAGAAGCACATGGAGCAGCCCTAATAATGCAACAGCTGAAACCCTGTAGCTTAACGGAGGAAGTCACCACTAGAGGAGGCCTGTTTGAATCACGGCAACTGAGGAAGGAGTGGATTCACCCAATCCCCACAAGCGTCAGTGGGCCTACTCTAGGGTGACCTTCAAGGCTACGCAATAGGATTGCAAAACATTTTAGGGCAACCCTCCCAGCAGGACCAGAATGTGGAGGGGGCTTTTTCAACACCAAAGGCAAGCTTCAAGCTGCTGGGGTTCTCGTTTTTGTGCTTTTACGCAATGAGTAGCATCCCGGAGGAAGGAAAGAAATTAAGGAGTGCGGGAGGAAAGGATCCCTGCATCCCTGGTCAGTTGAAGGAGGAGCAAAAAAAGCTGGTAGGCAGGCATGAGAATCCAGGATAGGGCTGACCCCCAAAGGGAGCGTGTCTCTGTTTCCCACGGGCACAGAGAGGGTGGCCACAAATCATAACTGCATATCTAAAATGGGGGGGTGTTTGCACCGCTAGCTGAAAAACAGTCACTTCTGGGGGAGAGAAAACAACCCTCAACCCCGGGCCAGTTCTTTGGGGGCGTAGGGTGCAAAGGGGAGAAAGGCCTTTTAGGGTTGGGGGGGAAAGGGCTGGAGGGCTCGTCTTAGAAAGGGAACTGCATGGTTTTGTTTTGTTTGCTTTTTGGTGTAGGAAAAAGGACAGTGAAGGGGAAAAGAGGACAATCCACGGCAGTCATTAGAAAATCAGATTCCGCCCCAGTGTTTCTTTGGGAACTACAAAAATCTGTTCTCGTTCTTTGTTTCTATAGGATATACAATTTTGTATTTCCCTGATGCAATGTCTGGAGGCAGACCTGTCAAGTTCTCACCGGGGTGAATGTTTCGATGGGAAATCAGATGCCTCCCCTTCTTGAAAGTCTCGTGACCCTCCAAGCTTTGAAACTTTTCTCTCTCACTCTCTGTGGCTTCTTTGATGAGAAGTGAGTTGCACCCTCTGCCTGAAGCTCTTCCCACATTCCAAGCATGCAAACGGGTTCTCCCTTGTGTGGATTCTCATGTGGTTTTTAACGGTTTTGCTGTGGCTAAAGCTCTTTCCACATTCTGAGCACTGAAATGGTTTCTCCCCAGTGTGGATCCTCAAATGACAAGCCAGGGATGCCTTGTGACGGAAGCTCTTCCCACATTCCAAGCACGCAAACGGTTTCTCCCCTGTGTGGATTCTCATGTGATTCTTCAGGGTTGTGCTCCGGCCGAAATTCTTCCCACATTCCAGACATGTAAAAGGTTTCTCCCCTGTGTGGTTCCTCATATGGCAAACCAGTTGTGTGCTGTGACAGAAGCACTTTCCACAGACCAAGCATTTAAATGGTTTTTCTCCAGTATGGAGTCTCTGATGAAAAGAAAGATTTGCACTGCGGCGGAAGGTCTTTCCACATTCTGAGCACTTAAATGGTTTCTCCCCTGTATGGATCCTCAAATGCTGATCCAGGTGGGCCCTTTGTCGGAAGCTCTTTCCACATTCCAGGCATTTGAAAGGTTTCTCCCCTGTGTGGATTTTCACATGGCTGGCAAGGTTTGCATGCTGACGGAAACTCTTTCCACATTCCAGGCATTTAAAAGGTTTCTCCCCTGTGTGGATTTTCACATGGCTGGCAAGGTTTGCATGCTGATGGAAACTCTTTCCACATTCCAGGCATTTAAAAGGTTTCTCCCCTGTGTGGATTTTCACATGGCTGGCAAGGTTTGTGTGCTGACGGAAACTCTTTCCACATTCCAGGCATTTAAAAGGCTTCTCCCCTGTGTGGATCCTCAGATGACGAGCCAGGTATCTGTTGTGACTGAAGCTCTTTCCACACTCTACACATTTAAACGGTTTCTCAGTGTCTGTTCTCTGAGGGAGAACAAGGTTCGGTCTGTGCTGGAAGTTATTTCTACTTTCAAAGCTCTGAAAAATTTGATGAATTCCAAAGGGTAAATAAACACAAAGACTCTTGGCACCTTCTGGGATTTTCAGCGGTCTCCCTCCCGTGTGGATTGTCCAAGCAGCACTTAGACTACAGTTATTTCCGTACAAAGAACATTTACCCGTTTCTTTCCTTTTCTCTCTGTTTTCCTGGAGCAGAGCATCTTGCGAATCTGAGTGGAAAAGGAAAATCATCATTTCTACTGTGTATATTAGCTTCACTTCTCCTGCCCTGAAGATGACTCTCTTTACAAACAACTGTTTCCAAGCCTTCCCAACACAATTCTTTCTGGTTCTCGCTGAGTCTTCCCTCACGGGCTGAAATAAGATAAACAAAATCTCATTGGAAGTGGGCACCTCGGGTTGCTGAAAAGGTTGGCATCGCCTCTGAGAACCTAGGCACCCCAAAATGAACAGAAAGAGGAGTTTGGAAGTAAACATGAGGAAAGAATGGTCAGTTCCCTTGTTGACTCTCAGAACTCCTGCACCTTACAGTTAGACCCGTATTCTTAGAAGTCTGCCTTTCAGTCCCACCTCCTTTTCCTGTTTCTCTAAGGGGCAGAGCTTTTACTGGTCCTTTCCTGTTTGCTTTCTGGGGAATGTATCGATTAGTGAGGATTAAGCTTTAGACCTTTACATCTGTGCTACAGAAAAAAAAACTTTAATAGTTTTCCTCACTCTCACTTGTGAACGTTCACAGCAGTGATAGGCTACATATTCTTTGGTACCATTTGCACTGTGGGTCTGTCGACTGAAGGGAGAAAAAAGCAAAGCTCACCCAAAGACACCACATTTTCACGCGTCTCCTCCATAACATCCCTGTGGCAGGCCCTTTGGTTCTGATCCAGCAATGCCCACTCCGCCTCTGTGAAATTCACGGCAACTTCGTCAAAGGTTACAGGACCCTGAAAGAAGAGGAAGCCTTTCATCCTCAGAAAGAATGCGGTTGTTCTACTCTCACTAAGTACCGCCAAGAAGAGAATGAACACAACTAAAGATGGACACAAACCAGTTTGTCCCAGTTCATAAAGGGAGCAGCACAGGTACTGCTGCTCCCCTGCCCTGCCTCCTCTGGCTCAAAAAGCGACTCACCAGGCCCAGCACCCTCACTTCCTGCACCTCCTCCAGTCCCGGCAGCAGCTCAGGCTTCTCTGCCCCGCCCCCTTCTTGGCTGACCTGCCACTCAGAGAAAAGGGCGGGGCAGAGACATCTGTGCTCTTGCTGGTGACTGGGAGATCAGCCGAGGGGGTGGGAAAAGCAAGCAAGCAGAGGTGAGTGAGGGGCTGATTGGATGAAGAGGCAAGGCAAGGGAGCCACAGCCCTACACAAACTGGGACGAACTGGTCCGTGCCCCTCTCTAAACACAAAATGTGGACTGGGATTCCAAGGCCAGACTGAACCATTCCCTGAGCAATCTCTCATACCATTTACTACACAATATTGAAAGAAGTGAAAGGAAGGGAGCAAACGATATCCAGCCAAGGAGGCAGACAGAAAACAAAGGTGCCCAGGCTCCTTCCCCATCTCCCCATCCAATTCCCTTTACCTGTTCTGGCTGCACAGGCACAGCTTCCATTCCTCTGCAAAGGTGAGATGAGGGAGAGGTTCCCTGCATATTTTCAATGCCTGCAAGGAAAGGTTTCTTATTATTCACATGAATTTTTCCCCAACTTAGTTAAAAATAGAATCTTACTGCTTTGATCAACAAAACTTTCATGCATTGCACGCAGGAGGCCTCAAAGTCCATTCAATGGCTTTGGAAAGATGCAAAAAAGGGAGATTGAGAAGAAATGGGCTGACTGGGTCTTACCCTGTGAGGCGGCTCCTTCGATCCCCTCCAGCCTGTTCCTCGGGAGTAGTGGCCTCTGCCTGAGGTAGAAAGGGGAGTCCACTGCCAGAGGGGAGCCAGGGACAGATTCTGAAGAACCCTGTACAAAAAAACAAAAAACAAAAACACACACACACAGCAAATTCTGGATACCCAACACAGGAATGAACACATTTAAAAACTAACAGTATAGGAAAGAACATCAGATTTAAGAAGAAGAGTGGGAAATATTTAGTTAGGCAACTTATTAAAAAACTATTGACCTGAACATTCACCAGCTCCTCTTCCTCCTTCTTATCCACTCTCTGGCTCAGGAGGAAACCTTCCGCCAGCGACACGGCCTGGGAAGTAGTTTCCGGCTTGCACTCTCTGACCCAGATCTTCATCGCTGGTGGCAGGACAGCCAAGAACTGTTCAAGGACAATCAGGTCCAGGATTTCAGCCTTGGTGTGTTTTTCTGGCTTCAGCCACTGACGGCAGAGACGATGAAGTTGGCTACAAACCACTCGGGGCCCTTCATCCTCCTGGTAGCTGAATTCCCGAAAATGCTGGCATTGGGCTTCTGGGTCAAGAGAATCCATATCAAGGTTGTTCTGTCCAGTTCTTTCTGGGAATTCCTTGTTGCTCCAACCCTCCATGTCATTCAGCTCCTTTCTAGCTTCAGAACTGGCTGAGACCTCCACTTTCATCTCCAATAGGAGCCAAAAGAATGGAAGCAAATGGGCCGCCTTTTCCCTCTGTAGGAAAAGCAAAGACATACCAAAACTCAGGGGCAAGCTCAAGGCTTGGGAATGCCTCCTTTATGTGAGACAGAGATTGAAGGAGGAGAAGACAACTGACCACACTGCAGACTCTGTTTTCTCTAAAGTTTGTGCTCTCCACAGTTTCTCTAACACCATACGACCCAGCCACCCAGCCACCTGTAACCAGGGACTACCTTCTCCCTGTGGTACAATTTGCATTACAAATAGAAAGTGCCTGGTTGAAATCCAAATTGTCTTCAACAGAGCAGGATTCACAGGCAGGGGAGGAGGGCGAAGGGGCCTGTCCCATCTGCGAAGTGCTTTAGCCCTTGGAGGATCCTTTGTGGGAAGAAAAGGAAGTTTACTCAGCACTGCTGGAGGTCTCTCCCAGCCCCACACGGTCCCATGACTGTCACCTGCCTCACCAGAAGCAGATCCAAGCAAATGTGATCTCCAGGAGGGGGAAAAACAGCTGCATTCCAATATGCCCATAAGAAGGCATGGAAGAGGGAAGTGGGTGAAGAGAGAGAAAAGGGCACTGGAAGGGCTTTGCTTTTAAAATGCAGGCTTTTAATTAAGATGATGGGATACTACCTGTCCTGAATTGACTGCTTTGTTTTCGCTGAAGTTCGGATTGTTCTAATCTTCTTTGTTTAATTGTGTGTTTTTCAAACTGCGGAGGAAGGAGCCCTCGGAGGAGGAGGAAGAGGGGTGTTTGGGGGACGATCCCCGGAGAAGGTTCACCTGCCCTGGCCTTGGAGGGAGGAAGAGAGAGAGAGAAGGAAGGAACGAAGGAAGTCTTCCAGTCTTCCAGGGACTCCCCTTCTTCCGCCTCTCCTTCTCCCAACGCTCTCACCTCTCTTTCTCCCTGAAGCCAAGCCCCACAACCAGCTTCTCCAATCGCTGCCCCAACTCCCCTCCTTCTCCCCTTCCCGGGGGCTTCCCGGCTTCCCTAAGAGGCGCCTTCACTCCCGCCCGGAACTCTGAAGAGGGGAGGGGGCTCTTCTGGGAAGAAAAAGCCTAGCGCACCTTGGGGGCGGAAACAGGAAGTGATTCTTAGACTTCCTGTCAGCTCATCTAGGAATTAGGATTCCATGCCCCTAGCCCTTTGGAGGACCGCTGGCATCTATATAGGATGGTTAAAACAGAAAGGCAGAAAGGTTGGCAGGCACTGTCGGAGTCATCGATTCCAGCCCCTGTCAGTCAGATACCTACATTCCTGAGCTATCTTTCCAACAGCACTTAAGTAATCCACTTTTAATGGACAAATATCGAACTTCTAAAATATGTGGGCTTTCTTTTATTGTTGTCTCTGTCTGTCTTTGTGCCCTTTTAAATGCCTTCTTAAATGAAAAATGCAAGGAAATAGAGGGGAATAATAGAAAAGGAAAAAACAGAGATCGGTTCAGGAAAATTGGAGATATTAAAGGAACATTTTGTGCATAGACGGACATATAAAGGACCAAAATGGGAGAGACCTCACAGAAGCAGAAGAAATCAAGAACAGGTGGCAAGAATACACAGAGGAATTATACCAGAAAGATCTGGATGCCCCGGACAACCCAGATAGTGTGGTTGCTGACCCTGAGTCAGACATCCTGGAGAGTGAAATCAAGTGGGCCTGGTTAAAACGTGGCGCAGTGGTTAAAACGCTGTACTGCAGCTAAAACTGTGCTCACGACCTGGGGTTCAAATCCCAGGTAGCCGGCTCAAGGTTGACTCAGCCTTCCATCCTTCCGAGGTCGGTAAAATGAGTACCCAGCTTGCTGGGGGGGCAATGTGTAGCCTTTATAATTAAAATTGTAAACCGCCCGGAGAGTGCTTGTAGCGCTATGGGGCGGTATATAAGTCCAATAAATAAATAAATAAATAATAAATAATGACAAGGCCAATGGAGGTCATGGCATTCCAGCTGAACTATTTAAAATCTTAAAAGATTACCCTGTTAAGGTGCTACACCCAATATGCCAGCAAGTTTGGAAAACTCAGCAGTGGCCAGAGGATTGGAAAAGATCAGTATACAT
This sequence comes from Pogona vitticeps, assembly GCF_051106095.1. Classification (NCBI taxonomy): domain Eukaryota; kingdom Metazoa; phylum Chordata; class Lepidosauria; order Squamata; family Agamidae; genus Pogona; species Pogona vitticeps. The sequence goes on from NC_135784.1 coordinate 14,352,379, forward strand.
CCCAGTCCCAAAAAAGGGCAGTGCCAAAGAATGCTTCAACTACCGTACAATTGCACTCATTTCCCACGCTAGCAAGGTTATGCTCAAAATCCTCCAAGACAGGCTTCAGAGAGTTCCAGAAAAATATCTACTTCTGCTTCATTAACTACACAAAAACCTTTGACTGTGTGGACCACGGCAAGCTATGGCAAATTCTTAAAGAAATGGGAGTGCCTGACTACCTTATCTATTTCCGGAGAAATGTATATGTAAGACAGGAAACAACAGTTAGAACTGGGTATGGAACAACTGATTGGTTCAAAATTTGGAAAGAAGTATGACAAGGCTGTATATTGTCCCCCTGCTTATTTACCTTATATGCAGAATACATCATGCAAAAGGAAGTACTGCATGAATCCCAAACCGGAATTAAGATTGCCGGAAGAAATATCAACAACTTCCGATGTGCAGATGATATCACTCTGATGGCAGAAAGTGAGGAGGACTTATAGAACCTCGTAATGAGGGTGAAAGAGGAGAGTGCCAAAAATGGTCTGAAGCTCAACATTAAAAAAATTAAGATCATGGCCACTGGTCCCATCACTTCCTGGGAAATAGAAGGGGAAGGTATGGAGGTAGTGACAGATTTTACTTTCTTGGGGTCCATGATCATTGCAGATGGTGACAGCAGGCACGAAATCAAAAGACGCCTGCTCATTGGGAGGAAAGCTATGGCAAACCTCGACAGCATCTTAAAAAGCAGAGACATCACATTGCCAACAAAAGTCCACGTAATCAAAGCAATGGTTCTTAAACTAGCGATGTATGGAAGTGAGAGCTGGACCATAAAGAAGGATGACCGCCAAAGAATTTACGGTTTTGAATTGTGGTGCTGGAGGAGACTCTTGAAAGTCCCCTGAACAGCAAGGAGAACAAACTTATCCATTCTGAAGGAAATCAACCCTGAGTGCTGACTGGAAGGAGAGATCCTGAAGCTGAGGCTCCAATACTTTGGCCATCTCATGAGAAGAGAAGACTCCCTGGAAAAGACCCTGATGTTGGGAAAGTGTGAAGGCAGGAGGAGAAGGGGACGACAGAGGATGAGATGGCTGGACAGTGCCATCGGAGCTACCAAATGACTCTGACCAAACTCCGTTAGGCAGTGGAAGACAGGAGGGCCTGGGGTGCTCTGGTCCATGGGGTGAGGAAGAGTCGACTCAACTAAACGACTAAACAATAACAACAATCACAGTAGGAGGGCAGAGAAATTGTTCAGTTTTATGAAATGAATGTGGATGTTATTTTTATTAATTAATCACATTTACACCCAACCTTTGGATAGCACTCACAGCAATTTATAGTATTCATTTATTTATTTAAATAATTTATATGCCACCTTATCCCCCCACCTAAGGCAGCTCACAACAGATAAAACAACAAATGTAAAAACATTACATAAATAAGACATCTAAGAAACCATTAAAAATAGATTAAGATTAAACAATGAAGTTTAAAAAAGAATCAAAAACATTTATAAATCTGTATGTTAGAAACCAGCCTTTCTGAGATAACCGACTGCTTAAAGGCCTGCCTGAAGAGGAAAGAAATAATATGAAGAGAAATAGTAACAGTTTAAACTCATATTTAGCTAAAACTGAACAGAAGATACACCTGCAATGGCTGCTCCTTTTGAATAGTTGCCGTCTGGCAGATGATACAGAACAATTGAGACTCTGACCACATGTTTTCTGAATAGTTTTTATCCCAGAGCAATAATTGCACTTAATTATGAACTTAAAGATCACCAGCAGTGAACAGTTGGACAGCGCTACTTAGCCTGCGGTGTAGATGTTTGTGTCCCTAGTGGGGGATTATTAGTGGGTGGGGAGTGTTTGGGGATTTTTATGTGTGTGCATGTGGGCTGGTCTCTGGGTGTCAGTATGAATTTTGTTGTTTGTGTATAATATGTATATACTTACAATGACAATAAATTGTTTTTAAAAATAGCAAGCAGATTGTGGTGTGCATCGAAAAAGAAATCTCGTACGGCAGGAGTCCATCTTCCACTCCATTCTGTGCCCAGTTTTGTATGGTGCTGTAAGAGGCTTCAGCTCCACTTGCCCACCGACAAGCCTGTGGTAGATGATGAGTCGGTTTGGAGAGATTCACTGACTTGCTTCCTGCCAAACTGGTGTTTTATCAGAACAGCCAAAGAGATGCGTTATCAGACTTAACTCTCTGCTTCATATTCTGTTTCTTTGACAGTGTATGAAGATCATCCAGTTTTCCTTTGGTTGAATGGGTATTTTATTTAATCAAAGATCAGAGAGGGTCACAGGTGTAACTCCTCTGCAGATTTGGGGTTTTCATTACAACTGCCAGATTTCTGGTTGGGGAAATTCATGGTGAATTCTGGGAGTTGTAGTGCAATTTTTTTTTTAGAGTATCTGAAAAACATAAATTTGTTTTATGCGAGCAACATATGCATTTCCCTGGACTGGATGTTAACAAAACATGATTATAGTCTCCATCTAGATAATAAATGCTTCTAATGCTCAAAGTGTGAATATTTTTGCATTATTCTCAGTTGTGTGGATTCTCCGATGATTTTTAAGGTGCATTCTCTGTTCAAAGGTCTCTGTTCACTCTCCACACTTCAGCAACATTTCTCCCTCTGTGTGGATTCTGTGATGAGTTCTTAGACTTGCTCTGTGACGGAAGCTCTTTCCACACTGCAAGCATTTATAGGGTTTCTCTGATGTGTGGATTCTCATATGGGAAACCAAGTACCTGCTGCAACGAAAGCTCTTCCTACATTCTAGACTCTTAAAGGGTTTCTCCTCTGTGTGGACTGTCTGGTGTGAATGGAGATCGCTTGTATTACGGAAGGTCTTCCCGCATTCCAGGCATTTAAAGGGCTTCTCTCCTGTGTGGAGTCTCATGTGGGAAGTGAGATGTTCCTTTTGATAAAAGTGCTTTTCACATTCCCAGCATTTATAGGGTTTCTCTCCTCTGTGGAGTCTCAAATGATGAGCAAGACCTGTGCTCTGGCTGAAAGTCTTTCTGCACTCCAGGCACTGATAGGGTTTCTTCCCTGTGTGGATACCTTGACGGGAAATAAGGTTGCTTCTATCACTGAAGCTCTTCCCACATTCCAGACATTTATATGGTTTTTCTCCTGTGTGGATTCTCATATCTCTTCCCAGGGACGAATTATTATTATTATAAATTTATTTTTTTAATTTTTCTTAAACTACAGCTTAAATATAAACATAAAATACATAAACCAAAATACAAATCAACTGTGTTCCCCACCACCATAGTTGGGACCTCTTGCAGTAATCATCTATCTTTCTTCTTCTTCTTCCTTTATTGTCCTCTTCTCCATGAATTCTTATAGAGATATTTGCTGTATTCTGAGCGTTTCTGTAGCTTCCTTCGATTATGGGTTTCCCAGTGAGGTTTTAGACTGGCGTGACAGTTGAAGTTTTCCTTGCTCACAGAGTATTCAAGCCTTCTATTGCTTTGGTCCATTTCTTCTTTGACAGATATTTCCTGGAAATTCCTCAAGGAATTTGCTTCTCTTTTTTATGGCCGTTTTCCGAACATACTTCATGCAGTTCGTCTTCAGTCTTGTTTTGTCTTGCATCAGGAGCTTATAAAGGAGAAAATCAAAACCCACATTCACCAAAAACATAATAAAGAATCTGAAATGGAAAAAACCCAACATAATGTAAAAGGTTATTTATTAATGCAGTATGACTGCCTTATCCACTGATTCCCTTATCCACGGCCTGAATATATTAAAAACATTAAAATAAAAATCCTAGAAATATATATTTCTGAAAGTGAAGTTACCAGAACAAGACACTAGATGGAGCCAGAAGCCACACTATATACAGTGGTGCCTCGACTTACGGACTTAATCCTTTCCAGAATGATAGTCGTAATTTAAAATGATCGTACATTGAAGCACCATTTCCCATAGGAATACATTGGAACGCAATTAATCTGTTCCGGCTGAAAAAAAATTCCCCCAAAAAAACCAGACCAAAAATTACCTACCACTGCAAGCCCAATGGGACACACCAAAACACACACAAAAATCACAGCACAGAAACATAATCCCCCAGCCCAAACCTACCCCGCAAAACCTGCAAAAGAGCTATAAGGAAGCAGCCACTTCGCCAGCCAACAGTTAGACCATTTGAATTCCCCGCCTTTTTCCCCTGCCCTTTTCTGGTTGCAACTCGAAGCTCTGGTTGCAAATAAAAGCAAAATTTTGTGGTCAGAGCTGGTCGTAACCCGAAATGGTTGTAAGGCGGGAGGGTCGTAAGGCGAGGCACCACTGTATACAGTCATCTTTGCTATAGAAATATATTTCCACTATTTCATTACCAGAAGTGGCCACCAGGTGGAGTCAGAGACTATGCTATTAAAATTGGGTTCTCTACAGTGGATATAAAAAAAATTTACACACCTGTGTTAAAACGTCAAGTGTCTGTGATGGAAAAAATGGGACAAAGACAAACCATTTCAGAACTTTTCCCATCTTTCATGAGACATATGAACTGTACAACTCAGTTGAACAAAAAACTGAAATCTTTTAGGGGGAGGGAAGTAAAAATAAAAAACTGAAATAATCCTTCACTTATCCCCACAGTGGCTCTCATACGGATTGATATTTAAAAGGCACAAAGTTCCAGTTTTCAGTAATTGAGCTGCAGTTAAAACAATTGTACTGATTATGTCTTTGCTTTCACCTGACAAATTACAGTGGTGCCTCGCTTGACGAGGATAATCCATTCCAGCAAAATCACTGTAGAACGAAATTGTCGTCAAGCGAAAGAAAAACACCCATTGAAATGCATTGAAAACTGGTTCAATGCCTTCCAATGGGCGAAATACCTCAGCGTCCAGCGAAGATCCACCACAGGGCGGCTATTTTCTGGTGGTTGAATAGTGAAGAATCCATCCTAAAACACAGTGGGGAGCCATTTTGCACAGCGGGCGGCCTTTTTCAAAACCAGACGATCAGCTGTTTTGATTGTCGTTAAGCGGAAAATCGGTTCCCGAAGCAGGGAACTGATTGTGGTTAAATTAAAAAAACATACAAACATCATACTCATCGTTAAGTGATTTCCTTGTCTAACAAGGTAATCGTCAAGCGGGGCACCACTGTATTAGATTTTGTAATTCATTGTGCTTTTTCGTTGCACCTATTCTTAACATATTTGTAAGCTGCCCTGGGTCCTGCAAAGGAGGCAGATGGGCAACAAATAAACAAGACAGTAATTAAATGTATAATCATTTTTATTGCTACTTTTATTACAGGTTACTCTTCAAAGTTTCCTTTATACTACGTTTCATGTTCCAGGTCATTTACAAACATCAAGAAAAGAGATTTAATAAACAAGCAAATGGAAAACAATGTCAACTGGAAACCCATTAAAATCAGTTGAGTTGATAAAGCAGGGAACTGGTATCATCACGACTAGTATTAATGATCACTAACCTGCTCTTTTTCTTGGGGGTTTTTTAGAATCAACAGGATTTCGTCTAGAAAACAGGCTTTTCTAGCAACACAGAAGCCCATCCAGCAGCCCTAATGATGCAACGGCTGAAACCCTGTAGCTTAGCGGAGGAACTCACCACTAGAGGAGGCCTGTTTGAATCACGGCAACTCAGGAAGGAGGGGATTCGCCCAATCCCCACAAGAGTCAGTGGGCCTACTCTAGGTTGACCTTCGAGGCGAAGCAATAGGATGGCAAACAATTTACAGCTATCCTCCCAGCAGGACCAGAATGGGGAGGGGCCTTTTTCAAAACCAAAGGCAAGCTTCAAGCTGCTGGGGTTCTCGTTTTTGTGCTTTTACAGAATGGGGAGCATCCAGGAGGCAGGAAAGAAAGTAAGGAGTGCGGGAGGAAGGGACCCCTGCATCCCCAGTCAGTTGAAGGAGGAGCAAAAAAAGCAGGTTCTAGGCAACAGAAGCCAGGACAGGGCTGACCCTTCAAAGGAAGCGTTCCCTGATTCCCACAGGCACAGAGAGGATGGCCACATATCTTAGGGGCATATGTAAAATGGGAGGGGGGGTGTTTGCACCCCTAGCTGAGAAAGAGTCGTTTCTGGGGGTGAGAAAGCAAAACTCTCATCCCAGGGCCGGTTCTTTGGGGAAGTAGGGTGCAAAGGGGGAAAAGGGCCTTTTGGGGTGTGGGGAGAAGGCTGGAGGGCTAATGTTAGAAAGGGAACCACATTTCCATGATTTTCTTTTGTTTGCTTTTTGGTTTGAAGAGACACTTGTCCAGCAGCCCGAGGCAAAGAGGCAGTCGCCTAACGAGCAAAACCAGGGAGCTGGTCAGAGGACAAATGGGATTTGTCTTCAGTGTGGAAGAGATTGTCACTCTCGAATCAGCCTTCTCAGCCACACCAGACGTTGTTCCAAGACCTCCGTATAGAGCACGATAACATAGTCTCTCGAGACTGAAGGATGCCTACACAGACAGAGAGCTTTTTGGTGTCGGAAAAAGGACAGTGAGGGGGAAAAGAGGACAATCCACGACAGTCGTTAGAAAATCAGATTCTACCCCAGTGTTTCCTTGGAACTACAAAAATCTGTTCTCATTCTGTTTCTAGAGGAAACACAATTTCATCTTTCCCTGATGCAATGTCAGGAGGCAGACCTGCCAGGTTCTCACCGGGATGAATGTTTCGATGGGAAATCAGATGCCTCTCCTTCTTCAACGTCTTGTGACCCTCCAAGCATTTAAACTTTTCTGTCTCTCTCTCTCTGTGGCTTCTTTGATGAGAAGTGAGTTGTGCCCTATGCCTGAAGCTCTTCCCACATTCCAAGCACGCAAACAGTTTCTCCCCCGTGTGGATTCTCATGTGGTTTTTCAGGGTTGTGCCATGGCCAAAGCTCTTTCCACATTCTGAGCACTGAAATGGTTTCTCCCCGGTGTGGATCCGCAGATGACGAGCCAGACATGACCTCTGCCTGAAGCTCTTCCCACATTCCAAGCACGCAAATGGTTTCTCCCCTGTGTGGATCCTCATATGGCGAACCAGGTGTGTGCTGTGACTGAAGCACTTTCCACAGACCACACATTTAAACCGTTTTTTTCCACTATGGAGTTTCTGATGAAAAGAAAGAGTTGAGCTGTGACGGAAGGTCTTTCCACATTCCAAGCACGCAAACGGTTTCTCCCCTGTGTGGATTCTCATGTGGTTTTTCAGGGTCTTGTTCTTCCCAAAACTCTTTCTACATTCTGAGCACTGAAATGGTTTCTCCCCGGTGTGGAACCGCAGATGACAAGTCAGGTACGCCCTGTGATTGAAGCTCTTTCCACATTCTACACATTTAAAGGGTTTCTCTGTTTCTGTTCCCTGAGGGAAAACAGAGTTCGGTCTGTGCTGGAAGCTCTTTCTACAATCGAAGCTCCAAAAAGTTTGATGAATCCTGAAGGGGGAATAATCACAAAGACTCTTGGCACCTTCTGGGGTTTTCAGCGGTCTTCCTTCCATGTGGATTGTCCAAGCAGCACTGAGACTACAGTTATTTCTCCCCAAAGAACATTTACCAATTTCCTTCCTTTTCTCTCTGTTTTCTTAGAGCACAGCATCTTGCGAATCTCTGAGTGGAATAGCAAAATCTTCATTTCTACTGTGTGTATTTGCTTCCCATCTATTTCCTTGAAGACTCTCTTTACAAATGACTGTTTCGAAGCCTTCCCAACACAATTTTTCCTGGTTCTCACTATGTCTTCCCTCACGGGCTGAAATAAGAGAAACAAAATCCCATTGGAAGGGGGCACCTCGGGATGCTGAACAGGTTGGCATCGCCTCTAATACCCTAGGCACCCCAAAATGACCAGGAGGGAGAATTTGGAAGTAAACATGAGGAAAGAACGGTCAGTTCCCTTGTTGACCCTCAGACCTCCTGCACCAACAGTTAGACTCGTATTCTTAGAAGTCTGCCTTTCAGTCCCATCTCCTTTTCCTGTTTCTCTAAAGGGGAACAGCTATCACTGGCGCTTTCCTGTCTGCCTTCTGGGGAATGTATCGATTAGTGAGGATTAAGCTTTAGACCTGTACATCTGAAATGGAATATCCTATCCAAGTGACTAGTTGTTTTTCACCTGTTTTGTAAACGCTTACAGCAGTGATAGGCTACATATACTTTGGTACCATTTGCACTGTGGATTTGTTGACGGAAGGGGAAAAAAGCACAGCTCACCGAAATACACCACATTTTCACACGTCTCCTCCATGACGTCCCTGTGACAGGCCCTTTGGTTCTGATCCAGCAATGCCCACTCCGCCTCTGCGAAATTCATGGCAACTTCGTCAAAGGTTACAGGACCCTAAAAGAAGTTCGAGATGGGCACAAACCAGTTTGTCCCAGTGCATAAGGGGGCAGCACAGTTACTGCTGCTCCCCTGCCCTGCCTCCTCTTGTTCAATCAGCGCCTCACCAGGCCCAGCACCCTCACTTCCCACACCCCCTCCAGTCCCGGCAGCAGCACAGGCTTCTCTGCCCCGCCCCCCTCTGTGCTCTTGCTGGTGACTGGGAGATCAGCCGAGAAGGTGGGAAAAGCATGCAAGCCGAGATGACTGAGGGGCTGATCGGATGAAGAGGCAGTGGTGGGGAGCCAAAGCCCGATACAAAGTGGGATAAGCACAGGAAGGGAGGGAGGAAGGGAGGGTCTTAAAGGGGACTCCCCCCCAGCTCAAGGCTCCCCTTCTTCCGCCTCTCTTTCTCCCAACGCTCCCTGACCTCTTTCTCCCTCAAGCCAAGCCCCACAACCAGCTTCTCGAAGCGCTGCCCCACCTCCCCTCCTTCTCCCCTTCCCGGAGGCTTCCCGGCTTCCCTAAGAGGCGCCTTCACTCCCTCCCGGAACTCTAAAGAGGGGAGGGGGCTCTTCCGGGAAGGAAAACATGGGCGCACCTTTGGGGGCGGAAACGGGAAGTGACTTACAGTCTTCCTGTCGGCTCCTCTAGGAACGACGATTCCATGGTTCTACCTCTTTTGGAGGCCCTCTGGCAGGTAAATAGGGTGGTTAAAAGAGAAGGGCGGAAAGGCTGGCCGGCACTCTCGGGATCATCGAGTCCAGTCCCTGTAAGTCAGATGCCTAAATCCCTGAGCTACCTATCCAACAGCATGTAAGAAATACGCTTTTAATGGACAGATGTTGAACTTCTAAAAATCGGTGGGCCTTTTTTTTATTGTTGTCTCTGTCTTTGTTCCCGTTTTAAATCTGCTCTGAGCAGCCTCGAGTCTCAGATTGCAGAGAAAGGTGAGTTACAATGAAAGGGAAAGAGAGAAAGACTGCACACAATATTTCTTTTGTTTAATCACAGTAGGAGGGCAGACAAACTGTATTAAATTTTAAGAAATGAATGTGGATGTTATTTTTATTTACTGTATTAATTACATTTACACCCCACCTTTTGCCGAAAAAGATAGCACGCACGGCAATTTATAGTATTTAATTTATTTAAATAATATGTATGCCACCTAACCCCCCCATTGGGGACCTAAGGCAGCTCTCAACAGATAAAACAACAAAGGTAAAAAGGTTACATAAATAAAACACCGACAAGGTCTCTACCTTTGTTATATTTCTTTATTCATTCTTTAGTCCATCTTTATAATTCCATATGATTCAACCATGAAATATTTTTATTCTGAAGGATTTGTTTCAATTGATCTTTCAATCTCATTTTATACAACCAGTCTTTCAGTCTAATCACTTTTTTTCTTTAAATAATTCTGCATAAACTTTCATATTGACAGGAAAATTCTCTATTTCAGTCACTAATCCTTTGTTCTTGTCTTAGGTATCCTTCAGTCTTGAGAGACTATGGTGACGTGCTCTGTATGGAAGACTTGGAACAGCGTCTAGTGTGGCTGAGAAGGCCAATTCGAGAGTGACGTTCCCTTCCACACTGAGGACAAATCCAATCTGTCCCCTGTCCAGCTACCTTATTTTGCTCGTTTCGTGACTGCCTCTTTGCCTTGGTCTGCTGGACAAGGGTCTCTTCAAATTGGAAGAGGCCATGATGCACCACCTGCCTCCAGGCTGAACGCTCAGATATCAGGATTTCCCATCTGTTGAAGTCCATTCCTAAGGCCTTCAGATCCCGCTTGCAGATATCCTTTTATTGCAGCTGTGGTCTCCCTCTGGGGCGGTTCCCCTGCATTAATTCTCCATAAAGGAGATCTTTTGGAATCTGACCATCAGCCATTCTCACAACATGCCCAAGCCAACATAGACATCACTGTTTCAGTAATGTGTACATGCTAAAAATCCCAGCTCATTCTGGGACTACTCTATTTGGAACTTTGTCCTGCCAGGTGATCCCAAAAATGCATTGAAGACAATGCATATGGAAAGTGTTCAGCTTCCTTTCCTGCCGTGCACAAAAGGTCCAGGACTTACTGCATTACAGGAATGTGCTCAGGACACAGGCTCTATAGACCTGGATCTTGGTATGTGCTGTCAGCTTCTTATTGAGCCATACTCTCTTTGTGAGTATAGAGAACATGGTAGCTCCTTTGCCAGTGTGTTTATCCAGCTCGACATCTAGGGAGAGAGTGTCAGAGATCGTTGAGCCAAAGTACACAAAGTCATGAACAACCTCCAATGCTTGTGTGGAGATGGTAATAAAGGGAGGTGAGTCCACGCCCTGGCCCATGACTTGCGTATTCTTCAGGCTGATTGTTAGTCCAAAGTCTTGGCAGGCCTTGCTAAAATGATTCATGAGTTGTTGATCTTCACCAGAGTGGGCAACAATGGCTGCATCGTTGGCGAACAGGAAGTCCTGCATGCATTTCAGCTGGACTTGGTCTTCGCTCTCATTCTGGAGAGATTAAAGGCTTGAGTACTCTGTGTGCAAGGAAAACTTCAACTGTCACGCCAGTCTAAAAGCTCACTGGGAAGCCCATGATGGAAGGAAGCTACAGAAACGCTCATAATATAGCAAACATTTCTATAAAAATTTGTGGAGAAGAGGACAACAAAGGAAGAGGAAGAATAAAGATAGAGGAAGAAAAGGATTACTGCAAGAGGTCCCGACTATGGTGGTGGGGAACACAGTCGATTTGTATTTTGGTTTATGTACTTTTTCTTTATGTTTAAGTTGTAGTTTAAGAAAATCTAAGAAATAAATAAATAATAATTCATCCCTGGGAAGAGATATGGGAAGCCACACAGGAGAGAAAACATATAAATGTCTGGAATGTGGGAAGAGCTTCAATGATAGAAGCAACCTTAGTTCCCATCAAGGTATCCACACAGGGAAGAAACCCTATCAGTGGTTGGAGTGCAGAAAGACTTTCAGCCAGAGCACAGGTCTTGCTCGTCACCTGAGACTTCACAGAGGACAGAAACCGTATAAATGCTAGGAATGTGAAAAGCGCTTTTATCAGAAGGAACATCTCACTTCCCACATGAGACTCCACACAGGAGAGAAGCCCTTTAAATGCCTGGAATGCAGGAAGAGCTTCCGTAATACAAGCAACCTCTGTTCACACCTGTTTGGAGGAGAATCCCTTTAAGTGTCTAGAATGTGGAAAGAGCTTTCGTTGCAGCAGGTACTTGGTTTCCCATATGAGAATCCACACAGGAGAGGAACCCTATAAATGCTTGCAGTGTGGAAAGAGCTTCTGTCACAATGCAAGTCTAAGAACTCATCACAGAATCTACACAAAGGGAGAAATGTTGCTAAGGTGTGAACAGAGACCTTTGAACAGAGATGCACCTTATAAATCATTGAAGAATCCACACAGCTGAGAATGATGCAAAATTATTGATACATCATTTATTATCTAGATGGAGACTTTAATCATGTTTTGTTAAGATCAAGTCCAGGGAAATACATTTGTTGCTCAAATAAAAAAACATAGCATGCAAATTTATAAAACAGATAAAACAAATTTATGTTTTTCAGATACTTTTTTTTAAAATAAATTTTGCACTGCAACTCCCAGAGTTCACCAGGAATTTCCCCAACCAGAATTCTGGCAGTTGTAATGAAAACCCCAAATCCGCAGAGGAGTTACACCTCTGACCCTTCAAGTTCTTTTCTGCAGCAGTGGCCAATTAGGATGGAGAGGAAGAAAGTGGGGGAGATTTGCTAAAGCCCACGGGAGCTGCAAAGAATAAGGGGACTAGTAGTTTCTTCTCATTAGGAACTTTAGAGGGTGTCTCAAAATCTAGCAGTCCCCTAATTCCATGCAGCTTCCATGGAGCTTTGCCATGCCCATCTGTTCCCCCCCCCCCCAGAATGTAGCCAAGTAACTCTTCCACTGAAAAGCAAAACAGATGAATCTCAGACATAATTGAAGAAATAGGAAAGAAGACAGAGTTTGATGCCCAACTTATAAGTAAAGGTTGCTGCCTATGTATACAGGAAGAATAAAACATAAATACACCACTGGCGGGATAGCTCAGGGAGTTGTATTCAGAGGTTTGATTCACTACTTTTTTTCCTAAATCAAGAGCCAGCCTGTGTAACCTTGTGCATGCTGTACAGTCCCAAGGCACCCCTAGAACAAGGGAACGGGAAAGCGTTTCTGGGTACTCTATACTCCGAAGAGTTTCAAAACATGGAAAAGACCACCCTAAGATAGGATTGATTTAACAGCACATAATTATTGTTATTTATTATTATCACTAAACCACCTATCTAATCTTTGATTAAGTACCCATTCACCCAAGGAATACTGGATGAGTTTCATACATTGTGCAAGAAACAGAATATGAAGCAGAGAGTTAAGTTTGATAAAACATCTCTTTGGCTGTTCTGACGAAACACCCGCTTCACAGGAAGCAAGTCAGTGAATCTCTCCAAACCAATTCATCATCCACCACAGCCTTGTCAGTGGGCAGCAGGAGTCAAACGGCACAAAACGGAGAGGAAGATGGACTCCTGCCATATGAGACTTCTTCTCCGATGCACACCACAAACTCCTTGCTATTTTTAATAATTTATTGTCATTGTAAGTATATACTGTACATAGTATACACATACAACGAAATTGACACAGACACCCAGAGACCAGACCCAAACATAAAAAATCCCCAAACACTCCTCACCCACCAAAAATCTCCCACAAGGGACACAAACATCTGCGCCGGAGGCTAAGTAACGCTGTCCAACAGTTCATTGCTGGTGGTCTTTAAGTTCATAATTAAGTGCGATTATAGCTCTGGGATAAAAATTATTCAGAAAACGTGTGGTCGGAGTCTCAATTGTTCTGTATCTTCTGCCGGACGGAAACTATCCCAAAGCAGCAGCCATTGCAGGTGTACCTTCTGTTTAGTTTTCGCTAAATATGAGTTTTACCTGTTACTATTTCTCTTAATATCATTTCTTTCCTCTTCAGGCAGGTCTTTAATTAGTCATTTATCTCAGAAATGCTGGTTTCTGACTTACAGATTTATAAATGCTTTTGATTTTTTTGTACTTTATTGTTTAATCTTAATCTATGTTTAATGATTTCTTCGATGTTTTATTTATGTAATGTTTTTACATTTGTTGTTTTATCTGTTGTGAGCTGCCTTAGGTCCCCAATGGGGGGATAAGGTGGCATATAAATTATTTAAATGAATAAATAAATACCATAATTTGCCGTGAGTGCTATCCTTTTAGGTGAAAGGTGGCGGTCTAAATGTGATTTATGAATAAAAATAACACCCACATTCATTTCATAAAACTTAACAGTTTCTCTGCCCGCCGGCTGTGATTAAACGAAACAAATATTTTGCGCAGTCTTTCTAGATTTCCCTTTCATTGTATCCCACATTTCTCTGCAATCTGGGACTCAAGGCGGCTCAGAGCAGATTTTAACCGGGCACAAAGAGAGAGAGAGACAAACAATAAAAAGGCCCAACATCTCTCCATTAAAAGTGTGTTTCTTAAGTGCTGTTGGAGAGATAGCTCAGGAATGTAGGTATCTGACTGACAGGGGCTGGTGATGCCGAGAGTGCCAGCCAACCTTTATGCCCTTCTGTTTTAACCATCCTATTTACATGCCAGAGGTCCTCCAAAGGCGGTAGAGCCCTGGAATCCTAGTTCCTAGAGGAGCCGACAGGAAGACAAGAAGTCACTTCCTGTTTCCGCCCGGAAGGTGCGGCCGTCTTTTCCTTCCCGGAAGAGCCCCTCCCTCCTTCAGAGTTCCGGGCGGGAGTGAAGGAGCCTCTTAGGGAAGCCGGGAAGCCCCCGAGAAGGGAGAAGGAAGGGGAGGTGGGGCAGCGCTTGGAGAAGCTGGTTGTGGGTCTTGGCTTGAGGGAGAAAGAGAGGTCGGGGCGTTGGGAGAAGGAGAGGCGGAAGAAGGGGAGCCCCTGGAAGACCCTTCCTTCCTTCCTTCCTTCTCTCTCTCTCTTCTTCCCTCCAAGGCCAGGGCAAGTGAACCTTCTCCGGGGATCTTTCCCAAACACCCCTCTTCCTCCTCCTCCGAGGGCTCCTTCATCCACAGTTTGAAAACACATTTAAACAAAGAAGATTAGAACAATCATAATTGCACCGAGAACAGAGCAGTCAATTCAGGACAGGTAGTATCCCATCATCTTAGTTAGAGGCCTTCCAGTACCCTTTTTCCTCTCTTCACCCACCTCCCTCTTCCATGCCTTCTTGTTGGCGTTTTGTAATACAGCTGTTTTTCCCCTCTCCTGGAGATAAAATTTCCTTGCCTCTACTTCTGATGAGGCAGGTGACAATCATGGGACCGTGTGGGGCTGGGAGAGACCTCCAGCAGCGTTGAGTAACATCCTTTTCTCCCCACAAAGGAGCCTCCTAGGGCTAAAGCACTTCGCAGATGGGACAGGCCCCTTTGCCCTCCTCCCCTGCCTGTGAATCCTTGTCTGTTGAGTTTGGGTATGAACCAGTGAAAAGGCACTTTCTATTTGTAATGCAAATTGTACCATTGGGAGACCATAGTCCCTGATGGGGGGGGGAGTCAGAAAAAATATGGAGAGCACAAACTTTAGAGAAAACAGTTTCTATAGTGGGGTTGTGTGGTCAGTTGTTTTCTCCTCCTTCAGTCTTTGTCTCACATAAATGAGCCATTCCCAAGCCTTCAGCTTGACCCTGAGTTTTGTAATGTCTTTGCTTTTCCTACAGAGGGAAAAGGCGGTCCATTTGCTTCTATTCTTTTGGCTCTTATTGGAGATGAAATTGGATGTCTCAGCCAGTTCTGGAGCTGGAAAGGAGCTGAATGACATGGAGGGTTGGAGCAACGAGGAATTCCCTGAAAGAACAGGACAGAACAACCTTGATATGGATTCTCTTGACCCAGAAGCCCAATGCCAGCATTTTCGGGAATTCAGCTACCAGGAGGATGAAGGGCCCCGAGTGGTTTGTAGCCAACTTCATCGTCTCTGCCGTCAGTGGCTGAAGCCAGAAAAACACACCAAGGCTGAAATCCTGGATCTGATTGTCCTTGAACAGTTCCTGGCTGTCCTGCCCCCAGCGATGAAGATCTGGGTCAGAGAGTGCAAGCCGGAAACTACTTCCCAGGCTGTGTCCCTGGCGGAAGGTTTCCTCCTGAGCCAGAGAGTGGAGAAGAAGGAGGAAGAGGAGCCGGTGAGTGTTCAGGTCTATGGGTTTTTTTATATGTTGCCTAACCCACTGGTTCTTAACTTTGGGTTACTCAGGAGTTTTGGACTGCAACTCCCAGAAGCCTTCACCACCAGCTGTCCTGACTGGGGTTTCTGGGAGTTGCAGTTCAAAAGCCTCCGAGTAACAAAGGTTAAGAACCACTGGCCTAACCGAACATTTCCACACTTCTTCCTGAATCTGATGTTGTTTCCTCTACTGTTAGTTTTTAAATTTGTTCCTCCGTTCTTGTATTGGGTATCCAGAATTTGCTGTTTCTGTATGTTTTTGTTTTTTATTTTTTTGTACAGGGTTCTTCAGAATCTGCCGCTGGCTCCCCTCTGGCAGTGGACGCTCCTTTGTCCCTTAGGCAGAGGCCACTGCTCCCGAGGAACAGGCTGGAGGGGATCGGAGGAGCTGTCTCACAGGGTAAGACTCAGTCAGCCCATTTCTTCTCGATCTCCCTTCTTTGCATCTTTCCAAAGGCAGTGAATGGCCTTTTAGGCCTCCTGCATGCAAATCACGAAAGTTTTGTTGATCAAAGTAGGAAGATTATTTTTGAGTCAGTTGGGGATAAAATTCATGTGAAGAATAAGAGATCTTTCCCTGCAGGCATCGAAAATATGCAGGGAACTTCTCCCTCATCTCTCCTTTGCGGAGGAATGGAAGCTGGGCCTGTGCAGGCAGAACAGGTAAAGGGGACTGGATGGGAAGATGGGGAAGGAGCCTGGGCACCTTTGTTTCCTGTCTGCCTGGTCAGCTGCATATTCTTTGCCCCCTTCCATTCGCTTCTTTCAATATTGTGTAGTAAATGGTATGAGATATTTCTCAGGGAATGGTTCGGTCTGGCCTTGGAATCCCAGTCCACATTTTGTGTTTAGAGAGGGGCACGCACCAGTTCATCCCAGTTTGTGTGGGGCTGTGGCTCCTTCCCCTGCCTTTTCATCCAATCAGCCACTTACTCACCTCAGCTTGCTTGCTTCTCCCACCTCCTCGGCTGATCTCCCAGTCACCAGCAACAGCACAGACGTCTCTGCCCCGCCCTTTTGTTTGAGTGGCAGGTCAGCCAAGGGTGGGGTGGGGCAATGAGGCCTGAGCTGCTGCCGGGACTGGAGGAGGTGCAGGAAGTGAGGGTGTTGGTTGATCCAGAGGAGGCAGGGCAGGGGAGCAGCAGTACCTGTGCTGCCCCCCTTATGCACTGGGAGAAACTGGTTTGTGCCCATCTCTAGTTGGGTTCTTTCTCTTCTGGCGGTACTTAGTGAGAGTCGAACAACCACATTCTCTCTGAAGATGAAAGGCTTCCTCTTCTTTCAGGGTCCTGTAACCTTTGACGAAGTTGCCGTGAACTTCACAGAGGCGGAGTGGGTATTGCTGGATCAGAACCAAAGGGCCTGCCACAGGGACGTCATGGAGGAGACGCATGAAAATGTGTTGTCTTTGGGTGAGCTTTGCTTCTTTCCCTTCAGTTGACAAATGGTACCAAAGAATATGTAGCCGATCAATGCTGTGAACCTTCACAAGATGAGAGAGAAGAAACCTATTAAAGCTTAATCCTCACTAATCGATACATTCCCCAGAAAGCAGACAGGAAAGGACCAGTGATAGCTCTGCCCCTTTAGAGAAACAGGAAAAGGAGGTGGGACTGAGAGGCATACTTCTAAGAGTATCAGACTAACTATATGTGCAGGAGGTCTGAGTGTCAACAAGGGGACAGACCATTCTTTCCTCATCATGTTTACTTCCAAATTCCCCCTTCTGGTCCTTTTGGGGTGCATAGGTTCTCAGAGGCGATGCCAACCTGTTCAGCATCCCGAGGTGCCCCCTTCCAATGGGATTTTGTTTCTCTTATTTCAGCCCGTGAGGGAAGACACAGCGAGGACCAGGAAGAATTGTGTTGGATAGGCTTGGAAACAGTGGTTTGTAAAGAGAGTCGTCTTCAAGGAAGGAGAAGTGAAGCAAATTCACACAGTAGAAATGAAGATTTTGCTTTTCCACTCAGAGATTCGCAAGATGCTGTGCTCCAGGAAAACAGAGAGAAAAGGAAGGAAACGGGTAAATGTTCTTTGGGCAGAAATAACTGTAGTCTAAGTGCTGCTTGGACAAGCCACACGGGAGGGAGACCGCTGAAAATCCCAGAAGGTGCCAAGAGTCTTTGTGATCATTCACCCTTTAGAATTCATCAAACTTTTCAGAGCTTCGAAAGTAGAAAGAACTTCCAGCACAGACCGAACCTTGTTTTCCCTGAGGGAATGGACACAGAGAAACCTTTTACATGTTTGGAATGTGGGAAGTGCTTCAATCACAGCTCATCCCTGGCTCAACATCTGAGGATCCACACGGGGGAGAAGCCATTTAAATGCTTGAAATGTGGAAAGAGTTTCAGTCGCAGGGATCACCTGGATTGTCATTCAAGGATCCACACTGGGGAGAAGCCATTTAAGTGCTCAGAATGTGGGAAGAGCTTCAGCCAGAGCTCAACCCTGAATAACCACATGAGAATCCACACAGGGGAGAAACCATTTAAATGCTTGGAATGTGGAAAGACCTTCCGTCAGCGTGCACACCTTGCCAGCCATGTGAAAATCCACACAGGGAAGAGCTTCGTCTTGGGGAAGCTAGCAGCTCTTGGGAATAGTTCCCGGAAAAGCTAGAACCACTTCGGTCTGGGACCCTCCCAGAAACGGGAGGGCCAAGGAAGAGTCAGGAGAGACCCTTCTGCAGCAGTTGGGTGAGCCACAGAAGTTAGAAGACTGGGCAGCAACTCGGTTTTTCTTTCTTCTGGAAATTCACATCAGCACAGACCGGAGACGGGCGCCATTTTTGGCAACCAGCGAAGACAACTCCGATCCCCGAGAATAAGAAAACAAGCACGGGAAAATATGCATCAAAGTAAGTGGAAGCACTTCTTCTATGAAAAACCCCATTAAAATGAAGAACAAGTGATTGTGTGCAAATTTATGACCTAAATGAGATAAGGAGCGGCATATTCAGCATACCAGCTTTTACTCAAGCTGAAGGTCGAGTTGTTTTTAAAGGAACAGCCAGGCAGAAATAGCTTGTGTCTCCATTAAAGGAAAACAAAACTCTTGAAGAATCAACTGACAGGCTTTGAAAGAATAAATTCTGTTGCAAGCTGTTCACTTTGGACCCTTTTCCTCTTTGGATATATATTTTTAGACTGTGTGGGACTCTGGTTTCTGTGGATAATATATTTGCCGAGACCCTGATTGCTGGACCTCCCTTTTTGGGGGAGGAGAAGGAAGCCTTTGGGAGTAAAAGGGAGAACGGTCTGTGAGCTGTGAACTGGGGGCCATGTGGTTTGAACTGAACTGGGATCTTGATAAATGACACTCTAATAATAGTCTTGCCGGGTGAAGGTAAAAACAAACTTTGAGAAGAGAAAAGAAGGGAAAAGAAGAAACAACTGGTCTGAAGGTCATTAGCGACGTGGAAAAGGACTGGACTACAAAGACACTTGAGAGATTCATGTTTTAGATTCCATCTCTTGCTTGAGTGTGCCTGCTATAACACTGTAATAGTTGTAATGTGAAATATTAGAAATGTTGGATTTGGGGTTGACCTACATGTTATGTGTGTTTGGGTAAAGGGGAGAGGGAATTTCAAGTTAAAATAGTGGAGACTGAGAATGGAACCTCCCCCCGAGAGGGTTGCAAATCGGTGGCTGGACTGGAGGGCCTCTTTTCAAATGTCGGTGTTGGAAAAATTTACGCAGGTAAATTATTATCTTCATCAGATGGAAGATGTAATTAAAGGCTCTAAGGGAGTGAAAATAGCAGAGGTTAAACTACACCAAAAAGAAATCTCAGAACCGGCTGTATTGATGGAAATATCAGATAATATAAAAGGGATGGAGGGTCACCCAGTAAGCGATGTAGCGATAGCAGATAGGAAAATTGAGGTTGAAAAGCAAACTTTGAATGATATTGTTCCCCCTTTTAAAATATGGAAGAAAACAGAGTCGCAGAAACAAAACAAGCACATGGAGAAAAGGGGAGGAGTGAGCAGAATTTATATTATTTTGGGCCTGTTGAGTGTACTCTTAAGAAAAAAGGAGGGTGAAAGAGGGGATATATTTCACAATTGGCCTTGGTGTTGTGATGCTGTAGGAATAACATAGATTTAAGCTGTACTACATGTATAAGTTGAAAGCTAAAGGGGTAATACATAGACAAAATAGTTAAAAGAAGAAGAAGAAGAAGAAGAAAGATGAACTTTTATTGGAATATGAATAGATTAGATGTTTACATACTTGATATGAAAGATTGAATGAGTATGCATTTGATGTTTTCTTATACTCAAAACCCTCTTTCCACCCCTTCCACTGCCCTTTGCCTTTTGTATTCCTTCCCCATTACCCAATAGTTTTGAAAATAAAATAAAATATGGGGGGGGGGGAGTAAAAAAAATAAATAAATAAAAAAGAAAATCCACACAGGAGGAAAAGCCATTTAAGTTCTCGGAATGTGGGAAGAGCTTCAGGCAGAGGGCGCACCTCACTTGTCATCAAAGAAGCCACAGAGATGGAGAGAAAAAAGTTAAAATGCTTGGAGGGTCACGAGACCTTCCAGAAGGGCGGGCATCTTATTTTTCATTGAAACATTCGCCCCAGTGAGAACCTGGCAGATTTGCCTCCAGGCATTGCATCAGGGAAAGATAGAGTTGTTTTTCCTATAGAAACAAAGAATAGATTTTTGTAGTTCAACAAGAAATACAGGGCCGGAATCTGATTTTCTAATGACTGCCGTGGATTGTCCTCTTTTCCCCTTCACTGTCCTTTTTCCTACAGCAAAAAGCAAACCAAACCAAACCATGGAAATGCAGTTCCCTTTGTAAGATAAACTCTCTGTTACGTTTCTGGCGCAGAGTAAATGAAGACACTTTACCAGCTCTTCTTTGACGGTTATATTTACATATATGTACACTTATATACAGGCAGGTCTCTACAGCACATCTAGAAGTCTTCACACAGTCCGACAGCATGCGTGGCAGAAAATCACATCAGAAGAAGAGAACATTCTACAGACACAGTCCATATTTATACATAATCTTGTCTCTGTCCAGTCCAATCGGGTTCCAGGTGACCTCATCTCTGCACCTGGGCTCTTTCTGGTTTCACCTCATTGCATCAGCTTAGGATGATTCAGCTTTTCTCTCATCTGCACATAATGGCAGCTCGTTAATGAAACATATATGGGTTCAGGCCTATAAAATTCTATACCCTGACACCCCTCCTAATTTTTTATGCCTGAACACAGCACAATCCCAACACATTTACACATTATTTTTTAACTTTTAATTTTAACACATACTTGTTACCTGTAACCTCTGTGTGTTCTGTATGCACCTTTGCATCTGTGAACACCTTACATTTCTTCATGTACTTCATTTCCTCATCTGTGGTCCCTAATCATTTTCTTTTTTCAAAAGCAGGAAGTTCTAAAACTTCTTTGTAATTTTTTGGTTCTATATAAACATGACACACTCTCACACCACCCATTTCAAACCTCTTGGGTGGTATACCCTTGTTTGTCCTTTGGGACCTTCTGGGACCTTGTGTTTCTGTCTGTGTCTCTGTCTCACTAACCTCGCTAGCGTGTGTTTCTTCGTGTTCTTCAATAACTTCTCCATCTTCATCTTCTCCATCTTCATCAGCAGAGGACCTCGTGTCTTGCTCATGTGTTTCTTTCTGTCTAAACTGACCTCTTCTTTTTTCACTCAGTGGAATGTATAATTGTGAATTTGCGTGTACTTTGTCCCAGTTCTCCCCCTCATTGAAACTGGCAGACCTAGAAATTACAACGCTTCTATCACCATCTAGAAATCTATACGCCTTTGAGCTAGGCTCATAACCCAGGAACCTCATTTTCTTTGTTTTCGCTTGACCTTTTCTCCTGAGTTGCTTTGGCACATGTACCCAAGAGGTACATCCAAACACTCTTAAATACTTCAAACAAGGTTTCTTACCAAACAGTAAATAATATGGGATTTGATCTATCGAGGATGACCAAATTCTGTTAATTAAAAAATTCACAGTTTTCAAAGCTTCGGCCCACAGCGCATGATGCAACCCTGCGTCAGCCAGCAGTGCATCTTTCATGTTCTGGAGCACCCCATTCCTTCGCTCCGCCACTCCATTCTGAAATGGACTATAAGGGCTTGTTTTTCTATGTCTGATTCCTGTGGATTCTAACCACCTCTGGAATTGTATATTTGTAAACTCTGTACCTCGGTCGGTCTGCAATTGCGCCACCTGGTGGCCAAAGCGCCGCTCAATTGATCTAAGCAAATTCTTAAATGTTTGAAAAACTTCTGTTTTGGATTTCAGTGTGAAACAAAACGAAAATCGTGTATAATCATCCACAATTACCAATGCAAATCTTGCTCTTCCTAATGAAGGTGGAAATGGCCCTATTAGATCAGCATGTACCAATTCAAATGGTCTATTTGTCTCTCTGGTACTCTGTCTCCCTTTTGGGGCAACTTGTGTTTTGCTTTGCTTACAAATTTGACAGTCCAGGTAATTCTTACAGTCTCTTATGTTCACATCTCTAGCCATATTTTCCATTTTTTGCACTGTCTTAAAGTTTACATGACCCAGTCTTCTATGTAGTAAGTGTATACAATTGTCATGTTGGGGTTCATTTCTGTGTACCATGTGTGTGTCTCTGTGTGTTTGGTCTTTTAATATGTATAAATTGCCCTCTTGCTTCGCTCTGGCCACTACTTTGTTATTTTTCTTAATTATACATTCTCCTTTTTCAAACATTACACAAAACCCCTGTTTATCGAGTGCTGACACACTTAGAATATTATGATTAATTGTGGGTGTAAGTAACACGTTACTTATCTCCAACTTCAGACTGGGAACAAACACTCTCCCTTCTCCTGTTATGTCTGCCTTTTGTCCATTTGCCAGCGTCACGTTCTTCAGCTCCGTCTTTCCTAGAAAACAAAACATCTCTACATTGTTAGTCAAATGATTTACGGCCCCCGAGTCAATCAGCCATTCAGCTGCGTGAGTGTCCTTGAAGTTATCTGTTGTTTTTCTGCTGACAAGAGAGACCGATCTCTTGCTGCTGCTCTCTGCAGAGCGCCTGCAAACTACTGCCTCGGAATCCTTTCTGTTTGGAAATGTCTCTCCTCTCAAACAATCTTTTTGCAAATGATTTTTGGACCCACACTGGTAACAGGCTTTGATCATCATGGCATGCCCACGCTGCTCTCTGTTTGTCTCTGGCTTTCGTCTTCGGGACACGCTGCCGTCTGGACTCCGTCTCCGTCTCTCCCGGTCAGCTCCCACGTGGCTTTCTTCTGCAGCTTGGAATCTGTCTTTCCAATGTTCCTCCTCCTGCAAGATTCTGCTTGTTACATATTCAAGAGTTAGTTGTGTATCGGAAAGGCTTTCTAAGCTTGTAATAAGCATGCTAAATTCTGAACTTAAGCTGCTCAAAATCAGGTAAACCTTCTGCTCCTCAGGGAAAACAACGTTCATTAACTGCAGTTCATTGAACAGTCCCTTCATGGTTTGTAAGTGCTTTGAGGCACTTTCCCCAGATCTCATTTGGCATTTATAAAGCCTCCTGGTTAGGGAAATCTTTGTGCCTGCTGTTTCTCTCAGATAGATGCCTCTCAGTCTGTCCCAGACTGCCTTGGCTGTGTTCAGTCCTTGTATATGTACTAATTCTTCATGTTCTAGGGACAAAATAATAGTACTCAGAGCTCTCTCATGCTCTTCCTCTTGCTCTTCTGTTAACTGGGCTGGAGGACGGTTCACATAAGACCACAAGCTCTCTCTTCGTAATAACATTTCTGCTTTGACTGCCCATGTCCTGTAATTTTTACCATTCAGTCTATTTATGGCCAAGCCTCCTACGCCTCCCGTGCTGTATGCCATCCTGCCTTCTCTCGCAGTTCTCTGTTTCCTTTCCCCTCCTGGGCTAACAGACGAACTGTCTTCTCCCAAGTCTTCTACTTCACTGCCACTGTCACTTTTGCTCTCTTCCTTCATTTATTTACTTCACCCACGTTTACTCACCACCGTCTGTCTTGTGCAGCGCACGTTTCTGGGCCCATAACCTCTGTTACGTTTCTGGCGCAGAGTAAATGAAGACACTTTACCGGTTCTTCTTTGACGGTTATATTTACATATATGTACACTTATATACAGGCAGGTCTCTACAGCACATCTAGAAGTCTTCACACAGTCCGACAGCATGCGTGGCAGAAAATCACATCAGAAGAAGAGAACATTCTACTGTACAGACACAGTCCATATTTATACATAATCTTGTCTCTGTCCAGTCCAATCGGGTTCCAGGTGACCTCATCTCTGCACCTGGGCTCTTTCTGGTTTCACCTCATTGCATCAGCTTAGGATGATTCAGCTTTTCTCTCATCTGCACATAATGGCAGCTCGTTAATGAAACATATATGGGTTCAGGCCTATAAAATTCTATACCCTGACACTCTCCAATCTTGTGTTCTTGTTTTTTTCATTCTCCCTTTTCTAACTTTCCATTCCTCTTTGGATGGTGGCAAAAAGATCTGTATAGAAAGAGTTGGATTCAGGCTTTTCCTTTCCTTCGGGTCCCCCCCCCCCCGGAAATTGGTGAAACATTAGCTAGTCAAGTAAGAATTCTTATTCATTTGAAGCAAGTTAGCTGTCTCTGGACATGATCCAGTGTTTTGAAGCAACTAATATGTTACCTTGTATTATTTGAAGGAGGGGGGCTTGAGAATATTTAGAAAATGTCATGGATTCAACGAGGGATCACATTCAAAAAAATTTTTGTTTGCAACTTGCAAGAATTTCCCCCTGGCAGAATCCTGGGAGCTGCAGCCGAAAAACAGTCATTTAGAGAAGACCTTCTCTCACCTCTGTTTGGCCCTTCGTCCAGTCTATCCAATATAATGGTATGTTCTCCCACCCAGAGTAAGTGGCGGGAGAGAGAAGCCATCCATTCCTTCCAGTCTCGTTCCCTCTCCCCCCACCCCAAAAGGCCCCTTCCCCCCCACCCCTACGTCCCCAAAGAACCAGCCCTGGAATGATGGATCTGCTTTCTCACCCCCAGAAGCGACGCTTTCTCAGTTAGGGGTGCAAACATACACACACACACCATCTTACATATGCCCTTATGATATGTGGCCACCCTCTCTGTGCCTGTGGAAAACAGGGAGATGCTCCCTTTGGGGGTCAGCCCTATCCTGGATTCTCCTCCCTGCCAGCCTCCTTTTTTGCTCCTCCTTAAACTGACCAGGGATGCAGGGGTCCTTTCCTCCCGCATTCCTTACTTTCTCCTGGAAATGCTCCCCATTCTGTAAAAGCACAAAAACGAGAACCCCAGCAGCTTGAAGCTTGCCTTTGGTTTTGAAAAAGCCCCCTCCCCATTCTGGTCCTGCTGGGAGGGTCGCCCTAAATCGTTTCCAATCCCATTGCGTAGGCTCGCATGTCACCCTAGAGTAGGCCCACTGACGCTTGTGGGGATTGAGCAGGTCCCGTCCTTCCTGAGTTGCCGTGATTCAAACAGGCCTCCTCTAGTGGTGACTTCCTCCGCTAAGCTACAGGGTTTCAGCTGTTGCATCATTAGGGCTGCTGGATGGGCTTCTGTGTTGCTAGAAAAGCCTGTTTTCTAGACGAAATCCTGTTGATTCTAAAAAAACCCCAAGAAAAAGAGCAGGTTAGTGATCATTAATACTAGTCGTGATGATTCCAGTTCCCTGCTTTATCAACTCAACTGATTTTAATGGGTTTGCAGTTGACATTGTTTTCCATTTGCTTGTTTATTAAACCTCTTTTCTTGATGTTTTTAAACAACCTGGAACACGAAACCTAGTATAGTTTGAAGTGTAACCTGTAATAACAGTAGCAATAAAAATGATTATACATTTATTTACTGTCTTGTTTATTTTATTTGTTGCCCATCTGCCTCCTTTGCAGGACCCAGGCCAGCTTACAAATATGTTAAGAACAGTTGCAACGAAAAAGGGCAATGAATTACAAAACCCAATAATTTGTCAGGTGAAAGCAAAGACATAATTCAATTG
This sequence comes from Pogona vitticeps, assembly GCF_051106095.1. Lineage (NCBI taxonomy): Eukaryota > Metazoa > Chordata > Lepidosauria > Squamata > Agamidae > Pogona > Pogona vitticeps. Next base: position 14,378,019 of record NC_135784.1, read on the forward strand.
TTTTGTTAACTGCAGCTCATTTACTGAAAACTGGAACTTTGTGCATTTTTAAATGTCAACCAGTATGAGAGCCACTGTGGGGAAAAGTGACAGATTAGGACTCAGGAGACCTGGGTTCAAATCCCTGCTATTTTCCCCAGGAGTAGCAATGAGAAACTAGTCCATAATCCTGTTATATCCTTCAGAAACCGTTTTAGGATTACCATAAGCCAGAAAAAGCTTGGAGAAAAAAATAAACCTTAAATGTGTCTTCTAGTGTGAATGCAACAGCTGTAATGACAACATGGAACCTCCAAGTAAAGATACAGTCTATCTCGGTCTCTCTTGGTGGTGGTGTCTCTGTATAAATACTAGTAGAGGAGAGGAGCCTCCTGTTTCCACGCCATCATGCTCATGAACTTCCCAGGATTACTTAGGCTGGCCACAGAAAAACAAATACTTTTTAAAATTAAGAAAATACAGAGGTGTGGCGTTTGCCCCGTGGCCCATGCTTGTTTTACCAAACCCAGAGCTCAGAAAGGCATCTGCATACGCCCCCTTGACACACTGCCACCAGTTGGTCTCTTTATCAACTTGTATTTCTTATGAAAGACTAAGGTCCATCCAGTACTGATTTTTTAAACAGAAACAGGTTTTTTGATTACACGTGGTTTCAGTAGTAGTTCTTGAGCACATTCTTAAAGTTCCACAAAGCTTCAATATTTTACTTTAATCTCTTCTCTGTTAATTAATACAGGTCACACTCTAAGACTGCCTAATCACTCCTTAAACACTCTCTGCCTCAAACCCCCAAACTATCGTCTTCTCGAGCTCTCTCTGACTCTGACTGAACTCCTCTCTCCCAGACTCCGCCTCTTCAGCACCTCTCTTGGCCCCGCCTCACAACCGTATTAACATATAACTTATGAATAATGCATAACTTAGGGTGAACGCCACATTCCTCCCCACTTCAAATATATCTGTTTAGGAGGAGAAACCTAGCAGTTTGCCCTCATAAAGAAACACCTAGTGCATGCAAGGATAACAATAACTTGTCAAATTATGCAAAGCAAACTATGCGCACCTTATAATACCATTTTCTCCCTATTTTTATGTTTACCAAACCAAACTTACCACTTTAAACATCCAAGACAATTAATGCAATTAAAACATTTGCATTAATCACATTAATACGACTTACACTGCATCACCTCCACATCAATAAGGCTACTCACCATTATTTTTCCCATCCTTCTACACCTCTCAGTTCATCACCATCCAAACTTTGCATTTTAATCATTTCCCATAACTATACACAAACGGAACATTTAATACAACATATACAAACCTTGTTTATCCACCCATTAGTCATTCGGCCTTCGAGGCAAGGCATCAGCACCCACGCTGTGAGTCCCTTTTACGCTGTGGATTACAATGTCAAGGTCTTGCAGGTTCCGTGTCCATCTTGCAAGGTTACTGTTAGTGGATTACACAGTTTGTAGCCACACCAGAGGGAAAGGGTTGGTGCAAAGGATGGATTTCTTTCCCCAAATCTAGGGTTTCAGTCTTTGCAGCGTCCAAACAATTGATAGGCACACTCTCTTGATGGCAGAGAAATGTCTCCCTATGTGGGGAACCACTATCATGGGTCACTTCCAAATTCACAGGCAGGTTTCTTTGAAGTGCAATCTCAAACACTTGGTTTATTTTCGATGCACTGAGGTATTCATCTGGTTCCATCCTTTTAACATCTAGTTTTTCAGGTAGGGGTTTGCCTCGCGAGGTTTCAAGTAGTTTTGCAGTTGCAGAGCGACTAGACTCCCTAGCCCTCCAGTGCTGCAGCAACAAATCCACAGGTTCTGGCCTTGCCAACAGCAGTTTACTCCCCTAGATGGGTCTCAGCCCCACTACTTTGTCCTCAGGACAGAATGCTCTTTCCTGGGCCAATTACAAGCCTTTCTCCTTTCCCCGAGTACCCCCCCCGAGCCTGGATTTGTTACTTCTAAGGACTCCTCTCTATATTTTACAGGGACAATTAGCTGTTTGAGAGGTCCATCTTCACCCTTCTGAGGTTTTTAAAAATCTCTCTGTATGTCAGGTTTTTATCCTGAGGAGAGACAAGAGGGCCTTCTTAAACGAACAATGCAAAGAAATAGAGGAAAATAATAGAAAAGGAAAAACCAGAGATCTGTTCATGAAAAATGGAGATATTACAGGAACATTTTGTGCAAAGATGGACATGATAAAGGACAAAAATGGGAGGGACTTAACAGAAGCAGAAGACATCAAGAAGAGGTGGCAAAAGGAATTATACCAGAAAGATTTGGATATCCTGGATAACCCAGATAGTGTGGTTGCTGACCTAGAGCCAGACATCCTGGAGAGTGAAGTCAAGTGGGCCTTAGAAAGAATGGCTAACAACAAGGCCAGTGGAGGTGATGGCATTCTAGTGGAACTATTTAAACTCTTAAAAGATGATGCTGTTAAGGTGCTACATTCAATATGCCAGCAAGTTTGGAAAAGTCAACAGTGGCCAGAGGACTGGAAAATATCAGACTACATTCCAATTCCAAAGAAGGGCAGTGCCAAAGAATACTCCAACTACCGTACAATTGCACTCATTTCTCACGCTAGCAAGGTTATACTCAAAATCCTCCCAGGTAAGCTTCATCAGTATGTGGACTGAGAACTCTCAGAAGTACAAGCTGGATTCCGAAGGGGCAGAGGAACTAGGGACCAAATTGCTAACATGCGCTGGATTATGGAGAAAGCCAGAGACTGCCAGAAAAAACATCTGCTTCATTGACTATGCAAAAGCCTTTGACTGTGTGGACCACAGCAAACTATGGCAAGTCCTTGAAGAAATGGGGGTGCATGACCACCTCATCTATCTCCTGAGAAATCTATGTGTGGGACAGGAAGCAACAGTTAGAACTGGATATGGAACAACTGATTGGTTCAAAATTGGGAAAGGAGTACGACAAGGCTGCATATTGTCCCCTGGCTTATTTAACTTATACATTATGCAGAATACATCATACGAAAGGCTGGATTGGAGGAATCCCAAACCGGAATTAAGATTGCCGGAAGAAATATCAACAATCTCCAATATGCAGATGATACCACTCTGATTGTAGAAAGTGAGGAGGAATTAAGGAACCTTGTAATGAGGATGAAAGAGGAGAGTGCAAAAAACCGTCTGAAGCTCAACATCAAAAAAACTAAGATCATGGCCACTGGTCCCATCACCTCCTGGCAAGTCAAAGGGGAAGATATGGAAGCAGTGCTAGATTTTACTTTCTTGGGCTCCATGATCACTGCAGATGGAGACAGCAGCCACGAAATTAAAAGACACTTGCTTCTTGGGAGGAAAGCGATGACAAACCTTGACAACATCTTAAAAAGCAGAGACATCACCTTGCCAACAAAAGTCCACATAGTCAAAGGTATGGTTTTTCCTGTAGTGATGTATTTAAATGAGAGCTGGACCATAAAGAAAGCTGACTGCCGAAGAATTGATGCTTTTGAATTGTGGTGCTGGAGGAGGCTCTTGAGAGTCCCCTGGACTGCAAGGAGAACAAACCTATCAATTCTAAAGGAAATCAAACCCGAGTGCTCACTGGAAGGACAGATCCTGAAGCTGAGGCTCCAATACTTTGGCCATCTCATGAGAAGAGATGGCTCCCTGGAAAAGACCCTGATGTTGGGAAAGTGTGAAGGCAGGAGGAGAAGGGGACGACAGAGGACGAGATGGTTGGACAGTCTCATCAAAGCTACCAACATGAATTTGGCATGACTCCGGGAGGCAGTGGAAGATAGGAGGACCTGGCGTGCCCTGGCCCATGAAGTCACGAAGAGTCGGACACGACTAAACGACGACACTTACCAGTGTGCTGATTGTGATACTGATCAATCCCTGATGTGTAGTAAAATTGCAAACAAAGAGATCCTCGATGGCTCTCTCACATGAAAAAGAAAGGAAGACCACGTATTGACATCAGCAAGACTCATGATCAAAGAAAAGTGGAGGAATTTGGCCAAGTGCTTGAGGAAATCCTTCCTGGCCCGGCTAATGCAAATGCACCTGAGCGATGGGAACATTTCAAGAATGCTGTGTATAACACCGCCTTATCCACATTCCATGGTTCGAAGCCCATTCGGAGGAGTTGATGCCAGCCATCGAGGATAAGAGGAGAGCTCTAGCAGCATACAAAGCCTGTCGTAGCGAGTACAACTTGCAAGCTCATCGAGCTGCTTGTAGCCAAGTCCAACAGGCTGCCAGGAGATGTTCCAACGAATATTGGCTTCAGCTCTGCTCTCAGATACAGATATCAGCAGACACAGGTAACATCAAGGGAATGTATGACAGTATCAAGCAGGCTTTAGGTCCAATACAGAAGAAATCTGCTCCCTTGAAGTCTGCTACAGGCATGGTCATCCAGGACCGAGCACAGCAGATGGACCGCTGGGTGCAGCACTACAGTACTCTGACGTATATTCCAGAGAGAATGTAGTAACCGAAGAAGCATTAAATAACATTGAGTGCCTGCCTGTCTTGGAAGAGTTGGACAGCAAACCAACCTTAGCAATAAAAGAAATAAAAGCGGCCTTGGATTCCCTCGCCTCTGGCAAGGCACCTGGAAAGGATAACCTCCCTGTTGAAGTACTGAAGTGCTGTAATCAGATCATCACCACCAAACTGTATGAAGTCTTTCGTCTTTGCTGGAGCGGAGGTGGAGTACCACAGGACATGAAGGATGCAAACATCGTCACATTGTTTTTCTCAGTGACCAGCCTAAGTCACCCTGGGAAGTTCATGAGCACGATGGCATGGAGAGACTACCAATTCCTTAATTCCCTGCAGCTCCTATGGGACTCTGGGTTTGGTAAAACAAGCAGGGGCCATGGGGCAAATGCCACAGTTGGTGTCCATGCAGTGGGATATGAAATAATCCAGTAAAGCCAAAGTTTCTTTACCAAAAAACCTGAAGAGTCCTATGCCCAATTGGGGGCTAAATTGATTCAGCGTTTGGACAAATGGTTGGAACGTGAAAATGTCAAATGAAAAATGTGGTTCGTTTAGAATAATTTTATTCCATTTTGCCTGGGGAATTGCATTATTTAGTCAAAGACAAAAATCCTAAAAATGTACTAGAAGCGTCTGCATATGCTGATTCCATTAGTGAGATTAGAGAGCCTACGTTTTCTGAGGTAAAATTTTACAGGCAGATCTGGGACAACAGTATGAAACCCTTCAATAAAAATTACAACAGTAAAATGTCAGGGAATGATGGCCAGCTTAGTACCTCACATAAATTGCCAGAGCCTAGTCCGCAGAATGATCAACCTGGGATTACCTCAGAAGATCTGCATGTGGATAAAGGACTTTCTGACAGATAGGCCACAGTCAGTAAGGATGGGATCTCACCATTCTTCTACCTTGGTACTAAGTACAGGAGCTCCCCAGGGCTGTGTGCTAAGTCCCTTTCTCTATTCCCTGTACACACATGATTGCACCCCACTGTATAACACCAACGCAACTATTAAATTTGTGGATGATACGACAGTGGTGGGGCTCATAAATAAGAACAATGAGTCTGCTTATAGAAAGGAACTACAATTTATTTATTTATTTATTTATTGCATTTATATACCGCCCATCTAAACATAGTCTACTCTGGGCGGCTCACAATTTAGAAGATAAAAACAATTTAAAATATACAGGTTTACATTAAAAACAGAATGATACAAAATGTAATATACATTTACGATTTTAACAGTTAATTTAAAGCAAAGAGTCCCAAGATGGCAAGAATAAAAGAAGAAAAATAAAAATGACTTAATTGACTGAAGGGAAGGCCTGCTTGAATAGCCAAGTTTTCAGCTGGCTTTTGAAAATGCCCAGCGAGGGTGCCAGCCGAATTTCAGTGGGGAGGGTGTTCCACAGCCGAGGGTTGATACTTTGGTGTAAAGAAAATCATCTCACACTTAACATCAAAAAAACTAAAGAACTAATAATTGATTTTAGGAGGAAGAGAAATGTACATTTACCACTGTACATAAATGGCGAGGAAGTGGAGAGAGTTGGTAGTTTTAAATTTCTGGGCACTTACATCTCAGAGGACCTCTCATGGACTATAAATGCCAACATGCTAGTGAAGAAGGCACAGAAGAGGCTGTATTTCCTGAGAATGCTTGGCAAGTTAAATTTATCTCAGCATTTACTTCTGTCATACTATCGTAGCACCATTGAGAGTGTCCTAACCTATGGCATTCTGGCATGGTTTGGGAGTAGCTCTGTAGCGGACAAAAAAGCTCTACAGAGAACCATTAAAATTGCCCAGAGTATCATCAGGCTCCAGCTACCAACCCTGGATGACATCTTCACATCCCGCTGTCTGAGGAAGTCATACAGCATCCTGAGAGACTCTTCCCATCCTGCTTATAACTTTTTTGAACTGTTGCCGTCTGGCAGAAGATATAGAACAATTAAGACTCGGACCACACGTTTTCTGAATAGTTTTTATCCCAGAGCTATAATTGCACTTAATAATGAGCTTAAAGACCAACAGTAGTGAATAGTTAGTTGGACTGTGTTACTTGGTCTGCGGTGTAGATGTCTGTATTTTTAGTGGGGGACTTTTAGTGGGTGGGAGTGTTGGGGGATTTTTTAGTGGGTGGGGAGTGTTTTGGGAATTTTATGTGTTTGCATGTGTCTGGTCTCTGGGTGTCTGTGAATTTCATTGTATGGGTATACTGTGTATATACTTACAATGACAATAAATTATTATTATTATTATTATTATTATTATTATTATTATTATTATTATTATTATTATTATTAAAAAGATGCTGAGAAGCAAATGAACCCTGAAGAAAAGTTTAATATTTATTTATTTATTTATTTATTTATTTATTTATTTATTTATTTATTTATTTATTTATTTATTTTATACCCCGCCTACCTGGTCGGTGAGGACCACTCTAGGCGGCTAATAGATCTCCTCAGTGTGATCGAAGGACTTACAGACTGTGTTATAACTGCAGCGAGTTTGGGCATATTCAATCAAATTGTATGAAAAACAATAAAAATAAAGATGGAAAAGATGATAGTCAAATCAAAAACGTTTACTGTATAAAACTTGGAGGCTGTAACAATGGTTCTGTCTCCATGGCAACTAGCACGACAGAAAATTCTGATCTGCCACTAGTCAGAGTCCTCCAGTGCTTCCTTATAAAGGCAGATAGTATTTTACTACAGAACCCTGGTGAGAAAATTCTTATTAATGAGAAGTCTTATGTGGGGTTTGTTGATACCTGTTCCCACAGAACCCTGTGTCACCCTGATGTGGTTCCTAAAGAACAAATATTTCCAAATCAAACTGTTATACTCAAGGGAATAAGTTCTACCCCAGTGATTTTACCTCTGGCTAAAGTAAAGATAGACTATAGAGATTGGGTCGGAATTTGGGACGTGGCAATTTCTGTTTGATTGGATTAGATCCACTAAGCATGTGTGAAGTGCATTTGTAGTAAAACGTTCCCAGGGAGAGCTGGTAACAATACCTGAGGGAAAAACGGAATCCCTAACCTCTGAATCAAACCAGGGATGCCCCATTGGGGGGGGGGACCCTTCCCAGAGGGAGGCACTTGTAAACTTTCAGTATGGGAATTAATTAGAAAAGAACTTCACAACACTAAGGGGATTTCATATAATATTGTATTCACGAAGGCTTTCACGGGCGGGATCTAATGGTTGTTGTGGGTTTTTCGGGCTCTTTGGCCGTGTTCTGAAGGATGTTCTTCCTAATGTTTCGCCAGTCTCTGTGGCCGGCATCTTCAGAGGATGTTTCCCTTCTCTTCTCTGCTATTTGTAAGGCCTCGTTGGACAGCCACTTTGCTTTCTTGCATTTCCTTTTCTTTGGGATGGTTTTTGTTGCTGCCTCCTGTAAAACGTTATGAGTCTCTATCCAGAGTTCTTCAGGCACTCTGTCCACCAAATCTAGTTCCTTAAATCTGTTCTTCACTTCCACTGTGTATTCATAAGGGATTTGGTTTTGATTATACCTGACTAGCCCAGTGGTTTTTCCTACTCTCTTTAGTTTAAGCTTGAATTTTTCTATGAGAAGCTGATGATCAGAGCCACAATCAGCTCCAGGTCTTGTTTTTGCTGACTGTATAGAGCTTCTCCATCTTTGGCTGCAGAGAATATAATCAAGCTGATTTCGGTACTGCCCATCTGGTGATTTCCATGTGTAGTCGCCTCTTGTGTTGTTGGAAAAGAGTGTTTATGATGACCAGCTTGTTCTCTTGGCAAAACTCTATTGGCCGTTACTGTGCTTCGTTTTGAACTCCAAGGCCAAACTTCCCTGTTGTTCCTTTTATCTCTTGACTCCCGACTTTAGCACTCCAATCCCCTGTAATGAATGTCAGTTCTAGAAGGTGTTGTAAATCTTCATAAAATTGGTCAGTTTCAGTCTCCTCAGCATTGGTGGTTGGTGCATAAACTTGGATTACTATGATGCTGAAAGGTCTGCCTTGGATTCGTATTGACATCATTCTAGCATTTTTTAGATTATATCCCATTACAGTTTTTCTCACTCTTTTGTTGACTATGAGGGCTACTTCATTCTTTCTACGGGGTTCTTGCCCACAATAGTAGATATGATAATCATCTGAGTTGAATTCACCCATTCCTTTCCATTTTAGTTCACTGATGCCCAGGATGTCAATGTTTATTTTTGCCATCTCCTGTTTGACCACCTCCAGCTTCCCAAGGTTCATAGATCTTACATTCCAGGTTCATGAAAAATGGAGATATTGGAGCCTGTGTCATGAGCACACTCCTGTACTGCAGTGAGTCGTGGACCCTTTGTGCACGGCAGGAGAGGAAGCTGAACACCTTCCATATTGTGGAAGCTGTACAGTCCCAGGGCACCCCTAGAACAAGGGAATGGGAAAGCACTTCTGGGTACTCTATACTCAGAAGAGTTTCAAAATATGGAAAAGGCCACCATAAGACAGGATTGATTTGACAGCACATAATTATTCTTATTTATTATTATGACTAAGCCACCTATCTGATCTTTGATTAAAGTACCCATTCAACCAAAGGAAAACTGGATGAACTTCATACATTGCCCAAGAAACAGAATATAAAGCAGAGAGTTAAGTATGATAAAGCATCTCTTTGGCTGTTCTGATGAAACACCAGTTTCGCAGGAAGCAAGTCAGTGAATCTCTCCGAATCAATTCATCATCCACCACAGCCTTGTCGGTGGGCAGCCATAGCCTAAGCGTCTTACATACCTGGGCACAGAATGGAGAAGAAGATGGACTCATGCCGTACCAGACTTCTTTTCCGATGCACACCATAACCGGCTTGCTATTTTTTATATATAATTTATTGTCATTGTAAGTTTATACACAAACAACGAAATTCACAGTGATACCCAGAGGCCAGACCCACGTGCACACACATAAAAAATTCCCAAACACTCCTCACCCATTAAAAATCCCCCCTAGGAAGACAAACATCTACACCGTAGGCTAAGTAACACCGTCCAACTGTTCACTGCTGTTGGTCTTTAAATTCATAATTAAGTGCAATTATAGCTCTGGGATAAAAATTATTTAGAAAATGTGTGGTCAGTCTCAATTGTTCTCAGTCTTCTGCCATAGGGCAACTATCCCAAAGGAGCAGCCATTGCTGGTGTACCTTCTGTTTAGTTTTCGCTAAATATGAGTTTGATCTGTTACTATCTCTCTTTATATTATTTCTTTCCTCTTCAGGCAGGCTTTTAAGCAGTCAGTTGTCCCAGAAAAGCTGGTTTATAACTTGCAGATTTATAAATGTTTTTCATTCTTTTTTGTACTTGATTGTTTAATCTTAATATATGTTTGATTTTTTTAGATGTCTTCTTTATATAGTATTTTTAAATTTGTTGTTTTATCTGTTGTGAGCTGCCTTGGGGGGGCAAAAGGTGGCATATAAATTATTTAAATGAATAAATTCTATAAGTTGCCATGAAAGCTGTCCTTTTAAGCAAAAGGTGGGGTGTAAATGTGATTCATAAATAAAAATAATACCCACATTCATTTCATAAAATTAACAGTTTCTCTGTCCTCCTACTGTGATTAATTAAAACAAATATTGTCCACAGTCTTTCTATCTTTCCCTTTCATTGTAACTCACCTTTCTCTGCAATCTGACACTCAAGGCGGCTCAGAGCAGATTTAAAACTGGCGCAGACAGAGACAACAATAAAAAAAGCCCCAGAGATTTTTTTAAAGTCCAACATCTGTCCATTAAAAGTGTATTTCATATGTGCCTTTATGCGCTTCTCTTTTAACCATCCTAAATACCTTTCAGAGGTCCTCCAAAGGCGGTAGAGCCATGGAGTCCTACTTCCTAGATTGGCAGACAGGAAGAAGAGAAGCCACTTCCTGTTTCCGCCCTAAAGGTGCGCCCGTCTTTTCCTTCCCGGAAGAGCCCCCTCCCCTCTTCAGAGTTCCAGGCGGAAGTTAAGGCGCCTCTTAGGGAAGCCGGGAAGCCCCCGGGAAGGGGAGAAGGAGGGGAGGTGGGGCAGTGATTGGAGAAGCTGGTTGTGGGGCTTGGCTTGAGGGAGAAAGAGAGTTCAGGGAGCGTTGGGCGAAGGAGAGGCGGAAGAAGGGGAGTCCCTGGAAGACTGGAAGACTTCCTTCGTTCCTTCCTTCTCTCTCTCTCTTCCTCCCTCCAAGGCCAGGGCAGGTGAACCTTCTCCGGGGATCGTCCCCCAAACTCCCCTCCTCCTCCTCCGAGGGCTCCTTCCTCCGCAGTTTGAAAACACACACAATTAAAGGAGATTAGAACAGTTCTAAATGCACCCAAAACATAGCAGTCAATTCAGGATAGGATATCCCATGAGTTTAAAGCCTGCATTTTGTAAGCAAAGCCCTTGCATTACCCTTTCCTCTTTCTTCACCCACCTCCCTCTTCCATGCCTTCTTATGGGCGTTTTGGAATACAGCTGTTTTTCCTCCCTCCTGGAGATAACAGATCTGCTTCTGGTGAGGCAGGTGACAGTCATGGGACCGTGTGGGGCTGGGAGAGACCTCCAGGAGTGTTGAGTAAACATCCTTTTCTATCCACAAAGGAGCCTCGGAGGGCTAAAGCACTTCACAGATGGGACAGGCCCCTTCGCCCTCCTCCCCTGCCTGTGAATCCTTCTCTGTTGATGAAAATTGGGTTTGAACCAGTGAAAAGGCACTTTATATTTGTAATGCAAATTATACCATGGGGAGAAAGTAGTCCCTGGTGGGGGGGTGTTAGAAAAATGTGGAGAGCAGAAAATTTGGAGGAAGCAGAATCTGTAGAGTGGGGTGGCACGGTCAGTTGCTTTCTCCTCCTTCAATCTCTTTCTTACATATAGGAGCCATTCCCAAGCCTTGACCTTATCCCTGAGTTTTGGTATGTCTTTGCTTTTTTGACAGACGGAAAACACAATCCATTTGCTTCCATTCTTTTGGCTCGTATTGGAGAGGAAAGTGGAGGTCTCAGCCACTTTTGGAGCTGGAAAGGAGCTGAAGGACATGGAGGGTTGGAGCAACAACGAATTCCCAGAAAGAACTGGACAGAACAAACTTGATACAGACTCTCTTGACCCAGAAACCCAGTGCCAGGATTTTCGGGAATTCAGCTACCAGGAGGATGAAGGGCCCCGAGTGGTCTGTAGCCAACTTCATCGTCTCTGCTGTCAGTGGCTGAAGCCAGAAAAACACACCAAGGCTGAAATGCTGGACCTGATTGTCCTTGAACAGTTCCTGGCTGTCCTGCCACCAGCGATGAAGACCTGGGTCAGAGAGTGCAAGCCGGAAACCACTTCGCAGGCCGTGTCACTGGCGGAAGGTTTCCTCCTGAGCCAGAGCGTGGATAAGAAGGAGGAAGAGGAGCCAGTGAGAGTTCAGGTCTATAGTTTTTTATAAGTTGCCTAACTAAACATTTCCACACTTCTTCCTAAATCTGATGTTTTTTCCTCTACTGTTAGTTTTTAAATTTCTTCCTCCATTCCTGTGTTGGGTATCCAGAAGTTGCTGTGTGCATCTTTTTTTTGTACAGGGTTGTTCAGAATCTGTCACTGGCTCCCCTCTGGCAGTGGAGTCTCCTTTCTACCTCAGGGAGAGGCCACAGCTCCCGAGGAACAGGATGGAGGGGATCGGAGGAGCCGTCTCACAGGGTAAGACCCAGTCAGCCCATTTCTTCTTGATTTCCCTTCTTTGCATGTTTCCAAATCCAGTGAATGGCCTTTTAGGCCTCCTGCGTGGAATTCATGAAAGATTAGTTGATCAAATAAGGAAGGTTCCTTTTTGAGTAAGTTGGGGATAAAATTCATGTGAAGAATAAGAGATCTTTCTTTGCAGGCATCAAAAATATGCAGGGAACTTCTCCCTCATCTCTCCTTTGCAGATGAATGGAAGCTGTGCCTGTGCAGCCAGAACAGGTAAAGGGGAGTGGATGGGGAGATGGGGAAGGAGGCTGGGCACCTTTGTTTCCCGTCTGCCTCCTTGGCTGGATACCGCTTGCCCCTTTCTATCCGCTTCTTTCAATATTTTGTAGTAACTGGCCTGGCAATTTTTTTGTTGGTCTCTGGCATCCGATCGGCCACTCACTCACCCGAGCTTGTTTGCTTTTCCCACCTCCTCGGCTGATCTTCCAGTCACCAGCAAGAGCACAGACTTCTCTGCCCTGCCATTTACTCTGAGTGGCAGGTCAGCCAGGAGGGGGGTGGGGCAGAGAAGCCTTAGTTGCTGCCGGGACTGGAGGGGGTGCGGGAAGTGAGGGCGCTGGGCCTGGTGAGTTGCTGGTTGATCCAGAGGAGGCAGGGCAGGAGAGCAGCAGTACCTGTGCTGCTCCCTTTATGATCTGGGACAAACTGGTTTGTACCCATCTTTAGTTGTGTTCATTCTCTTCTTGGTGGTACTTGGTGAGAGTCGAACAACCGCATTCTCTCTGAAGATGAAAGGCTTCGTCTTCTTTCAGGGTCCTGTAACCTTTGATGAAGTTGCCGTGAATTTCACAGAGGCGGAGTGGGCATTGCTGGATCAGAACCAAAGGGCCTATCACAGGGACGTCATGGAGGAGACGTGTGAAAATGTGGTGTCTTTGGGTGAGCTTTGCTTTTTTTTTTTCCTTCAGTCGACAGATCCACAGTACAAATGGCACCAAAGAATATGTAGCCTATCACTGCTGTGGAGGTTCACAAGATGAGAGAGAGGAAAACTATGAAAGTTTTTCTTTCTGTAGCACAGATGTAAAGGTCTAAAGTTTAATCCTCATTAATCCATAAATTTCCCAGACAGCAGACAGGAAAGGACCAGTGATAGCTCTGCCCCTTAACAGGAAAAGTATGTGGGGTTGAGAGGCAGACTTCTAAGAGTATCAGACTAACTCTAGGTGCAGGAGGTCTGAGAGTCAACAAAGGGGCAGATCATTCTTTCCTCATGTTTACTTCCAAATTCTTCCTTCTGGTCAATTTGGGGTGCCTAGGTTCTCAGAGGTGATGCCAACCTGTTCAGCATCCCAAGGTGCCCCCTTCCAATGAGATTTTGTTTCTCTTATTTCAGCCCGTGAGGGAAGACACAGCGAGAACCAGGAAGAATTGTGTTGGATAGGCTTGGAAACAGTCGTTTGTAAAGAGAGTCATCTTCAAGGAAGGAGAAGTGAAGAAAATACACACAGTAGAAATGAAGATTTAGCTTTTCCACTCAGAGATTCGCAAGATTCTCTGCTCCAGGAAAACAGAGAGAAAAGGAAGGAAACGAGTAGATGTTCTTTGGGCAGAAATAACTGTACTCTAAGTGCTGCTTGGACAATCGACATGGGAGGGAGACCGCTGAGAATCCCAGAAGGTGCCAAGAATCTTTCTGATCATTCACCCTTGGGAATTCATCAAACTTTTCAGAGCTTCGAAAGTAGAAAGAGCTTCCAGGACAGACCGAACCTTGTTTTCCCTCAGGGAACGGACACAGAGAAACCCTTTAAATGTGTAGAGTGTGGAAAGAGCTACAGTCACAGGGCATCCCTGGCTTGTCATCTGAGGATCCACACCGTGGATAAGCCATTTAAATGCTTGGAATGTGGAAAGAGTTTCCGTCAGGGTCCAAGGCTTGCCAGCCATGTGAGAATCCACACAGGGGAGAAACCTTTTAAATGCCTGGAATGTGGAAAGAGCTTCAGTTACAGGTCATCCCTGACTCGTCATCTGAGGATCCACACCGTGGATAAGCCATTTAAATGCTTGGAATGTGGAAAGAGTTTCCGTCAGGGTCCAAGGCTTGCCAGCCATGTGAGAATCCACACAGGGGAGAAACCTTTTAAATGCCTGGAATGTGGAAAGAGCTTCAGTCACAGGGCATCCCTGGCTCGTCATCTGAGGATCCACACAGGGAAGAAGCCATTTAAATGCTTGGAATGTGGAAAGAGCTTCAGTCACAGGTCATCCCTGACTCGTCATCTGAGGATCCACACAGGGGAGAAGCTATTTAAATGCCTGGAATGTGGAAAGAGCTTCATTCACAGGTCATCCCTGGCTCATCATCTGAGGATCCACACAGGGGAGAAGCCATTTAAATGCTTGGAATGTGGAAAGAGTTTTCGCCAGCATGGAAACCTTGCCAGCCATTTGAAAATCCACACAGGGGAGAAGCCATTTAAATGCCTGGAATGTGGAAAGAGCTTCTGTCACAGCAGAAACCTTTATTTCCATCAGAAACTCCATAATGGAAAAAACCCATTTAAATGTTTGATCTGTGGAAAGTGCTTCCGTGGAAGGACACACCTTGATCTCCATATGAGGATCCATACAAGGGAGAAGCCATTTAAATGCTTCGAATGCGGAAAGAGCTTCAGCCACAGCGCAACCCTGAATGACCACATGAGAATCCACGCAGGGGAGAGACCATTTGCATGTTTGGAATGTGGGAAGAGCCTCCGTCACAGGGCATCCCTGGCTCGTCATCTGCGGATCCACACCGGGGAGAAACCATTTCAGTGCTCAGAATGTGGAAAGAGTTTCGGCCAGAGCACAACCCTGAATAACCACATGAGAATCCACACAGGGGAGAAACCATTTGTGACAAACCCAGACCTACTGGGATCTGCCACACGTTAACTAAGCTGCCACCAACCATTCCCTATAAGAAGTCACACAGACCAGGGATGGATTTTCAAACAATAAAAAGAATAAGGTTTATTTAAATACACACAGGGAAAAATAAAACGATCAGGTGAATAAGATAAAGTAACGTGGCTTAGTTTCACTCATACATACACACAGTTTGGTTCACACAGAACCCTTAACTTGAAGCACAGACCCTGAACCTATCAGTTCTGGCTAACCAACAGACACCTGAACCTATCAGGTTGGTACTCTGACACACAGTAGTACCCTGTCTGACACACAGACTCCCACACCAGCTTCTTCTTCCCAGCTGCTGCTTCGTCACATCCCAGCGTCTCCTAACTTCTCCACACACGCATCACATATATATACAGTACAGCCCCTCCTCCTGATGTCCCGCCTTCCACTCCCCATAGGATGGAACTTTCCCTCCAAACCCATGACAGACAGGTAACATCAGTGCTGTATGTAACACCTCCCCTCTTTATAAGTTGTTTTGTAGGGGGAAAGCTAAGGTGCTTTTTCCCAAAAAACAACCTGGATAAAACACACAACAACAGTTATACATACCATATCATACTTACTTATACTTACATTCTAAGTTAACCATATCAATTAGGCATTTAAACATTTACCATATACATTACATCAATTTACCTTTATTCATACAAACCAAATTCAAAAAACAGGTACATTTAACTTTTTGTCATCAATATATATACATAGTCCATGTTTCTTTCGCCGTCTTCATTCTTCAGGTCTTCTTGACAAGGCGTCAGCAACACAGTTCACTGACCCTCTGACCACTTTCACTTCAAAGTCATAGTCCTGTAGGTTTAAAGCCCACCTCATAAGTTTGCTATTGTGGGTTTTCATTGTCTTTAACCATTGCAGTGGTGAATGGTCAGTGCACAGAACAAAATGTCTTCCCCAGATGTAAGGCTTGGCCTTCTGGATCGCGTAGACTATGGCCAAACACTCCTTCTCCACGGTTGCCAAATGTCTCTCACCTTTTTGAAGTTTCCTACTCAGGTAGGACACTGGATGCTGGTCACCATTCTCATCCTCCTGGCACAGAACTGCTCCTACCCCGCTGTTAGATGCATCGGTGTAGATGATGAACTCCCGGTCGAAGTCTGGAGCCCGCAGCACTGGATAGTTGATGAGCGCCTCCTTCAACCTCTGGAACGCCTCCTCACAGTCGCTGGTCCACGGGATGCGGTCATCAGCCTTCTTCCTCGTCAGATCGGTCAGCGGAGCCGCAATCTCGCTAAACCTCGGGATGAACTTTCTGTAGTAGCCCACCAACCCAAGAAATGATTTGACCTTTTTCTTGGTGTTGGGTCTAGGCCAATCACGAACAGCTTCTATTTTGGCCTCTAGGGGTTTTATCATTCCTCCCCCTACCACGTGACCCAAGTATTTTATTTCTGGGCTACCCAGCTGACACTTGCTGGCCTTTACTGTTAGCCCTGCTGCACTTAACCTCTGCAGCACTAACTCCAGGTGTATCAGGTGATCTTCCCAGGTATTACTGAAGATCCCTATGTCGTCAATGTAGGCCACTGTAAAGTCACTGAGCCCTGCCAAGGTCTGGTCCATCAGCCTTTGGAATGTGGCTGGTGCATTTCTGAGACCAAAGCTCAGGACTCGAAACTCATAGAGACCAAAAGGGCTGCAAAAGGCGGTCTTTTCTTGATCCCTGGGATCAATTCTTAATTGCCAATATCCCTTTACCAGGTCCAATGATGAGATGAACCGACAACCCCCTATGGTTTCAATCAGGTTGTCTAGCCTGGGCATTGGGTAGGCATCAGGAGTGGTTACACGGTTTAATTTCCTGTAATCGACACAAAACCTAATGCTCCCATCAGGCTTGTCCACAAGGACTATCGGAGAGGACCAAGGACTAGAAGAGGGGACGATTATGTTGTCCCTAAGCATCTCGTCCAGCTCCTTCCGCACCTTGTCCCTATAGGGTCCCGTTACTCGGTATGGGGATACTGCCTGCGGGGGTGCATCCCCTGTGTGGATCCGATGCATCACTCCCTTCACTATCCCTGACTTGTTGGAAAACACCTGTTGATATTTACTAAGCAGCATTTTTAGTTCTTGCTGCTGGTCTTGGGTGAGTGCAGGACTGATCTTTACCTCCTCTGGGTTGTATTTTACTTCCCCTCTACCCTCCCAGAAGGGTAATTCAGCTTCCTCACTCTCAGCTGCTTTTATCGCAAATAAAACCCTCTGTTCCCCTCTGTAGTAGGGTTTTAGGGCATTCACATGAACCACCCTCCTTGCTTGGTTCTCCTCCTGCTCTATAAGGTAGTTCAGGTCTGACATCTTGGAAATGACCCTATATGGTCCTGCCCATTTGAGCTGCAGTTTATTCTCTCTGCAGGGCCTAAGCCAAAGCACTTCCTCCCCTGGGTCAAAGTGCCTCTCTCTAGCTTTGTGGTCATACCATGTTTTCTGTCTGACCTTCTGAGCTTGCAGGTTTTCTGCTGCCAGCTCTAGATTTCTCTTTAGGTCATTCATCAAGGTGTCTATGTATGTCACAACGTCTTGTGGGTCATCCTGGGTGATCTGCTCCCAATTTTGTTTGATCAAATCAAGGGGCCCTTTCACCCTTCTCCCAAATAAAAGTTCAAATGGACTGAACCCGGTACTGGCTTGTGGCACTGATCGATAAGCAAACAAAAGGGATTGCAGCTTCTGGTCCCAATTGTTTGGATTCTCTGCCAAGTAAGCCCTAATCATGCGCATAAGAGTCCCATTGAACTTCTCAGTTAACCCATTACTTTCAGGATGATAAGCAGTGGTTTCCTTGTGCTTAATTCCACAGATTTGCCACAAGCGTTTCATGAGCTTTGATGTGAACGATGCGCCCGAATCTGTGATTATTTCTGAGGCAAATCCCATCCTGGACATATACCCCACCAAGGCATCTGCCACTGTGTTAGTTTCAATGTTAGTCAAGGGTATGGCTTCAGGGTACCTTGTGGCATGGTCCACAATGGTGAGAATGAACCTGTTCCCCCTCTTTGTGGCCTTGGGCAAAGGTCCCACAATATCCACCCCTATGCATTTGAACGGAGTGTCAATCACAGGCAAAGGGCACAACTTTGCTTTGGTCCTGTCGCGGTTATTCCCCTGCCTTTGACACACATCACATTGTTTACAGAACTCCCTGATCTGCTTCCCTATGTCAGGCCAGTAAAAATTCTGTGTGATTCTCTGCTGTGTCTTGTTCACCCCTAAGTGCGCAGCAAACATGTCAGAGTGCCCCCTTTGTAAGATCATGGGGCGATACTTTTCAGGTACCACCAGCTGACTTCTGATCCCATCTCCCCCTTTTGAGATATTCCTCAGGGTCTCTCTATACAAAATCCCCTTTTTCTCCAGAAAACTCACTGGGGTTTCAGGTGTTAGCTGGGCGTCGGTCACCTGTTCAAAACACTTTTGGAGAGTGGCGTCTGCCTTTTGCTCTTGTCCAAATCTGCTGTCTGTGGTTAAGGTTTCCACCACAGCTTCTGAACTCCCCTCTGCTTCCGTCTCTGGCTCATCATTACCCCCTTGAACTGTCCCCGTGGTGGCTTGTGAACGTGTAATCACTAGCACCCTTTTCACATGTTCAGCCAGGTCATTTCCCACGAGCACGGCTGCTGGCAGAGTCGATGAAATCGCTAGCCGCCAAACTCCCCTCCAGCCTTGAAAGTTGACAGGTACCTCCGCGACTGGGAGTGAGATTATCTGCCCCTCAATCCCTGCTACCTTTATGTTCTCATTTGGGATTAGATATTCCCTAGGAATAATATCTGGATGGCACAGGGTCACCTGGGAACAAGTGTCCCGCAGCCCCCTATACTGACGGTCAAGTATTCCTACGTCCACCCCTGCTGTCTCAAACAATTGAGAATCTGTTCTCACGAGCAAGCATCGCTTGACCTCCACAAGAGGACCACCTTCCTCAGCCTGATCAGCAGATGCAGCCGTTCCAGACTGAGCAGCCATGGCAACAGGCTCCCTCAGTGACAATGAGCCTTGCTCTCTCTGGACACAGAACACAGCTTTTGGCTTGGTTCCACTAGAATCCTGAGGCACCATTCCTTTTAGCTGCCTTAATTTCTCACACTCTGAGATTAGATGGCCCTTTCCCTGACAGAAATAACATTTTCTGCTGTATTTGGAGTCTTTCTCATCTTGTTTTGGTTTTCCCTCCAAAATCTGAGGTCTTGGTTTCATGTCTGAGGGCTTCCCTTCACCATGGGCCCCTCCCCCTTGCTGGCTTTTCCCTGGTCCCTGAGAGTACTTGCTGTAGGTTTCTTTGGGTTTACCTACAGATTTCCCCTCACCCAAGGGCTTTCTTATTTGCGAAATAAAATCTGCGATCTCGGCAGCTTCCACCACAGATTTTGGTTTCCTTTCCCTCACCTGGAATTTCAATTCCCCATGCAGGACTGAATAGAACTGTTCCAGCGCTATCAAATCTTTAAGCTGTTGAAAGGTCTCTGTCCCCTCCTGCGATAGCCATTTCTCAAGCAGCCTCACCAATTGGGCCCCCACTTGGGTAAAAGTCTGCTCTGGCTTTTTGGTGATTGACCTAAATCTTTGTCTCAACTGTTCCGCATTTATCCCATGTCTTGCAAACACCAGTTTTTTAAACTCTGCAAAATCTTTCATCAGTTCCTCAGGCATCTCGGCATAGACCTCAGCCAGGCTACCACTGATTAAAGATCGCATGATGGTCATCTTCTCAGTTTCCCTCACTGAGAAGTCCACAAACGCTCTTTCCACTAGGGAAAAGAACACCTCAGGACAATCTCCCTTGTGGTACACAGGGAATTTCTTCAGGTCAGCCTTAGACAATTGGCCTCCCTCAGAATCCCTATTGTTATTATTATTCTGGTTCATCATTTCCAATTTCCTTAATTCAAACGCCATCCTTTCTTTTTCCAGAGCAATTTTCTCTCTCTCTCTCTCTAATTCAAATTGCCGCTGTTTCTCTCTTTCCCTTTCCTCCATTTCCCTCACCCTCAGTTCATGCTGTTGGGCTAGGAGCAATTTTCTGAGTTCTGGGTTCTGCTCTCCTGTGCTGTCACCCTGCACTGAGCCAAATTCATCCTCAGAACCTTGGTCAACCTGGGGGTCTTTCACTTCACCCATTTCTGCCATTTGGCTTCGAGTCAAGGGCATAATCCCCCCTCAGAACAAGCTGCTTTAAAAAGTCAAGCCTCAAAATAAAACGACCACTTTTTTCCTCTTTTGCCTCAGAACCAGCTTTCTATAGATTGCTGCTGTTCTTCAGCACTACTTGCAACTGTAGCGAGTTAGAGACTACCCCCCTCTGCTGGGCCTCTCAGCTGGCAGGCTAAATCACTGCTACTACACAGTTTTGCCTCAGCTTTTTTCCCGCCAAAACCAGGCTGCCTCAGAGCACTCTAATCTAGTCTCCCCAGTTGGCACGTTCTTCCACTAGTGCACCCCCCCGTGAGGTACACCTAGAAGATTACCTACGCGCCTCAGATTGTCCCTGACTAGACCCCCCTTGCTCTGGGCACACTTGCCAAGGCTTTGCTGGACCGCTGGACAACTGGACCAGTCGTATCCCACACGCTGGACACCAATCAATGTGACAAACCCAGACCTACTGGGATCTGCCACACGTTAACTAAGCTGCCACCAACCATTCCCTATAAGAAGTCACACAGACCAGGGATGGATTTTCAAACAATAAAAAGAATAAGGTTTATTTAAATACACACAGGGAAAAATAAAACGATCAGGTGAATAAGATAAAGTAACGTGGCTTAGTTTCACTCATACATACACACAGTTTGGTTCACACAGAACCCTTAACTTGAAGCACAGACCCTGAACCTATCAGTTCTGGCTAACCAACAGACACCTGAACCTATCAGGTTGGTACTCTGACACACAGTAGTACCCTGTCTGACACACAGACTCCCACACCAGCTTCTTCTTCCCAGCTGCTGCTTCGTCACATCCCAGCGTCTCCTAACTTCTCCACACACGCATCACATATATATACAGTACAGCCCCTCCTCCTGATGTCCCGCCTTCCACTCCCCATAGGATGGAACTTTCCCTCCAAACCCATGACAGACAGGTAACATCAGTGCTGTATGTAACACCATTTATGTGCTTGGAATGTGGGACGAGCTTCAGGCAGAGGGCGCAACTCACTTCTCATCAAAGAAGCCACAGAGAGAGAGAGAGAAAAGTTTAAATGCTTGGAGGGTCACGAGGCCTTCAAGAAGGAGACGAATCTCATTTTCCATCAAAACATTCACCCCGGTGAGAACTTGGCAGGTTTGCCTCCAGGCATTGCATCAGGGAAAGATAGTGTTGTGTTTCCTATAGATTTTTGGAGTTCCCAAAGAAACACTCGGGCGGAATCTGATTTTCTAATGACTGCCGTGGTTTGTCCTCTTTTCCCCTTCACTGCCCTTTTTCCTACACCAAAAAGTAAACAAAACAAAACAAAAGCATGGAAATACAGCTCCTTTTCTAATATAAACCCTCCAGTCTTGTGTTGTTGTTTTTCCTCTCATTCTCCCTTTTCTAACTTTCCATTCCTCCTTGGATGGCGAGAAAAAGAACTGTGCAGAATGAGGTGGATTTGGGCTTTTCCTTACGTGTAGACCCCCCCCCCCCCGAAATTGATGAAACATAAGCTAGTCAAGTAAGAATTCCTATTCATTTGAAGCAAGTTAGCTGTACCTGGAGATGATCCAGTGTTTTGAAGTAACGAATCTGTTACCTTGTATTATTTGAAGGAAGGGGAGATTGAAAATATTTAGAAAATATCATGGATTCAACCAAGGATGACATTCACATTTCTTTATTTTTTGTTTGCAACTTGCAAGAATTTCCCCCTGGCAGAATCCCAGGACCTGCAGCCCAAAAGCAATCATTTAGAGAAGACCTTCTCTCACCTCTGTTTGGCCCTTTGCCCAGTCTATCCAATATAATTGTATGTTCTCCCACCCAGAGTAAGTGGCGGGAGAGAGGAGCCAACCCTTCCAGTCTCGTTCCCTCTCCCCCACTCCAAAAGGCCCTTTACCCTCTTTGCCCCCCACGTCCCCAAAGAACCAGCCCTGAGACGACGTATCTGCTTTCTCACCCCCAGAAGCGATTCTTTCTCAGCTAGGGGTGCAAACACAAACACACACATCTTACATATGCCCTTATGATATGTGGCCACCCTCTCCGTGTCCGTGGGAAACAGGGAGACGCTCCCTTTGGGGGTCAGCCCTGTCCTGGCTTCTCCTGCCTGCCTGCCTGCATTTTTGCTCCTCCTTCAACTGACTGGGGATGCAGGGATCCTTTCCTCCCGCACTCCTTACTTTCTTTCCCTCCTCCTGGATGCTCCCCATTTTGTAAAAGCACAAAAACGAGAACCCCAGCAGCTTGAAGCTTGCCTTTGGTTTTGAAAAAGCCCCCTCCCCATTCTGGTCCTGCTGGGAGGGTCGCCCTAAATTGTTTTCAATCCCATTGCGTAGGCTCGCATGTCACCCTAGAGTCGGCCCACTGACGCTTGTGGGGATTGGGCGAGTCCCCTCCTTCCTCGGTTGCCATGTTTCAAACAGGCCTCCTCTAGTGGTGACTTCCTCCGCTAAGCTACAGGGTTGCAGCTGTTGCATCATTAGGGCTGCTGGATGGGCTTCTGTGTAGCTAGAAAAGCCTGTTTTCTAGATGAAATCCTGTTGATTCTAAAAGGCCTCAAAGCAAAAGAGGAGGATAGTGATCATTAATATTTGTCGTGATGATTCCAGTTCCTTGCTTTATCGACTCAGCTGATTTTAATGGGTTTGCAGCTGATGTTTTTGATTTCCTTGTTTATTAAATCTTTTTTCTTGATGTTTGTAAATGACCTGGAACACGAAACGTGGTAAAAAGGAAAGTTTGAAGAGTAACCTGTAATAGCAGTAGCAATAAAAATGTTTCTACATTTATTTACTCTCTTGTTTATTTTATTTGTTGCCTATCTGCCTCCTTTGCAGGACCCTGGGGAGCTTACAAATATGTTAAGAACAGGTGCAAAGAAAAAGGGCAATTAATTACATAATCCAGTAATTTGTCAGGTGAAAGCAAAGACATAATCCCCTGGATTTCCTCCGCTCGCCTTTTCCGGGTGAAGCCTGCTTTCTTTCTGGCTCGTGGCTTCACTTTTCTCACCTGGGGAAAGGGTAGGCAGCTCTTTCTCCTCCTCCAGAACATCTCTGGATGCGTCCTTCTTTGAGAGCTTATTGCTTACGCCTTCCTCCTCACTCACGGGTACTTTTGTTGAGAAGTTCTCCCTATGTGGGGAACCACTATCATGGGTCACTTCCAAATTCACAGGCAGGTTTCTCTGAAGTGCAATCTCAAGCACTTGGTTTATTTTCGATGCACTGAGGTTTTCATCTGGTTCCATCCTTTTAACTTCTAATTTTTCAGGTAGGGGTTTGCCTCGCAAGGCTTTCAGTACTTTTGCAGCTGCAGAGCACCTAGACTCCCTAGCCCTCCAGTGCTGCAGCAACAAATCCACAGGTTCTGGCCTTGCCAACAGCAGTTCACTCCCCTCGATGGGTCTCAGCACCACTTCTTTGTCCTCAGGACAGAATGCTCTTTCCTGGGCCTCATACAAGCCTTTCTCCTTTCCCTGAGTACCCCCCAAGCTTGGCTTTGTTACTTCTAAGGATTCCTCTCTATATTTTACAGGGACAATTAGCTGTTTGAGAGGTCCATCTTCACCCTTCAGAGGTTTTTTAAAATCTCTCTATATGTCAGGTTTTTATCAGCTACAAACCTCTCCGGGAGTTCAGGGGTGAGTGGAATGGGATTCTCATTAGATGTGCTAATCCGTACAATCATTTAAAGTAATAGCTTCCTTCTGCTCCTCAATACAGGAAGTATTACAGTATTAGGGTTGTTCAATATGACCTCCTCAGCCATTTCTGCTACCTCAGGGTTTTCCTCTAAACTGGGGTGTAGTGGTCACGAAATGTGAAGGCTGATGGTTTAGGTGTCACCGGATAAAGCAATTAGTTTTAGAGAGAGAAGTTAAAGAGGTCAGTCACACACAGAGAGAGATGTCTGCCAGAGGAGTCCTGTGTGTTTAGTCGTTTAGTCGTGTCCGACTCTTTGTGACCCCATGGACCAGAGCACGCCAGGCCCTCCTGTCTTCTACTGCCTCCCGGAGTTGTGTCAGGTTCATGTTGGTTGCTTCGCAGACACTGTCCAGCCATCTCATCCTCGGTCGTCCCCTTCTCCTCTTGCCGTCACACCTTCCTAACATCAGGGTTTTTTCCAAGGACTCTTTTCTTCTCATGAGATGGCCAAAGTACTGGAGCCTCAACTTCAGGATCTGTCCTTCCAGTGAGCCCTCAGGGTTGATTTCCTTTAGAACTGATAGGTTTGTTCTCCTTGCAGTCCAGGGGATTCTCAAGAGCCTCCTCCAGCACCACAATTCAAAGGCATCAATTCTTCGGCGGTCTGCTTTCTTTATGGTCCAGCTCTCACTTCCATACATCACGACAGGAAAAACCATAGCTTTGACTATTCGGACTTTTGTTGGCAATGTGATGTCTCTGCTTTTCAAGATGCTGTCAAGATTTGTCATCACTTTCCTCCCAAGAAGAAGGCGTCTTTTAATTTCAGGGCTACTGTCTCCATCTGCAGTGATCATGGAGCCCAGGAAGATAAAATTTGACACTGCCTCCATATCTTCCCCTTCTATTTGCCAGGAGGTGATGGGACCAGTGGCCATGATCTTAGTTTTTTTGATGTTGAGTTTCAGACCGTTTTTTGCACTCTCCTCTTTCACTCTCATTACAAGGTTCTTTAATTCCTCCTCACTTTCTGCCATCAGAGTGGTATCATCTGCATATCGGAGGTTGTTGATATTTCTTCCGTCAATCTTAATTCCGGCTTGGGTTTCTTCCAGTCCAGCCTTCCGCATGATGTATTCTGCATATAAGTTAAATAAGCTGGGGGACAGTATACAACCTTGCCGTACTCCTTTCCCAATTTTGAACCACTCAGTTGTTCCATGACCAGTTCTGACTGTTGCTTCCTGTCCCACATATAGGTTTCTTAGGAGATGGATAAGGTGGTGAGGCATTCCCATTTCTTTAAGGACTTGCCATAGTTTGCTGTGGTCCACACAGTCAAAGGCTTTGGCATAGTCAATGAAGCAGAAGTAGATATTTTTCTGGAACTCTCTGGCTTTCTCCATAATCCAGCGCAAGTTAGCAATTTGGTCTCGAGTTCCTCTGCCTCTTCGGAATCCAGCTTGTACTTCTGGGAGTTCTCGGTCCACATACTGCTGAAGCCTACCTTGGAGGATTTTGAGCATAACCTTGCTAGCGTGTGAAATGAGTGCAATTGTACGGTAGTTGGAGCATTCTTTGGCACTGCCTTTCTTTGGGATTGGGATGTAGACTGATCTTTTCCAATCCTCTGGCCACTGTTGAGTTTTCCAAACTTGCTGGCATATTGAATGTAGCACCTTAACAGCATCATCTTTCAAGATTTTAAATAGTTCAACTGGAATGCCATCACCTCCACTGGCCTTGTTGTTAGCCAGGCTTTCTAAGGCCCACTTGACTTCGCTCTCCAGGATGTCTGGCTCAAGATCAGCAACTACATTGTCTGGGTTGTCCGGGATATCCAAATCTTTCTGATATAATTCCTCTGTGAACTAAAATGGACAGGAATGGGCGAATTCAGCTCAGATGATTACCATATCTACTACTGTGGGCAAGAATCCCGTAGAAGGAATGGAGTGGCCCTCATAGTCAACAAAAGAGTGGGAAAAGCTGTAATGGGATACAATCTCAAAAATGATAGAATGATGTCAATACGAATCCAAGGCAGACCATTCAACATCACAATAATCCAAGTTTATGCACCAACCAGCATTGCTGAGGAGACTGAAATTGAACAATTCTATGAAGATTTACAACACCTTCTAGAACTGACACCAAAGAAACATGTTCTTCTCATTCTAGGGGACTGGAATGCTAAAGTAGGGAGCCAAGAGATAAAAGGAAGAACAGGGAAGTTTGGCCTTGGAGTTCAGAACGAAGCAGGACAAAGGCTAATAGAGTTTTCTCAAGAGAATAAGCTGGTCATCACAAACACTCTTTTCCAACAACACAAGAGGCGACTCTATACATGGAAATCACCAGATGGGCAATATCGAAATCAGAGGAGTCCTAGATGCCTACTATGGGCAACGCCCCCAGGAGCACTCCCTTTTATTACTTTAACAAGCTTACAGATAGTTGACAGTATACTGATAGGGCGTGGTTACTGTGGTGGAATGCCCACGTCACGCCTGTCCATCATGGGGAGCTCGAGGCAGTAGCCTATGAGAGGACAGGATGGGCGGAACCAAAAGAACAGTTAGACAGTTAGTGTTAGACAGAGAGGAGAGGTGGAAAAAAGAGGTGGAAGATAGGGAATTGAAGAGAGAGAGTTAGGAGATTGAATAGAGAAAGTTAAGACAGAGATTGGAAAGTTGGAATGCTAGAGAGAATAGGAAAGAGTTCAAAAGTATATAGAATAAATAGATAGTCAAAGAATATTGTAACAGTGAATAAATACACATACAAACCAACGTGAAAGCAAGTGATATTTAATGAATAATCCTAAACATCTGTGATTTACTCCTGTGATTTGCGTAACAACTATGAGATCAATAAATCTGTTGTATTGGCAGCACGTGTCTAAGATCTATCTATTTGGCATTGAGGGAATAAGACCTGGTGGCAGCGTGAAGTGAGGAAACGCATCCAGAGAGCGGACTTGTGTTTAGCGAAAATAAACAAAGGACACTGGGTGGACACGACAGTTACATAACGCCAATTAGGATTGGCCAAAGAAAGGATTAGAAGTTAGCTGTCTGTCTCTATGAGAAAGAGGAAGAATAGGTAGCCTTTTTTCCCTCAGAAGCAGCTGCATCTGCAGTGATCATGGAGCCCAACAAAGTAAAATCTATCACTGCCTCCATATCTTCTGCTTCTACTTCCCAGGAGGTGATGGGACTAGTGGCCATGATCTTAGGTTTTTTGATGTTGAGCTTCAGACCGTTTTTTGCACTCTCCTTTTTCACCCTCGTTACAAGGTTGTTTAATTCCTCCTCACTTTCTGCCATCAGAGTGGTATCATCTCCATATCGGAGGTTGTTGATAATTCTTCCAGCAATCTTAATTCCTGTTTGGGATTCCTCCAGTCCAGCCTTTCGCATGATGTATTCTGCATATAAGGTAAATAAGCCGGGGGACAATATACAGCCTTGTTGTACTGGTAAGTGTGTGTGATTGTAATACCAGGAAGGCTAGAACGTCTAGTGAGGATCAAATCGGGCCGATGCCAATGCTTGGATCTTGGTAATAACAGCAAAACTCCAGCAAGCGTTGGCCATCTTTGTTCGTTTTTCCAATGCCAAAACGGCCTAAACAAGTGGGCCAAGAATTGTGATGGAAAGCTCTTTAATCTCTGAGAGCAAAGACCAAAGTCCAGCTGACATGCATGCGGGACTTCCTGTTCACCGATGATAAAGCCATTGTTGCCCACTCTGCTGAAGACCTCCAACAACAAATTAATCATTTTAGCAAGGCCTGCCTTTTTACCATCTCCACATAAGAATTGGAGGTTGTTCATGACTTTGTGTACCTTGTCTCAACGACCTCTGACACTCCCTCCCTAGATGCTGAGCTGGATAAACGCACTGGCAAAGCAGCTACCATGTTCTCTAGACTCACAAAGAGAGTATGGCTGAATAAGAAGCTGACGGCACATACCAAAGATCCAGGTCTATAGAGGCTGTGTCCTGAGCACATTCCTGTACTGCAGTGAGTCCTGGACCCTTTGTGCACGGCAGGAGAGGAAGCTGAACACTTTCTATATTGTGCACGGTGTACAGTCCTAGGGCACCCCAGAACAAGGGAATGGGAATGCACTTCTGGGTACTCTATACTCAGAAGAGTTTCAAAATATGGAAAAGCCCACCATAAGACGGGATTGATTTGACAGCACATAATTATTCTTATTTATTTTTATGACTAAGCCACCTATCTGATCTTTGATTAAAGTACCCATTCAACCAAAGGAAAACTGGATGAACTTCATACATTGTCCAAGAAACAGAATAAGAAGCAGAGAGTTAAGGCTGATAAAGTATCTCTGATTGTTCTGATGAAACACCAGTTTCACAGGAAGAGTCAGTGAATCTCTCCAAACCGATTCATCATCCACCACAGCCTTGTCGGTGGGCAGCCACAGCCGAAGCCTCTTATAGAACTGGGCTCAGAACGGAAAGGAAGATGGATTCCTGCCGTACGAGACTCCTTTTCCGATGCACACCACAACTGGCTTGCTATTTTTTAAAATAATTTATTGTCATTGTAAGTATATACATAGTATACATAAACAACAAAATTCACAGTGACACCCAGAGACCAGACCCACATGCACAGGCATAAAAAAGTCCCAAACACTCCTCATCCATTAAAAATCCCCCACTAGGAAGACAAACATTTACACCGCAGGCTAAGTAACATTGTCCAACTGTCCACTGCTGGTGGTCTTTAAGTTCATAATTAAGTGCAATTATAGCTCTGGGAAGGTACGTGGTGGAGCTGTGGGCTAAACTGCAGAAGCCTGTGCTGCAGGGTCAGAAGACCAGCAGTCGTAAGATCGAATCCACATGACGGAGTGAGCTCCCGTCACTTGTCCCAGCTCCCGCCAACCTAGTGGTTCGAAAGCATGCAAATGCAAGTAGATAAATAGGAACCACCTCGGTGGGAAGGTAACAGCATTCCGTGTCCAAGTCGCACTGGCCACGGAAGATTGTCTTCGGACAAAACGCTGGCTCTATGGCTTGGAAACGGGGATGAGCACCACCCCTAGAGTTGAACACGACTGGACAAAAATTGTCAAAGTGACCTTTACCTTTACCTATAGCTCTGGGATAAAAATTGTTCAGAAAACGTGTGGTCGGAGTCTCAATTGTTCTGTATCTTCTGCGACACGGCAACTATCCCAAAGGAGCAGCCATTGCAGGTGTACCTTCTGTTAAGTTTTTGCTAAATATGAGATTTACCTGTTACTTTTTCTCTTCATATTATTTCTTTCCTCTTCAGGCAGGCCTTTAAGCAGTCAGTGATCTCAGAAATGCTGGTTTCTAACGTACATATTTATAAATACTTTTGATTTTTTTTATACTTCATTTTTTAATCGTAATCTATGTTTAATGGTTTCTTAGATGTTTTATTTATGTAATGTTTTTACATTTGTTGTTTTATCTGTTCTGAGTTGCCTTAGATCCCCAATGGGGGGGATGAGGTGGTATATAAATTATTTAAATAAATAAATAAATACTATAAATTGCCGTGAGTGCTATCCTTTTAGGCGAAAGGTGGGGTGTAAATGTGATTAATCAATAAAAATAATATCCACATTCATTTCATAAAACTTAAGAGTTTCTCTGCCCTCCTACTGTGATTAAACGAAACAAATATTTTGCGCAGTCTTTCTCTCTTTCCCTTTCTTTGTATCCCACCTTTCTCTGCAATCTGGGACTCAAGGCGGCTCAGAGCAGATTTAAAACTGGCACAAAAACAGACAAGAGACGACAATAAAAAAAAGCCCAAATATTTTTAAAAGTACATCTGTCCATTAAAAGCGCATTTCTTAAGTGCTGCTGGAGAGATAACTCAAGGGATTTTAGGCCTCTGACTGCGGGGTTCCGGGTTCAGGGTTCTGGGTTCAGGTTCTTCCTTGACAGGCGGCTGGACTCGATGATCCCGAGAGTGATGGTCCTCCAGAGGAGGTAGAGCCATGGAAATCTAATTCCTAGAGGAGCAGACAGGAAGAACAGAAGCCACTTCCTGTTTCCGCCCCCAAGGTGCGCCCGTCTTTTCCTTCCCGGAAGAGCTCTTCCTTTCTTCAGAGTTCCAGGCGGAAGTGAAGGCGCCTCTTCGGGAAGCCGGGAAGCCCCCGGGAAGGGGAGAAGGAGGGGAGTTGGGGCAGCGATTGGAGAAGCTGGTTGTGGGGCTTGGCTTGAGGGAGAAAGAGAGGTGAGAGCGTTGGGAGAAGGAGAGGCGGAAGAAGGGGAGCCCTGAGCTGGGGGGGGGAGTCCCTGGAAGACCCTCCCTCCCTTCCTTCTCTCTCTCTCCCTCCCTCCAAGGCCAGGGCAGGTGAACCTTCTTTGGGGATCGTCCCCCAAACTCCCCTCCTCCTCCTCCGAGGGCTCCTTCCTCCGCAGTTTGAAAACACACACAATTAAACAAAGGAGATTAGAATTATCCTAAGTGCTCCGAAAACAGAGCAGTCAATTCAGGACAGGTAGTATCCCATCATCTTAGTTAAACACCTGCATTTAAAAGCAAAGCCCTTCCAGTGCCCTTTTCCCTCTCTTCACCCACTTCCCTCTTCCATGCCTTCTTGTGGCCATTTTGGAATACAGCTGTTTTAACCCCTCCTGGAGATCACATTTGCTTGGATCTGCTTCTGATGAGGCAGGTGACAGTCATGGGACCGTGTGGGGCTGGGAGAGACCTCCAGCAGTGTTGAGTGAACATCCTTTTCTACCCACAAAGGAGCCTCCTAGGGCTAAAGCACTTCGCAGACGGGACAGGCCCCTTTGCCCTCCTCCCCTGCCTGTGAATCCTGCTCTGTTGAAGATAATTTTGGTTTGAACAAGTGAAAAGGCACTTTCTATTTGTAATCCAAATTGTACCCTGGGGAGAAAGTAGCCCCTGGTTACGGATGGGTGGGTGGGTGGGTGTTTGGGTGGTATTGTGTTAGAAAAAATGTGGAGAGCACAAACTTTAGAGCAAACAGTCTGTAGAGTAGGGTTGCACTGTCAGGTGGTTTCTCCTCCTCACATAAAGGAGCCATTCCCAATCCTTGAGCTTGCTCCTGAATTTTGTTCTGTCTTTGCTTTACCTACAGAAGGAAAAGGCGGTCCATTTGCTTCCATTCTTTTGGCTCCTATTGGAGATGAAAGTGGAGTTCTCAGCCAGTTCTGGAGCTGGAAAGGAGCTGAATGACATGGAGGGTTGGAGCAACAAGGAATTCCCAGAAAGAACTGGACACAACAACCTTGATACGGACTATCTTGACCCAGAGGTCCAGTGCCAGCATTTTCGGGAATTCAACTACCAGGAGGATGAAGGGCCCCGAGTAGTCTGTAGCCAACTTCATCGTCTCTGCCGTCAGTGGCTGAAGCCAGAAAAACACACCAAGGCGGAAATCCTGGACCTGATTGTCCTTGAACAGTTTCTGGCTGTCCTGCCACCAGCGATGAAGATCTGGGTCAGAGAGTGCAAGCCGGAAACCACTTCGCAGGCCGTGTCCCTGGCGGAAGGTTTCCTACTAAGCCAGAGAGTGGATAAGAAGGAGGAAGAGGAGCTGGTGAGAGTTCAGGTCTATATTTTTTAAGTTGCCTAACTAAACATTTCCACTCTTCTTCCTAAATCTGATATTCTTTCCTCTACTGTTAGTTTTTTAATTTTTAATTCCTCCTTTCCAGTGTTGGGTATCCAGAGTTTGCTCTGTTTGTTTTTTCTACAGGGTTCTTCAGAATCTGCCGCTGGCTCCCCTCTGGCAATGGACTCCCCTTTGTCTCTCAGGCAGAGGCCATTGCTCCCGAGGAACAGGCTGGAGGGGATCGGAGGAGCCCTTTCATGGGGTAAGACCCATTCAGCCCATTTCTTCTCAATCTCCCTTCTTTGCATCTTTCCAAAACCAGTGAATGGCCCTTTAGGCCTCCTGCATGCAATTCATGAAAGACTGGTTGATCAAAGTAGGAAAATTCTTTTTTTAAGTAAGTTGAGGATAAAATTCATGTGAAGAATCAGAGATCTTTCCTTGCAGGCATTGAAAATATGCAGGGAACCTCTCCCTCATCTCTCCTTTGCGGAGGAATGGAAGCTGTGCCTGTGCAGCCAGAACAGGTAAAGGGGATTGGATGGGGAGATGGGGAAGGAGCCTGGGCACCTTTGTTTCCTGTTTGCCCCGTCGGATGGTTATCGTTTGCCCCCTTCCATTTGCTTATTTCACTATTGTGTAGTAAATGGCCTTGCAGTTTCCTCAGGGAACGGTTCAGGCTGGCCTTGGATTCCCAGCCCACATTTTGTGCTTAGAGAGGGGCATGCACCGGTTCGTCCCAACTTGTGTTGGGCCATAAAGTTGGTAGCACAGGTGCTGCGGCTCCCCTCCCCTACCTCTTCATGAGATCAGCCACTCGCTCAGCTGAGCTTGCTTGCTTTTCCCACCTCCTCAGCTGATCTCTGCCTGTGCTGCTCCACTTAACTGGGACAAATTGGTTCGTGCCCATCTCTAGTTGTGTTCATTCTTTTCTTGGTGGTACTTGGTGAGAGTCGAAGAACCGCATTCTCTCTGAGGATGAAAGGCTTCCTCTTCTTTCAGGGTCCTGTAACCTTTGACGAAGTTGCCGTGGATTTCACACAGGCGGAGTGGGCATTGCTGGATCAGAACCAAAGGGCCTGCCACAGGGACGTCATGGAGGAGACGCATAAAAATGTGTTGTCTTTGGGTGAGCTTTGCTTTTTCTCCCTTCATTCGACAGATCCCCTGTGCAAATGGTACCAAAGAATATGTAGCCTATCACTGCTGTGAACTTTCACAAGATGAGAGAGAGGAAAGCTATGAAAGTTTTTCTTTCTGTAGCACAGATGGAAAAGACTAAAGCTTAATCCTCGTTAATGGATACATTCCCCAGAAAGGAGACAGGAAAGGACCAGTGATAGCTCTGCCCCTTTAGAGAAACAGGAAAAGGACGTGGGACTGAAAGGCAGACTTCTAAGAGTATCAGACTGTGGGTGCAGGAGGTCTGAGAGTCAACAAGGGGACAGACCATTCTTTCCTCATGTATCCTTCCAAATTCTCCCTTATGGTAAATTTGGGGTGCATAGGTTCTCAGAGGCGATGCCAACCTGTTCAACATCCTAAGGTGTCCCCTTCCAATGGGATTTTGTTTCTCTTATTTCAGCCCATGAGGGAAGACACAGCGAAAACCAGGAAGAATTGTGTTGGGAAGACTTGGAAACATTCCTTTTTAAAGAGAGTCATCTTCCAGGAAGGAGAAGTGAAGCAAATACATACAGTAGAAATGAAGGTTTTGCTTTTCCACTCAGAGATTTGCAAGATGCCCTGCTCCAGCAAAAGAGAGAGAAAAGTAAGGAAACGGGTAAATGTTCTTTGTACGGAAATAACTGTAGTCTAAGTGCTGCTTGGACAGTGCACATGGGAGGGAGACCGCTGAAAAACCCAGAAGGTGCCAAGAGTCTTTGGGATCATTCACCGTTCGGAATTCATCAAACTTTTCAGAGCTTTGAAATTAGAAAGAGCTTCCAGCACAGACCGAACCTTGTTTTCCCTGAGGGAACGGACACAGAGAAACCGTTTAAATGTGTAGAGTGTGGAAAGAGCTTCAGTCACAAGGCGTCCCTGGCTTGTCATCTGAGGATCCACAATGGGGAGAAACCATTTAAATGCTTGGAATGTGGGAACAGCTTCTGTCAATGGGCACACCTTGATCAACATTCGAGGATGCACACAGGGGAGAAACCATTTCAGTGCTCAGAATGTGGAAAGAGCTTTGGCCGCAACAAAACCCTGAAAAACCACATGAGAATCCACACAGGAGAGAAACCGTTTGCGTGCTTGGAATGTGGGAAGAGCTTCAGTCGCAGCGAATGCCTGACTGCCCATATGAGGATCCACACTGGGGAGAAACCATTTCAGTGCTTGGAATGTGGAAAGACCTTCCGTCAGAACTCAACCCTTTGGTATCATCAGAAACTCCATAATGGAGAAAAATGGTTTAAATGCTTGGTCTGTGGAAAGTGCTTCTGTCAGAGCACACACCTGGTTCACCATATGAGGATCCACACTGGGGAGAAACCGTTTGTGTGCTTGGAATGTGGGAAGAGCTTCAGGCAGAAGTCATGCCTGGCTCGTCATCTGAGGATCCACACTGGGGAGAAACCATTTCAGTGCTCAGAATGCGGAAAGAGCTTTGGTCTCAACGGAAACCTTAAAAGCCACATGAGAATCCACACAGGGGAGAAACCGTTTGTGTGCTTGGAATGTGGGAAGAGCTTCAGGCACTGGGTGCAACTTGCTTCTCATCAAAGAAGCCACAGAGAGTGAGAGAGAAAAGTTTAAATGCTTGGAGGGTCATGAGACTTTCAAGAAGGGGAGGCATCTGATTTCCCATCGAAACATTCACCCCAGTGAGAACTTGGCAGGTCTGCCTCCAGACATTGCATCAGGGAAATACAAAATTGTGTTTCCTATAAAAGAAGCAGAGCAAATTTTTGTAGTTCCCAAAGAAACACTGGGGCGGGATTTTCTAATGATTGCCGTGGATTGTCCTCTTTTCCCCTTCACTTTCCTTTTTCCTACACCAAAAAGCAAACCAAACCAAACCATGGAAATGCAGTTCACTTTCTATGATGAGCCCTCCAGCCCTCTCCCCCCAACCCCAAAAGTCGTTTCCCCCCCCCTTTGCCCTCTACGTCCCCAAAGAACTGGCCCTGGGACGACGTATCTGCTTTCTCACCCCCAGAAGCGATTCTTTCTCAGCTAGGGGTGCAAACACAAACACACACATCTTACATATGCCCTTATGATATGTGGCCACCCTCTCTGTGCCTGTGGGAAACAGGGAGACGCTCCCTTTGGGGGTCAGCCCTGTCCTGGCTTCTCCTGCCTGCCTTCCTGCTTTTTTGCTCCTCCTTCAACTGACCGGGGATGCAGGGGTCCTTTCCTCCCACACTCCTTACTTTCTTTCCTTCCTCCTGGATGCTACTCATTGCGTAAAAGCAGAAAAACGAGAACCCGAGCAGCTTTAAGCTTGCCTTTGGTTTTGAAAAAGCCCCCTCCCCATTCTGGTCCTGCTGGGAGGGTCACCTTAAATGGTTTGCAATCCTATTTCGTAGCCTCGAAGGTCACCCTAGAGTAGGCCCACTGACGCTTGTGGGGATTAGGCAAATGCCCTCCTTCCTCAGTTGCCGTGATTCAAACAGGCCTCCTCTAGTTGTGTCTTCCTCTGCTAAGCTACAGGGTTTCAGCTGCTGCATCATTAGGGCTGCTGAATGGGCTTCTGTGTAGCTAGAAAAGCCTGTTTTCCAGTCGAAATCCTGTTGATTCTAAAAGGCCCCGAAACAAAAGAGCAGGATAGTGATCATTAATATTAGTCGTGATCATTCCAGTTCCCTGCTTTATCGACTTAACTGATTTTAATGGGTTTGCAGCTGAATTTGCTTGTTTATTAAATCTCTTTCCTTGATGTTTGTAAACGACCTGGAACACAAAACGTAATATAAATGATAGTATGAAGAGTAATGTGTAATAACAGTAGCAATAAAAATGATTATGCATTTATTTACTGTCTTGTTTATTTTATTTGTTGCCCATCTGCCTCCTTTGCAGGACCCAGGGCAGCTTACAAATATTTTAAAACAGATGCAACAAAAAAGGCCAACGAATTACAAAATCCAACAATTTTTCAGGTGAAAGCAAAGACATAATCAATACAGTGGTGCCTCGCATAGCGAGGTTAATCCGTTCCGGATTAACCTTCGCTATGTGAAAACTTCGTTAAACGGAAAGTAAAAAGCCATTGGAATGGCTTCCATACTCACCGTTCAGCGAAGTTCCTCCATACCGCCGCCATTTTCGCGCCCTCAGTAAGCGGGGCACGAAACTGGCGGCCATTTTGGAACCGCCGATCAGCTGGGAGGCGGGCTCTTGCAAGGAGGGAGCCACCTCCCTCCTCTGCAAGAGCCCGCTGCCCAGCTGGGTAGAAACGCCGGCGGCTCTTGCTAAGGAGGGAGCTGGAGGTCCCTGCTCTCCTTCCCAAGAGCCTTTCTACCCAGCTGGGAGGTGGGCTCCTGCAAGGAGGGAGCCACCTCCCTCCTCTGCAAGAGCCCGCTGCCCAGCTGGGTAGAAACACCGGCCGGCTCGGGGACCTCCACCTCCCTCTTTCGCAAGAGCCGGCCGGCGTTTCTACCCATCCTGGGCTTGGATCCGCCCCGTGCTCGGCTGAGCGCGGGGCGGATCCAAGCGGCGACGTCGGCGGCAGGGTGGGGGGGGTGTCCGGAAGGCTTCCAGGCAAAGCACTGGAAGCCTTCCAGACCCCCCTACCCTGCCCCAGCCGCCGGGAGCCGACCCGCGCCGCCTATCCCAGTCATGCTAGCATGACTGGGATAGGCAGTGCGGGGTGACTTCAAGCGGCGGCGGCAGCAGGGTGTGTGTGTTCTGGACGGCTTCCAGTGCTTTGCCTGGAAGCCTTCCGGATCCACCCTACCCTGCCCCCGCTGCCGCTGAGAGCCTTCCGAGCTCTCAAAGGGGTTCTCTCCAATGTCGAGGGGGGCCCCTTTGAGAGCTGGGAAGGCAAAATGTCGGCAGTCGGGTGGTGGCTTCGGGGTCCTTCCGAGGCCGCCGCCCACTGCTGACATTTTCCCCCAGCTGAGCGGCCGGAGCGGTCCTTCAGAGGCTCCCGCCGGTCAGATGGGGGGAAATGGTTGCCTATGGGGAAAAATCGCAAAGTGATTTTTCCCCATAGGCAACATCGTAATGCGATCGCAAAAGCGATCGCAAAATCCGCATCGGTATGCGGATTAATCGTTAAACGGTGCACTCGTTAAGCGAGGCACCACTGTACAATTGTTTTCTGAACTGCAGCTCAATTACTGAAAACTGGAACTTTGTGATTTTTAAAATGTCAACCCGTATGAGAGCCACTGTGAGGACAGGGGTGAGCTGCCAAGCACCCAGTCAGCTCTAGCCTCCCGGCGCTCCGCTGCCTCTGCCGCAGCTGTGGGCGAGCGGCCCAGCGCCCGGCCTTCTCTAGCCTCTAACCTCCCGGTGCTGGGTGAGCGCTGCCTCCAATTGCGGTGGCAGGGGACCCCAGGGAGGTCTCCGATGGCAGAGGGGAAAGCCTGGTAGACCGGGTCTACCAGGGAAGGGCTTCCCCCGGTAGGCCAGGTCTACTCCCCGGGAAAGCCTGAAGGTGCTGATTGTGGTGGCGGGGGACACCAGGAGGTCTCTGATGGCGGCAGAGAAGCCCTGGGAGCGTCCCCACCGCCATCGGAGACCTCCCTGGGGATCCCCGCCACTGCAATCGGTGCCTTCCAAGGTCTCAAAGGGCTTCCTCCCATGTTGGCCCCTGGGAGGTCTCCCATGGTGGCAGAGAAGCCCTGGGAGACCTCCCTGGGGGTCCCCGCTGCCACGATCAGCACCTTCAGAGGTCTCAAAGGGCCTTCCCCCCCCCGACATTGGTGACAGGTTTAGGCTAAACCTGATAGAATCGTTAAATCAAATTTTGTACATGACAATAAGTAATTGTCAGGATCAGTACTGTAAAGAAAAGCAAAGATTGAATGTATACAGCTGAGGTGATTAGAACAGCTGTGATTATAACCCTAGGATTGGTCATACATGGGATAAAACTAGCAGACCAAGCATACGCAATTGGTGGGTTGTTGGTGGTGATGCTGTTTGGTGAGTTAGTGGAGAAGAGTCGTCTTGTTCCTGTGCTGGAGAATCCTGGAGGAAGCCGTGTCTACGAGCTTGAAATTGAAGAGGAACTCTAGCTACCTAAACGGAACGTATGGTATACGACTATTGAACTTATTTACTGGACATTGACTCTGATATATGCACTAAACTCTGTGAAAACTGTTGTGCATTACTTTGGAACTGAGAACAAAGACTTAGCTGTAAATATACCTGTATATTCTGTAAATAATACAATATCTGCTATCAACACTACTCTGGTGCTTGGCGTATTCATCATCTCAGAGAAGATCTTTTTGGTTATCACAACCTGGTGTTTACCTGGATTACCGCTACTCTGTCACAGGGTCACGAGACGTTCAAGAAGGAGAGGCATCTGCTTTCCCATTGAAACATTGACCCTGGTGAGAACCTGGCAGGTCTGCCTCCAGACATTGCATCAGGGAAAGATAAAATTGTGTTTCCTCTAGAAACAAAGAACGAGAACAGATTTTTGTAGTTCCCAAAGAAACACTGTGGCGGAATCTGATTTTCTAATGACTGTCGTGGATTGTCCTCTTTTCCCCTTCACTGTCCTTTTCCCTACACCATAAACATCTCTGTCTCTGTAGGCATCATTCAGTCTTGAGAGACTATCATGCTCTATACGGAGGTCTTGGAACAGCGTCTGGTGTGGCTGAGAAGGCCGATTCGAGAGTGACAATCTCTTCCACACTGAAGACAAATCCAGTCTGTTCCCTGTCCAGCTCCCTGGTTTTGCTCGTTTCAGGACTGCCTCTTTGCCTCGGCCTGCTGGACAAGTGTCTCTTCAAACCAAAAAGCAAACAAAACAAAATCATGGAAATGTGGTTCCTTTTCTAACATTAGCCCTCCAGGCTTCTCCCCACACCCCAAAAGGCCCCTTTTTCCCGTTTGTCCCCAAACAACTGGCCTGGGATGAGAGTTCTGCTTTCTCACCCCCAGAAGCGACTCTTTCTCAGCTAGGGGTGCAAACACACACACACACACAGAGAGACACCATCATACATATGCCCTTATGATATATGGCCACCCTCTCTGTGCCCGTGGGAAACAGGGACACACTCCCTTTGGGGGTCAGCCCTGTCCTGGCTTCTCCTGTCTGCCTTCCTGCTTTTTTGCTCCTCCTTCAACTGACTGGGAATGCACTCCTTACTTTCTTTCCCTCCTCCTGGATGCTCCCCATTTTGTAAAAGCTCAAAAACAAGAACCCCAGCAGCTTGAAGCTTGCCTTTGGTTTTGAAAAAGGCCCCTCCCCATTCTGGTCCTGCTAGGAGGGTCGCGCTAAATTGTTTGCAATCCTATTGCTTAGCCTCGAAGGTCACCCTAGAGTAAGCCCACTGACTCTTGCGGGGATTGGGCAAATCCCCTCCTTCCTCAGTTGCCATGATTCAAACAGGCCTCCTCTAGTGGTGAGTTCCTCCGCTAAGCTACAGAGTTTCAGCCGTTCCATCATTATGGCAGCTGGATGGGCTTCTGTGTAGCTAGAAAAGCCTGTTTTCTAGACGAAATCCTGTTGATTCTAAAAGGCCCCGAAACAAAAGAGCAGGGTAGTGATCATTAATATTGGTTGTGATGATTCGAGTTCCCTGCTTTATCAACTCAACTGATTTTAATGGGTTTACAGCTGACATTGTTTTCCATTTGCTTGTTCATTAAATCTCTTCTCTTGATGTTTGTAAATGACCTGGAACACAAAATGTAGTATAAAGGAAAGTTTGAAGAGTAATCTGTAATAAAAGTAGCAATTAAAATGATTATACATTTATTTATTGTCTCGTTTATTTTATTTGTTGGTCATCTGCCTCCTTTGCAGGACTCTGGGCAGCTTAAAAATATGTTTAAAACAGGTGCAACGAAAAAGGAAAATGAATTACAAAATCCAATACAGTGGTTCCCCGCATGACAGTTAGACAAGGAAATCGCTTAACGATGAGTATGATCTTTGTATGGGTTTTTTTGTTTAACGAAGATCGGTTCCCTGCTTCGGGAAGCGATTTTTCACTTAACGATGATCAAAAAAGCTGATCGTCGAGTTTTCAAATGGCTGCCCGCTGTGCAAAATGGCTCCCAGCTGTGTTTTAGGACGTATTCTTCACTATACAAGCACCAGAAAATGGCCACTCTATGGAGGATCTTTGCTGGACGCTGAGGTATTTCGTCCATTGGAATGCATTGAACCAGTTTTCAATGGATTTCAATGGGTTTTTTACTTTCGCTTCACGACAATTTCATTCTCCAGCGATTTTGCTGGAAAGGATTATCCTCGTCAAGCGAGGCACCACTGTAATTTGTCAGGTGAAAGCAAAAACACAATACAATTGTTTTGTTAACTGCAGCTTAATTACTGAAAACTGGAACTTTGTGCATTTTTAAATATCAATCCGTATGAGAGCCACGGTGGGGATAAGTGAGGGATTATTTCAGTTTTTTTATTTTTACTTCCCTCCACGTAAAAGATTTGTTTTTTGTTGAACTGAGTTGCAAAGTTCATAAGACTCATGAAAGGTGGGAAAAGTTCTGAAATGATTTATCTTTGTCCCATTTTTTCCATCACAGACACTTGACGTTTTAACACAGGTGTGTAAATTTTTTATATCCACTGAAGAGAACCCAATTTTAATAGTGAATGCTGTAAATAGCATGGTCTTTTACTCCACCTGGTGGCCACTTCTGGTAATGACATAATGGAAATATGTTTCTATTGTGAAGAGGACTGTATACAGTGATGCCTTGCCTTACGACGCTCCCGACTTATGACTATTTCGAGTTACGACCAGCTTTGGCCACAAAATTTTGCTTCTATTTGCAACCAGAGCTTCGAGTTACAACCAGAAAAGGGCAAGGGAAAAGGCGGGGAATTCAAATGTTCTAACCGTTGGTCGGGGAAGTGGCTGCTTCTTTGTAGCTCTTTCGTCCCAACGATTAGAATGTGTTCGTCGGAGGAGGTTTGGGAGTGACTGGTGCTGCTTTCTGCTTCTGAGTAAGTACATTTACAGGGTTTTGCAGGATAGGTTTGGGCTGGGGGAATATGTTTCTGTGCTGTGATTTTTCATATGTTTTGGTGTGTCCCATGGGGCTTGCAATGTTCGGGGATTTTTTGTTTGTTTGGGTTTTTTGGGGAAAATTTTTTGTAGCTCTTTCATTGGGGCAAAAGAGCTACAAAGAAGCAGCCACTTCGCCGACCAACGGTCAGAACAGATTAATCGCGTTCCAATGCATTCCTATGGCTAATGGTGCTTCGACATATGATCATTTCGAATTACGACCATCATTCCGGAAAGGATTAAGTCCGTTGGTTGAGGCACCACTGTATATAGTGTGGCTTCTGGCTCCATCTAGTGTCTTGTTCTGGTAACTTCACCTTCAGAAATATATATTTCTAGGATTTTTCTTAAAGATTCTTAATATTTTGAGGCCGTGGATAAGGGAATCAGTGGATAAGGCAGTCATACTGTATTAATAAATATCCTCCTACATTATGTTGTTTTTTTTCCATTTCAGATTCTTTATTTTGTTTTTGGTGAATGTGGGTTTTGATTTTCTCCTTTATAAGCTCCTGAAAGAGGAGAAGCAACAGACAAGGAAAACTGAAACCAGTTGGAAACAAAGGAATGACTCTTTCCCTTCCCCCTTGAGGAATTTCCAAGGAATCTCTGTCAAAGAAGTAATGGATCAAAGCAATGGAAGGCTTGAGTGCTCTGTGTGCAAGGAAAACTTCAACTGTCATGCCAGTCTAAAAGCTCACTGGGAAACCCATAATTGAAGGAAGGTATATAAATGCTCAGAATACAGCAAATATCTCTATAAGAATTTGTGAGAAGAGGACAATAAAGAAAGAAAGAAGAAGAAAGAAAGAGGAAGAAAAGGATTACTGCAAGAGGTCCCAACTATAGTAGTGGGAAATACAGTCAACTTGTATTTTGGTTTATGTATTTTATGTTTATGTTGTAGATTAAGAAAAATAAAAACTTTAAAAATAAATAAAAATTCTTTGTCCATGGAAAGAGATATGAGAATCCACACAGGAGAGAAACCATATAAATGTCTGGAATGTGGGAAGAGCTACAGTGATAGAAGCAACCTTAGTTCCCATCAAGGTATCCACACAGGGAAGAAACCCGATCAGTGCTTGGAGTGCAGAAAGACTTTCAGCCAGAGCACAGGTCTTGCTCATCATCTGAGACTCCACAGAGGAGAGAAACCCTATAAATGCTGGGAATGTGAAAAGCGCTTTTATCAGAAGGAACATCTCACTTCCCACATGAGACTCCACACAGGAGAGAAGCCCTTTAAATGCCTGGAATGCAGGAAGAGCTTCCGTAATACAAGCAACCTCTGTTCACACCTGTTTGGAGGAGAATCCCTTTAAGTGTCTAGAATGTGGAAAGAGCTTTCGTCGCAGCAGGTACTTGGTTTCCCATATGAGAATCCACACAAGAGAGAAACCCTATAAATGCTTGCAGTGTGGAAAGAGCTTCCGTCAAAGAGCAAGTCTAAGAACTCATCACAGAATCCAGAAAAAGGGAGAAATGTTGCTGAAGTGTGGAGAGTGAACAGAGACCTTTGAACAGAGAATGTACATTAAAAATCATTGAAGAATCGACACAGCTGAGAATGATGCAAAATTATTCACACTTTGAGCATTAGAAGAATTTATTATCTAGATGAAGACTATAATCATGTTTTGTTAAGATCAAGTCCAGGGAAATACATTTGTTACTCTTATAAAAAACATAGAGTGCTTCCTGAATTTATGTTTTTCAGGTACTTTTTAAACAAATAAATTTCGCACTGCAACTCCCATAATTCACCATGAATTTCCCCAAACAGAAATCTGACAGCTGTAAACAAAAACCCAAATCCACAGAGGAGTTACACCTTTGACCCTTCAAGTCATTTTCTGCAGCAGTGGCCAATTAGGATAGAGAGGAAGAAAGTGGGTGAGATTTGCTAAATCCCATAGAAGCTGCAGGAACTAGGGGACTGGTAGTCTCTCTTCATTAGGCACTGTACAGGGTGTCTTAAAAACTAGCAGTCTTCTAATTCCATGCAGCTCCCATGGAGCTTTGCTATTCCCATCCATTTTCCCCCAGAATGTAGCCAAGTAACTCTTCCACTGAAAAGCAAAAGAGATGAATCTCAGACATAATTGAAGAAATAGGATACAAGACAGAGTTTGATGCCCAACTTACAAGTAAAGGTTGCCGCCTATGTACACAAGAAGATTAAAACATACATACACCACTGGTAGTATAGCTCAGGGAATATAATTCAGAGGTTTGATTCACTACTTTGTTCCCTAAGTCAAGAGCCAGCCTGTGTAACCTTGTGCACGCTGTACAGTCCCAGGGTACCACCAGAACAAGGGAACGGGAAAGCGTTTCTGGGTACTCTATACTCCGAAGAGTTTCAAAACGTGGAAAAGACCACCCTAAGACAGGATTGATTTGACAGCACATAATTATTGTTATTTATTATTATAACTAAACCACCTATCTGATTTTTGATTAAGTAAAGTACCCATTCAACCAAGGGAAAACTGAATGATCTTTATACATTGTCCAAGAAACAGAATATGAAGCAGAGAGTTAAGTCTGATAAAACATTTCTTTGGCTGTTCTGATGAAGCACCCATTTCACAGGAAGCAAGTCAGTGAATCTCTCCAAACCAGTTCATCATCCCTCACAGCCTTGTCGGTGGGCAGCAGGAGCCGAAGCCTCTTACAGCACCGTACAGAACTGGGCACACAATGGAGAAGGCCTGCCTGCTATCCCAAATGAGCAGCTATTGCAGGTGTACCTTCTGTGTAGTTTTCGCTAAATATGAGTTTTATCTGTTGCTATTTCTCTTCATATTATTTCTTTCCTCTTCAGGCAGGCCTTCAACCAGTCAGGTATCTCAGAAATGCTGGTTTCAAAACCACAGATTTATAAATGGTTTTGATTTTTTTATACTTTGTTGTAAATCTTAATCTATGTTTAATAGTTTCTTAGATGTCTTATTTACATTTGTTGTTTTATCTGTTGTGAGCTGCCTTAGGTTCCCAATGGGGAGATAAGGTGGCATATAAATTATTTAAATAAATAAATACTATAAGTTGCCATAAATGCTATCCTTTTAGGTGAGAGGTGGGGTGTAAATGTGATTAATAAATAAAAATAACATCTACATTCATTTCATAAAACGTAACAGTTTCTCTGCCCTCCTACTGTGATTGTTGCTGTTGTTTAGTCGTTAAGTCGTGTCTGACTCTTTGTGACCCCGTGGACCAGAGCACGCCGGGCCCTGCTGTCTTCCACTGCCTCCAGGAGCTTGGTCAAATTCATGCTGGTAGCTTCAATGACACTGTCCAACCATCTCATCCTCTGTTGTCCCCTTCTCCTCTAGCCTTCACACTTTCCCAACATGAGGGTCTTTTAGAGAATATAATCTGCAGAGAATATAATCAATCTGATTTCAGTATTTCCCATCTAGTGATGTCCATGTGTAGAGTCGCCTCTTGAGTTGTTGGAAAAAAGTGTTTGTGATGACCAGCTTGTTCTCTTGACAAAACTCTATTAGCCTTTGCCCTGCTTCATTTTGAACTCCAAGGCCAAACTTACCTGTTGTTCCTTTTATCTCTGGACTCCCTACTTTAGCATTCCAATCCCCTAGAATGAGAAGAACATCTTTCTTTGGTGTCAGTTCTAGAAGGTGATGTAAGTCTTCATAGAATTGGTGAATTTCAGCATCTTCAGCATTGGTGGTTGGTGCATAAACTTGGATTACTATGATGTTGAAAGGTCTTGGATTCGTATTGAAATCATTCTATCATTTTTGAGATTGTATCACAGTACAGCTTTTCCCACTCTTTTGTTGACTATGAGGGCTACTCCATTTCTTCTATGGGTTTCTTGCCCACAATTGTAGATCGCTGTCGTTTAGTCATGTCCGACTCTTCGTGACCCCATGGACCAGAGCACGCCAGGCCCTCCTATCTTCCACTGCCTCCCGGAGTTGTGTCAAATTCATTCTGGTAGCTTC
Organism: Pogona vitticeps; assembly: GCF_051106095.1. NCBI lineage: Eukaryota > Metazoa > Chordata > Lepidosauria > Squamata > Agamidae > Pogona > Pogona vitticeps. The sequence continues at coordinate 14,422,764 of NC_135784.1, forward strand.
GATGACATTGTCCAACCATCTCATCCTCTGTCGTCCCCTTCTCCTCTTGCCTTCACACTTTCCCAACATCAAAGTCTTTTCCAAGGAGTCTTCTCATGAGATGGCCAAAGTATTGGAGTCTCAGCTTCAGGATCTGTCCTTCCAGTGAACACTCAGGGTTGATTTCCTTTAGAATTGATAGGTTTGTTCTCCTTGCAGTCCAGGGAACTCTCAAGAGCCTCCTCCAACACCACAATTCAAAAGCATCAATTCTTCAGCAGTCAGCTTTCTTTATGGTCCAGCTCTCACTTCCATACAGCACTACAGGAAAAACCATAGCTTTGACTATGCGGACTTTCGTTGGCAAGGTGATGTCTCTGCTTTTTAGGATGCTGTCTAGGTTTGTCATCGCTTTCCTCCCAAGAAGCAAGCGTCTTTTAATTTTGTGGCTGCTTCTCCATCTGCAGTGATCATGGAGCCCAAGAAAGTAAAATTTGTCACTGCCTCCATGTCTTCCCCTTCTATTTCCCAGGAGGTGATGGGACCAGTGGCCATGATCTTAGTTTTTCTGATGTTGAGCTTCAGACCATTTTTTGCACTCTCCTGTTTCACCCTCATTATAAAGTTCCTTAATTCCTCCTCACTTTCTGCCATCAGAGTGGTATCATCTGCATATCAGAGGTTGTTGATATTTCTTCTGGCAATCTTGATTCTAGTTTGGGATTCCTCCACTCCAGCCTTTCGCATGATGTATTCTGCATATAAGTTGAATAAGCTGGGGGACAATATATAGCCTTGTCGTATTCCTTTCCCAATTTTGAACCACTCAGTTGTTCCATATCCAGTTCTAACTGTTGCTTCCTGTCCCACGTATAGGTTTCTCAGGAGACAGATAAGGTGGTGAGGCACTCCCATTTCTTTAAGGACTTCCCATAGTTTGTTGTGATCCACACAGTCAAAGGCTTTTGCATAGTCAATGAAGCAGAAGTAGATGTTTTTCTGGAACTCTCTGGCTTTCTCCATGTTAGCAATTTGGTCTCTAGATCCTCTGCAATCTACAATTGTAGATACAATATGATAATTGTCTGAATTGAATTCAACCATTCCTGTCCATATTAGTTCACTGATGCCCAGGATGTCAATGTTTATTCTTGCCATCTCCTGTTTGACCACATCCAACTTCTCAAGGTTCATAGATCTTACATTCCAGGTTCTTATGCAGTATTTTTCTTTGCAGCATCGGACTTTCCTTTCACTTCCAGGCACATCCGCAGTTGAGCGTCCTTCGGCTTTGGCCCAACCACTTCACTATCATTTGTACTAGTCCTCCGCTCTTCCTCAGTAGCATGTTGGATGCCTTCCGACCTGAAGGGCTCATCTTCCAGCGTCATATCTTTTAGCCTTTTGTTCATGGGGTTTTCTTGGCAATGATACTTGCCAGTTCCTGCTCCAGGTGGATTGCGTTTAGTCAGAACTCTCTACTAAGACCTGTCCGTCTTGGGTGTCCCTGCACGGCACAGCCCATACCTTCTCTGAATTACTCCAGCCCCTTTGCCATAACAAGGCAGGGATCCGTGAAGGTCAGCCTACTGTGATTAAACAAAACAAAAATTGTGAGCAGTCTTTCTATCTTTCCCTTTCATTGTATCCCACCTTTCTTTGCAATCTGCTCAGAGCAGATTTAAAACGGACACAAAGACAGAGACAACAATAAAAGAAAGTCCACATATTTTTTAGAAGTTCAACATCTGTCCATTCAAAGTGTATTTCTTATGTGCTGCGGGATACATTGCTCAGGGATTTAGGCATCTGACTGACAGGGGCTGGACTCGATGATCCCGAGATTGCTGCCAACCTTTATGTCCTTCCTTTTTAACCATCCTATTTACCTGCCAGAGGTCCTCCAAAAGAGGTAGAACCATGGAATCCTAGTTCCTAGATGAGCAGACAGGAAGACTAGAAGTCACTTCCTGTTTCCGCCCTGGAGGTGCGCCCGTCTTTTCCTTCCCGGAAGAGCCCCCTCCCTTCTTCAGAGTTCCAGGCGGGACTGAAAGCGCCTCTTAGGGAAGCCGGGAAGCCCCGGGGCGGGAGAAGGAGGGGAGGTGGGGCAGCGGTTGGAGGACTTGGTTGTGGGGCTTGGCTTGAGGGAGAAAGAGAGGTCAGGGCGTTGGGAGAACGAGAGCCGGAGAGAAGGGGAGCCCGAGCTGGGGGGGGGGGGTCCCTGGAAGACCTTTCCTTCCTTCCTTCCTTCCTTCCTTCCTTCCTTCCTTCCTTCCTTCCTTCTCTCTCTCTCTCTTCCTCCCTCCAAGGCCAGGGCGGGTGAATCTTCTACGGGGATCGTCTCCCAAACTCCCCTCCTCTTCCTCCTCCTCCGAGGGCTCCTTCCTCCGCAGTTTAAGAACACACACAATTAAACAAAGAAGATTTAGAACGATCCTAAATGCACCGAAAACAGAGCAGTCAATTCAGGACAGGTAGTATCCCATCATCTTAGTTTAAAGCCTGCTTTTAAAAGCCAACCCCTTGCAGTGCCTTTTTCCCTCTCTTCACCCACTTCCCTCTTCCATGCCTTCTTGTAGTCGTTTTGGAATACAGCTGTTTTATCCGCCCATGGGGAGAAAGTAGTCCCTGGTGGGTGGGGGTGTAGAAAAATGTGGAGAGCTCAAACTTTAGAGAAAGCAGAATCTGTAGAGTGGCGTTGCGTGGTCAGTTGTTTCTCCTCCTTCAATCTCTTACAGAAAGGAGCCATTCCGAAGCCTTGAGCTTGCCCCTGAGGGTTTTTTTTTTGTCTTTGCTTTTTGTACAGACGGAAAAAACGGTCCATTTGCTTCCATTCTTTTGGCTCATGTTGGAGATGAAAGTGGAGGTCTCAGCCAGTTCTGGAGCTGGAAAGGAGCTGAATGACATGGAGGGTTGGAGCAACGAGGAATTCCCAGAAAGAACTGGACAGAACAACCTTGATACGGATTCTCTTGACCCAGAAGTCCAGTGCCAGCATTTTCGGGAATTCAGCTACCAGGAGGATGAAGGGCCCCGAGTGGTCTGTAGCCAACTTCATCGTCTCTGCCGTCAGTGGCTGAAGCCAGAAAAACACACCAAGGCTGAAATGCTGGACCTGATCATCCTTGAACAGTTTCTGGCTGTCCTGCCACCAGCGATGAAGATCTGGGTCAGAGAGTGCAAGCCGGAAACCACTTCCCAGGCCGTGTCACTCGCGGAAGGTTTCCTCCTGAGCCGGAGAGTAGATAAGGAGGAGGAAGAGGAGCTGGTGAGAGTTCAAGTCAATAGTTTTTTAATAAATTGCCTAACTAAACATTTCCACTCTTCTTCCTAAATATGATGTTTTTTCCTTTATTGTTAGTTTTTAATTTTATTCCTCCGTTCCTGTGTTGGGTATCCAGAATTTGCTATGTACATTTTTTTTGTACAGGATTCTTCAGAATCTCTCGCTGGCTCCCCTCTGGCAGTGGACTCTCCTTTGTCCCTCAGGCAGAGGGCACTGCTTCCGAGGAACAGGCTGGAGGGGATTGGAGGAGCCGTCTCACAGGGTAAGACCCAGTCAGCCCATTTCTTCTCGATCTCCCTTCTTTGCAACTTTCCAAAGCCATTGAATGGCCTTTTAGGCCTCCTGCGTGCAATTCATGAAAGATTGGTTGATCAAACTAGGGTGATTATTTTTTGGGTAAGTTGAGGATAAAATTCATGTGAAGAATAAGAGATCTTTCCTTGCAGGCATTGAAAATATGCAGGGAACCTCTCCCTCATCTCTCCTTTGCGGAGGAATGGAAGCTGTGCCTGTGCAGCCAGAACAGGTAAAGGGGATTGGATGGGGAGATGGGGAAGGAGTCTGGGCACCTTTGTTTCCTGTCTGCCTTCTCGGCTGGATACCATTTGCCCCCTTCCATTTGCTCCTTTCAATATTGTGTAGTAAATGGCCTGGCAATTTTTTGTGTCAGGATCTGGCATCCGATCGTCCACTTACTCACCTCAGCTTGCTTGCCGTTCACACCTCGGCTGATCTTCCAGTCACCAGCAAGAGCACAGACTTCTCTGCCCTGCCCTTTTTTCTGAGTGGCAGGTCAGCCAAGAGGGGGGAGGGTCAATGAGGCCTGAGCTGCTGCTGGGACTGGAGGAAGTACAGGAAGTGAGGGTGCTGGTTGATCCAGAGGAGGCAGGGCTGGGGAGCAGCACTACCTACGCTGCCCCCCTTATGAACTGGGACAGATTGATTCATGCCCATCTCTAGTTGGGTTCTTTCTCTTGGCGGTACTAAGTGAGAGTCGAACAACCGCATTCTCTCTGAAGATGAAAGGCTTCCTCTTCTTTCAGGGTCCTGTAACCTTTGACGAAGTTGTCATGGATTTCACAGAGGCGGAGTGGGCATTGCTGGACCAGAACCAAAGGGCCTGCCACAGGGACGTCATGGAGGAGACGCATGAATATGTGGTGTTTTTGGGTGAGTTTTGCTTTTTTTCCCTTCAGTTGACAGACCCACAGTGCAAATGGTACCAAAGAATATGTAGCCTATCATTGCTGTGAACGTTCACAAGATGACAGAGAGGGAAACTCAAAATTTTTCTTTCTGTAGCACAATAGGTGGCGTTTAGACCCTTGGATGCTCAGTCCACTGCATATCCACAATAAAAGAAGTGAAAAACAACTCATCACTTGGATAGGATATTCCATTTCAGATGTACAGGTCTAAAGCTTAATCCTCACTAATTGATACATTCCCCACAAAGCAGACAGGAAAGGACCAGTGATAGCTCTGCCCCTTTAGAGAAACAGGAAAAGGAGGTGGGACTGAAAGGCAGACTTCTAAGAATATGAGTCTAACTGTAGGTGCAGGATGTCTGAGAGTCAACAAGGGGACTGACCATTCTTTTCTCATGTTTCATTCCAAATTCTCCCTCCTGATCATTTTGGGTTGCCTAGGGTATTAGAGGCGATGCCAATCTGTTCAGCATCCCGAGGTGCCCCCTTCCAATGGGATTTTGTTTCTCTTATTTCAGCCCGTGAGGGAAGACACAGCGAGAATGAGGAAAAATTGTGTTGGGAAGGCTTGGAAACAGTTGTTTGCAAAGAGAGTCATCTTCAAGGAAGGAGAAGTGAAGAAAATACACACAGTAAAAATGAAGATTTTGCTTTTCCACTCAGAGATTCGCAGGATGCTCTGCTCCAGGAAAATGGAGAGAAAAGGAAGGAAATGGGTAAATGTTCTTTGGACAGAAATAACTGTAGTCTAAGTGCTGCTTGGACAAGCCACACGGGAGGGAGACCGCTGAAAATCCCAGAAGGTGCCAAGAGTCTTTGTGATCTTTCACTGTTTGGAATTCATCAAACTTTTCAGAGCTTCGAAAGTAAAAAGAGTTTCCAGCACAGACCGAACCTTATTTTCCCTCAGGGAACAGACACAGAGAAACCCTTGAAATGTGTAAAGTGTGGAAAGAGCTTCAGGCACAGGACATCCCTGGCTCGTCATGTGAGGATCCACAGTGGGGAGAAGCCATTTAAATGCCTGGAATGTGGAAAGAGCTTCCGTCAGCATGGAAACCTTGCCAGTCATTTGAAAATCCACACAGGGGAGAAACCTTTTAAATGCCTGGAATGTGGAAAGAGCTTCCGTCAGCATGGAAACCTTGCCAGTCATTTGAAAATCCACACAGGGGAGAAACCTTTTAAATGCCTGGAATGTGGAAAGAGCTTCAGTCACAAGTCATACCTTGATCGTCATCTGAGGATCCACACAGGGGAGAAACCATTTCAGTGCTCGGAATGTGGAAAGAGTTTCCGTCAGAACGCAACCCTTAGGTTTCATCAGCGACTCCATAGTGGAGAAAAACCGTTTAAATGCTTGGTCTGTGAAAAGTGCTTCAGTCGAAGCACAAACATGGTTGCCCATATGAGGATCCACACAGGGGACAAACCTTTTACATGTCTGGAATGTGGGAAGAGCTTCGGCCGGAGAACAAACCTGAAAAACCACATGAGAGTCCACACAGACAAGAAACCGTTTGCAGGCTTGGAATGTGGGAAGAGCTTCAGGCAGAGAATGCAACTCATTTCTCATCAAAGAAGCCACACACACAGAGAAAGAAAGCGCTTCCAGCACAGACCGAGCCTTGTTTTCCCTCAGGGAATGGGCACAGAGAAACCCTTTAAATGTGTAGAGTGTGGAAAGAGCTTCAATCACAGGGCATCCCTGGGTCATCATCTGAGAATCCACACTGGGGAGAAGCCATTTAAATGCTTGGAATGTGGAAAGAGCTTCAATCAAAGGGCACACCTTGCCAGCCATGTGAAAATCCACACAGGGGAGAAACCTTTTAAATGCCTGGATTGTGGAAAGAGCTTCAGTCATAGGGCATCCCTGGCTTCTCATCTGAGGATCCACACTGGGGAGAAGCCATTTCAATGCTTGGAATGTGGAAAGAGCTTCAATCAAAGGGCACACCTTGCCAGCCATGTGAAAATCCACACAGGGGAGAAACCTTTTAAATGCCTGCAATGCGGAAAGAGCTTCAGTCACAGGTCATACCTTGATCGTCATCTGAGGATCCACACTGGGGAGAAGCCATTTAAATGCTTGGACTGTGGAAAAAGCTTCCGTCAGCGTGCACACCTTGTCAGCCATGTGAAAATCCACACAGGGGAGAAACCTTTTAAATGCCCGGAATGTGGGAAGTGCTTCAGTCGCAGCGCATACCTGGTTCGTCATCTGCGGATCCACACAGGGGAGAAACCATTTAAGTGCTCAGAATGTGGGAATAGCTTTGGCAAGAGCAAAACCCTGAAAAACCACAAGTATGAGTGCCACTGTAGGGATAAGTGACAGATTAGGACTCAGGAGGCCTGAGTTCAAATCCTTGCTACTTTCCCCAGGAGTAGCAGTGAGAAACTAGTCCATGATCCTGTCATATCCCTCAGAAACCGTTTTAGGATTGCCGCAAGCCAGAAAAGGCATAGAACAACAATAACAATAAAATCAACCTTAAATGTGTCTTTAGTGTGTTTTGTAAGGTTACTGTTAGCAAATTTATAAAATGTACTGAATGGTCTGTACTAGATGTGAATACAACAGCTGTAATGACAACATGGTACCTCCAAGTTAAGATATAGTCTATCTCGGTCTCTTGGTGGTGGTGTCTTTGTATAAAAACTAGTAGAGGAGGGGAGCCTCCTTCTTCCTTGCCATCATGCTCATGAACTTTCCAGGGTGACTTAGGCTGGCCACTGAGAGAAAGAAAGACTGGTGTTTTGTTTTTAATTAAGAAAACACAGAGGCTTTTAAAGAATATAAAAAAGCAGACAAAACCCTAACTCCAACCTACTATATTCCAACAGATGGAGGACTGAGTGAATTTTGTGGCCCAGCTGAAACTTCAATTCAGAGATTCAGTGAAACATTTTGTGTATCAGTGCACTTAGCTCTGGGGAGGTGTTCTGTGGGAAATATGGGGCAAAAATACCCCTTGCTTTTTAACCCGAGAGGAAGTCTCCTTTTATATTTCCTTGTGGGTTCTTTTCATACTGGAGGAGGCAAAACCTTTTCTTTTTCAATGCTCTCAGCTAAACCCACTTCTTATGAGTTGCATTCCTAAGCTTATCTATAATTTATTTATTTTATTTATTTATTTTATTTATATCCTGCCTATCTGGTCGGGTCAGGACCATTCTAGAATAATAGTATTGGTTGTTTCAGGATTCCTTTCATGCTATGTTATTGTGTGTTTGCTTTGTAGCTGCAGGGCTATTTCCTGGGCTCCTGGAGAATGTTGTTTAGCCACTGAAGGGCAGAGTGTAAGTTTTACAAAGAGTGAATTCAGGTCGGAAGGAGATTTTCCCATTCTTCCTCTGCCATGCAAGGCGATTTTGAATAATCTACCGACTTGCCATTTCTGGCTCTTTCGTTTTTCCACCCTTCTTCCTGTTTGTCACCAGGCAATGGTGATCTGTCTCGGTGGCCAAGAGAGTGTCCATGAAATCAAAAACAGCATCCTCCTGAGTTGAGATTTCCATGTGGGATCCCTTCCAAATTACCCCCAAATCCCAGCTGTGTCCACAGAAAGATGCCACAGAAATCAAGGGCTTTGTAGTGGCACCCTTTTTGATTTGTTCTTTTCCCTAAAACTTGGAAAAATCACCCAACGCATCTCTGTGGCTCCAGACTGAACTATAGAAATCACAGTAAAAGCACCCCATCGATATATAAATCTGGATCCACTCCATCTAATCAAAGTTTTTTGCATGGTAGTGCCATGCAACAAGCATCAGTTTGTGCTTTGGCAGTGGTTTGTCAAACAGGTGGTGGGGCAATTTGAAAGGATCCTCACACATTTTCTGGGGCATTTTTTTAAAAATTGCAATAATAATAAAAACACCAGAAGTTATTGTCCCATTTGTAGAGAAAAAGGAGACATAAGATCACAGAGAGCTAAATCTTAATTGCTACCCCTAATGCCTTGGCATTATAATGTTTGGGAGATTTGTGGGGAGGGGATTTTTTTTAAATTGATAAAAAACATACTACGTGGGACACCTGGAGAAACAGCCAGAAAATACTAGCTTGAGCTGTGGAGTCTCAAATGTGGGGTTCCACAGGGGTCGATCATCTCCCCAGTGCTGTTTAACATCTATATGAAGCCGCTGGGTGGGGTCATCAGGGGGTGTGGAGCATCGTGTCATCAATATGCCGATGACACCCAGCTCTACATCTCCTTTCCTCCAACTGCAAGTGATGCCGTCCTGTCCCTCCAGTGCTGCCTGGGGCCGTACTGCAATGGATGCAGGAGAACGGGCTAAGGCTGAACCCGGACAAGACGGAAGTTCTGAGGGTGGGTGGCCCTGTGGAGGGTGGTTTGGGAAAATCGGTCATGTTTGAGGGGGTGGCCCTGGCCACAAAGAGTGGGGTCCGCAGCCTGGGAGTACACCTGGACCCGACGCTCACCATGGAAACGCAGGTGGCATCGGTAGTCCGCTCCACCTTTTTCCACCTTTGGCGGATTGCCCGGCTGCGACCTTACCTAGACACGGGGGCGCTCACTACCTTAGTACATGCGCTCGTAATCTCTAGGTTAGACTACTGTAATGTGCTCTACGTGGGGCTCCTTTTGAAGCTGATGCGGAAACTTCAGGTCGTGCAGAATGCGGCAGCCAGACTCCTCACTGGAGTGAGAAAATGCCAACATATCTCTCCTACTCTGGCCATGCTGCACTGGCTGCCCATCCGTTTCCGCATTGACTTCAAAGTGTTAATGCTTACATATAAGGCCCTAAACGGTTTAGGACCTCGATACTTGATGGAATACCTGCTTCCACCTAGATCTACTCGGATCACCCGCATGAGCCAGGAGGTGAGGCTGAGGAGCCTGACGCCGAGGGAAGCCCGGAAAGAAAGGACATGAAACTGGGCCTTCTCGGCGGCGGCTCCTCGCCTCTGGAACAATCTCCCTCCTGAGATCCACGCGGCCCCCACTTTGGACACTTTTAACAGTCAATTAAAAACATGGCTATACATTCAGGCCTTCCCTCCAGTTAATATCTGACTTTTCTGTTTATTCTCTCCTTATGTATTTTCTATTCTATTGTTGTATTCTGTTTATTACAATATGATTTATGTAATTGTGTGTGTTTTTTATATTATTTCACTGTTTTTACAATATTGGAAGCCGCCTAGAGTGGTCTTTTAGACCAGATGGGTGGGGTATAAATCAAATAAATAAATAAATAAATAAATAAATAAATAAATAAATAAATAAATAAATTTGTGACTCTTGTAGAGTGCAGGCGGCATACAAGTCGAATAAAATAGATAATAAAATCTTCCCCTGTGATTCCAAAGCTCACAATAAAACTAATGAAATGAGTAAAATATGAATAACAATGTCGTGTTAATTTCTAGCATTTAATTTTGTTTTCTTAATTTATGTGGGGCTTACGAATTGCCAACACCGAATTAACTAAGAGCAAGATGGGAAGAGCCTCTTTTTCCCTTGACAGCTTCTGTCCAATGAGCATGTTCCACACCACGAAGGGTTAAAAGCATTAAGCAGAGTGTGGTCCTAGAGAGTCTCTCAGGCCAGAGGGAAGGAACTCCAAAAAGTCCACTTCCTGGGTTTTTTTAAACCTTTGGGTGTGCAACCTTTTTTTCCTTCCCTCCAAAGACCCTCGCCCTCCTCGGGAGTTCCGGTCGAGATTGCAGATGACTTCGGGGAAGGTCGGGAAGCGGGTGAGCTGCCGGCGGGGGAGAAGGAAGGGAAGGCAGGCAGGAAGGCAGCGGTTGGAAAAAGTGGGGCGGGCGCCTTCCTGGGCTAAGCCTAGGGATGGGGAAGGCTTGGGGCTCAGAGCCGGGAGAAAGGGAGTCTTGGCTTCGGGGGGGGGGGGGAGTCCCTGGAAGAGCCAGGCGCCCCTTCCCTTTCTAGGGTGGGATTATTGAGACTCCTTTGGGGAATCGAACCCCCCCGCCCAGTAAACTCTCCTCCTCCTTCCTTCCAGCCTGTGAAGCCAAGCCTTCCCCACGGATTCCCCCCCCCCTTTGACCTCGGAGAGCTGGAAACCAGTGATTGGCATTTGCACTGGTGGGGGATTGGACTGGGAGGAAGCATACTGGGAAGTGGGGGGGGTTAAGAAAAGTGACCCCCCTCCCTTTGTTGCCTGGGGAGAGGATGGCTTTCGTCGTGGGGCCCTTTCTGCACAGCAGATCCTTGACTTGCAAAGGCAGAAAAGACCCCCCCCCCCCAATAGAAGAGTGAAAAACCAAGGTTGGGAAGGCTTAATTAGAGGGTGGGTGGAGTTTATTAATCCATTCATTTTTGGGACAGAACCAGTGATCAGTTGGAAACACGGGGGGGGGCAGGGGGACTCTGTGATCCCTTAGGAGGTGGACAGGAGGTCCTTCCCCTGTATTTGCCCTCAGCGTCCGGGTTGTTTTCCATGCAGGGGGTGTTCAAGAATTGGCCCTTGGGCTTCCTACATGGAAGAGCCGAGGCACCACCAGACAGATGTCAGAAGAAAACTCAGGAAAAGGGTAGAGCAGCCACCCTCCACAGTGAGGAATTGGCTGAGTGGGTATTGTATAATCAAAGGCTTTCATGGCGGGGATCTGGTGGTTGTTGTGGGTTTTTCCAGGCTGTTTGGCCATGTTCTTAAGGTTTTTTCTTCCTAACTTTTCACCAGTCTCTGTGGCCGGCATCTTCAGAGAACAGGAGTCAGAACTCTGTCTGTGCTCTGGTGCAGTTTGCTGTATAGTTAAGTATTTATAGCTATGGGATCAGCGTTTGCCCTTTTCAGGAGATTGGGTAATTATAATGATCAGTGTGGTTTTTTGTTGTGGGTGTATTGTTGTGATAAGTGTGAGAGATGATGTGTCACTGTGATTGATGGGTGTCGTTAGCTGGTAGAACATGCTGATCACCATAATCACCTAATGTCCTGAAAAGGACAAAAGCTGATCCCACAGCTATAAATACTCAACTATCCTACAAACTGCACCAGAGCACAGACAGAATTCTGACTCCTGCCCTCTGAAGATGCCGGCCACAGAGACTGGTGAAACGTTAGGAAGAAAAACCATAAGAATATGACCAAACAGCCTGAAAAACCCAGAATAACTGTCGAAGTGGGCATTCCTGCCTCTACTGTAATCCATCTCTCATTCTCTAAGGCAGTGAGTGAGTCCTTTTTGAGTCTGGCCTCTATGGGTAGATATTGAATGGATTGGTTAGTCAAAACAGGGAGACATATTTTTCCCATGTACAATATAAAGAATGTATGCGTTACAAAAGCTCTCTCTACTCTAGGGGTGGGCAATTAATTTCTATAGGGGGCCACATGAAAAATCTGAACTGTGTTCAGAGATGGGTAGTAATAGGCCCCCATTGGGTGAGGCCCTGCGGTGAAGGAACTACACGGCTGACAAACTTTTTAGGGAGTTAACTATGTCAGCCTTGTAATTCATTCACCGCAGGGAGGGGGGGGAGAAAAAAAAACAGACACTGAGCTAACTCACCTGTCCTCCGTTCCCCCGCGGCCTTCCTCTCTGACTGTCTTCTATCCCGCGCAGGTGACGTGATGTGTCATCACGTCGCCTGTGCAAGGATCGCTTCCGGCCTCCAGCATCGGATCTTGCGAGTTTTGCTTACTGCCATGCTGGGTGACCGGAGCCGGAGTTCCAGCTCATTCAGCGGCGATGGGCGGGCTGGACAGGAGCGACAATCGGCAGGCCAGACAGGAGCGGCTCTCGGGCCGTATGTGGCCCGCGGGCCGCACTTTGCCCAGGTCTGCTGTACTCCATTCATTTCCTTTGCAGATTTTGGCATGATGCTTGGGACCTATCCTGGCTCATCTCTTCTTTCTGGAGGAACAGAAACAGTATCTGTGCAACCTGACCTGGACAGTGCCAAGCTGCGGAGAGACGCTGGCCGCTTCCCTCTCTTGGACCTCTCTCTGAACCTCAAGGTATCTGTCTCGTTCAGTCTGCTTTGGCCTGATCTGTACATTGGGAAATTTACGGGTATTGGCCATGAAAAGTTGAATCTTGACCCTGAGCACCAATCATGTTATTTGTTTAATTTTTTTCCTCTTTATTAGTGAATAGAAGCATTGGTTTCTGGGTGAGGCTAATTTCCCCCCCTCTTCTCTCAGGGTATAGTGGTGACCTTTGAGGACGTAGCTGTGTATTTTACGGAGAAGGAGTGGACTCTGCTGGATCCGGGCCAAAGGGCTCTCCACAGGGACGTCATGGAGGAGAATTGGGCCAATCTGGTCTCCCTAGGTAGCCTTTATCTTCATCCTCTCTGCTTGAGAATTTTTTAAAATAAATTTCATGTGTTCAGCAGTTTTTTTTTTCCTTCCCGTGTGCTAGGGCAGTGGTCTCCAGATGTTCTTGGACTACAACTCCCAGAAGCCTTCACCACCACCTCTGCCAGCCAGGATTTCTGGGAATTGAAATCCAAGAACACCTGGAGACCCAAAGTTGGGGACCACTGTCTAGGGCTCTGAGGTCTTTTCCTAAAGAGCATTGTGGATGGCAGAACCAAAGGTCTTCTGTAGATATCTATCTATCCATTCAGGCTTAATACCAGTTTTGTTGTTGTTGCCCAATTTTTATATTTTGTTTCGTTTGTGTTGCGATGTTGTTCTTATATGTAAAACACCCAAAATAGTATTAGGCAGATGCTGAAAAATACGGATTATGCAGTGGATAGAAAAAGTTTACACAGCCCTGTTAAAATGTTAAGTGTCTCTGATGTAAAAAAAACGAGACAAAGATAAATTATTTCAGAACTTTTTCCACCTTTAATGAGACCAATGAACTGTACAACTCAGTTGAAATCTTTTAGGTGAAGGGAAGTAAAAATAAAAAACTGAAATAATCTGGTTGCATCTGTGTGCACACCCTTAAACGAATAGTTTGGCGAAGCACCTTTTGATTTTAATACAGTACTCAGCTTTTTTGGGTATGGATCTATCAGTACGGCATATCTTGACTTGGCAATATTTGCCCACTCTTCTTTGCAAAAATGCTCCAAATCTGTCAGATTGCAAGATCTCCTGTGCACAGCCCTCTTCAGATAACCCCCACAGATATTCAATCAGATTCAGGTCTGGGCTCTGGCTGGGTCATTCCAAAATGTTAATCTTCTTCTGGTGAAGCCATTCCTTTCTTGATTTGGATGTATGCTTTGGGTCGTTGTCATGCTGAAAGATGAAGTCTCTCCTCATGTTCACCTTTCTAGCAGAAGCCTGAAGTTTTTGTCCCAATATTGACTGGTATTTGGAACGGTTCATAATTCCCTCTACCTTGACTAAGGTCCCTGTCCCAGCTGAAGGAAAACAGCCCCAAAGCAGGATGCTGCCACCACCGTGCTTCACTGTGGGTATGGTGTTTTTTTGGTGATGTGCAGTGTTGTTTTCGCGCCAAACGTCTCTTTTGGTATTAGAGCCAAAAAGTTCAACCTTGGTTTCATCAGACCATAACATTTTTTCCCCACATGCTTTTGGGAGACTTCAGATGTGTTTTTGCCAAATTTAGTCGGGCTTGGATGTTTTTCTTTGTAAGAAAAGGCTTCCGTCTTGCCCTTCTACCCCACAACCCAGACATCTGAAGAATGCGGGAGATAGTTGTCACATGTACCACACAGCCAGTACTTGCCAGATGTTCCTACAGCTCCTTTAATGTTGCCGCAGGCCTCTTGGCAGCCTCCCTGATCAATTTTCTTCTAGTCTTTTCATCAGTTTTGCAGGGACCGCCAGTTGTTGGTAATGTCTCTGTTGTGCCACATTTTCTCCACCTGATGATGACTGTCTTCACTGTGTTCCATGTATATCTAATGCTTCGGAAAGAATTTCTTTTGTACTCCTCTCCTGACTGATAGCTTTTAACAATGAGATCCCTCTGATGCTTTGGAAGCTCTCTGCGGACCATGGCTTCTGCTGTAGGATGTGGCTAAGAAAATGTCAGGAAAGACCTACCAGCATAGCTGATCTTTATTTGGGATTCTTCAGAGGCACTTTAAATGATGGCAGGGTGTACTGACTCCTACTTAACATGAGTTTGAATGTGATTATTTACTGCTCAACACAGCGACATCCCCAGATATAAGAGGGTGTGCACACAGATGCTACTATATTATTCCAGGTTTTTATTTTTCCTTCCCTCCACCTAAAAGATTTCAGTTTGTTGTTCAACTGAGTTCCACAGTTCATAGGCAAAGGTAAAGGTTCCCCTTGACATTTAGTCCAGTTGTGTCCAACTTCTTCTTGGTTTTAATCAGGGGTGTTTTTTTTTTTTTTTTGTCATTTTAGCTACTGATATGGAAGGCAAGAAGAGTGAGAAAGAAATAAAAAGCCAGTCCCTGGGAACAGCCATTAATAAAAAGCAGAAACACTGCCCCAAAAGCACGAATAACAAGAAGGGGAAAGAAACAAATTGTCCAGTGGTCTCCACTGAGCAAGAACAATATGCATCGGCTTTGATTTATCTGCTGGGCACTGACTTCATTAACCGACATGGCGAAGCAGGACAGTTCATCTATTATCTGCGCCGAAAGCGTGCGGGAGCGAGGCAGACGTGGATTCCTGGTTGGATTCATTACAAATGCAAAAAGTTGATCCTTTTCCGTTGCGCGGAGAGCCCAAAGAAGCCCAAAAACAAGTTGGAACATTTTCATCTGGGCAATCTAGCCAAGAGACTCGCCATTCACCAGAGAACGTGCGCCCCTCTGGAACTCTGCCCTTGTTTGGCTGAATTGCGACAAGTCCACCTGCACCAAATCACCAACGACTGGGCACACCAGTACGAATTCCCCCCAGAAACGTCAGGCTCGCAACCTGGAGCCAGCCAACCTTCCCGAGAACCAAGAGGACAGCAGCAGGAAGCAGCACCGTAGGAACGGCAAGGGCAAGACGCTGGATCCAGCACGCCCACCACTTCCCGTGACCATAACCTGTACAGGACCCATTTCATTCCAAGATGTGGGTGGGTCTCTTGGTTCACCTACCCTCCCCAAGGAAGGAGAAGAGGCTCTAGATGAAGAACTAACTCTGGATCTCCTTCTGAATGACAGAGAAGCTGATGAGCAGTTGCTGGAAGACAGGGTAGATTTGATTTAAAGCAAATTAATTTAAATCACATATAAATCGCGATTTAAATTTTAAAAATTGGAATTTCTTTTCCAATTAAAATTGTAATCATCTTTTTTGATTTAAATCATTATTTTTGATCATTTAGAGTGGTGCCCCGCATAACGAGCGCTTCGTTTAACGACAAATCCGCATAGCGATGTTTTTTGCGACCGCAAAAGCAATCGCATAATGATGTTTTAAATGGGAAAACATCGCTTTGCGAAACACCGATTATCGCATAACGATGTTTTAAGAACAGCTGATCGGCGGTTCCAAAATGGCCACCGGGTAAATAAAATGGCCGCCTGCAGTGTTTTCGCGCCCTTTCCTTGTTTACCAGGCAGCGAAAATGGCGGCCGCAAGGAGGATTTTCGCAGAACGGTGAGTTTTTTGCCCATAGGAACACATAAAATGTGTTTTAATGCGTTCCTAAGGGCTTCTTTGTTCCGCATAGCAACGAATCCGTATAGCGACGATTTTTTCGGAACGGATTATCATCGCTATGCAGGGCACCACTGTATTTTCATCCACCCAAGATAGATCTATTTTCAGCTGTCAAGCATGAGGGAGTAGTAAGACAGTGGAACCAGTGACCTTGAGAGGTGGCGAGCGCTCCAACACTGGAGGCTTTCAAGAGCAACTTAGACAACCACCTGGCAGTTATCCTTCGATTTGTATTCCTGCACTAACCAGGGGCTAGGCTTGATGGCCTCATGGGCCCCTTCCAACTTCACCGTTTTGTGATTCTATGAAATGTCAGAGTCTGATAAATAATTATGGGGAGGTGCAGAAAATGCAATCTTGAAATTGTGCATTCTACTTTAAAAATCAGTTTTGAACAACAGTTTGTTAAGTGTGGCTGCAAAAGTAGATGCCAGCTCTCCGGCTGTTGTACAAAGTCATTGTGCGGCAACCTGACCTTGTAGAATAATTTTCTGTCCATGGCTGGCAGTTGCACATATTTATGTTGCAATGTGCTAATATGAGTAGAGATGGTATCTGCAGGTCCCATAAGTTACAAAAAGCAAAGTGTACTGCTTCTATACCCCACCCATAGCGCTTAAAGCACTCTCTGGGTGGTTTAACAATTATTCAGGTGACACAATGGTCCCCCAGCAAGTTGGGTCCTCAATTTACCAACCTTGGAAGGATGTAAGGCTGAGTGAACCTTAAGCCGGATACCTGGGATTGAACCCAGGTTGTGAGCAGAGCTTTGGCTGCAGTATTGCACTTTAGCCACCACACCAGAATACTCTTTTGTACCCTGTGTAGCATCGTTGTGCACCAGATTCTTGTTTTCAAAGCCTTCCGCACTCCCCCAGGTTTCACAAAGTATAAATAATTGCCAGAAAAGATAGCCAAAGCAATGGACAAAGGAGGCCAGGAGAGAACCATTAGAGGGGGCTGCAACTCTGCTACGGGTAGTGGTAAGATTTTTCATACATGCTGATCTGATTTTATAATTGCTGTAGTCTAGGCTTTTGATTAAAGAGTTTGTTAAAATACTTTTCATAGATGGGACTTAATGGAGAGTTGATAATTATAACCCCGGAACAGCAAAGCTGAAAGGGATCCCGTGGATGATTGAATCCAGCCCCACTGGCCAATTGAAATCCCATCCTCTGGGCTCTGCAGCCAGATATCGAAACCACTAAGTTTTATAACAAAGAAAATATGACTGTGCAACACTTTTGAACTGAGTTTTCTCTAACACTATAGATACTATCTTATTTTTTTCATTTTGAGGTACCATTGTTCATGTATATTAGGGCACAGGTTGTCAACCCCTGGTCCGCGACCCGGTGCCGACCCATGGCCTCAGCCGGACTGTGAAGACAGACCTCCCCCCCGCACGCACTCCCCTCCCCACAGCTGCTTTGTGCGCACACACGTGTGCCAGCGCCGTCGTGAGCTCTCCCCCACCCCTTCACGTGTGCGCCTGAGCGAAGGGGTCGGCGCTTAGGCCTGCAGGCGCTCCTGCACATGCATGAAGGGGTGGGGGAGCACTCACGCTAGCGCTGGCGGGCGCGTGGGCGCTCCCCCACCGCTTTGCGCATGCGCCCAAGAGAGAGAGTGCCCGCACAAGTGCAGCGGCGTGCCCTGCCTTCCTCAAAGAGTCAGCAGGTCCGCAGTCTCAAAAAGGTTGGGGACCGCTGTATTAGAGCACCTTTAACTTTTGTTAGAATAGTTACTCGTAGTCACAGTCACATTCCCATAACGTATTAAGGTTTCATATGTATTTAAGTTTTTAAAATATTCCATAGATCATTTAGTAAATTAAGCCCATATAATGGATTGATATCTGCTTGCTTCTGCCTGTTCAATAATAATTAGAGATTTTCTTGGGCATTCCATTTATCTTTCTTGCAAAGAAGTTAAAGGATATTCAGAAGGAAGAAATAAACTGTACAAGGTGCAAAATATTCTCTGAGTCATATTTTCAGGATAAATGACAGCTGTAACAAACGCAGACTTCTAGAGGTCTACAAAGTACTCTAGGGGTTCTTCAAGAGATGTTCAAACATCAGCTTCCCTGACCTGACATTAAAGCGTTTCATGGGTATAAGCCACTTTAACACCCATCACCCATTCCATGCAGCAGAGAAAGTGTTGAAATGTTTGGAAAGTGGAAAGGACTTCATTCACACCACCATGCACAGTTTTCTTCAGATTTCCTGACTATTATGTTGTTTTTAAAGGAAGTTTTTAACATGGGAGACCAAGCCGGGGAGACCAGATGAAGCCATGAACCCAAAGGTTGATGATGATAATAATACTACTATTAATGATGATGATGATGATGATGATGATGATAATACAGTGGTGCCCCACATAGTGACGATAATTCGTTCCAGAAAAATTGTCGCTATGCAGATTCGTTGTTATACGAAAATAAAAAGCCCATAGGAATGCATTAAAACCCGTTAAATGCATTCCTATGGGCAAAAAAACTCACCGTTATGCAAAAATCCTCCATACGGCCACCATTTTCGCTGCTCGGTAAGCGAGGAATGGGCGCGAAAGCACAGTGGGCAGCCATTTTTTTAACCCAGCGGCCATTTTGGAATCGCCGATCAGCTGTTGGGAAAAGATCACTATGCGATAATCAGTAAGCGAAACAGCTTACCGATCATCGCAAAGCGGCATTTTACCATTTAAAACATCGCAATGCGATCACAAAGTCTTCATCGCTATGCAGATTTGTCGTTAAACGAAGCACTTGTTAAGCGAGGCACCACTGTAGTAGTAGTAGTAGTAGTAGTAGTAGTAGTAGTAAATAATAATAATAATAATAATAATAATAATAATAATAATAATAATAATAATAATAATAATAATAATAATAATAATAATAATAATAATAATAATAATAATAATAATACAACCCTGAAGAAGCTCATCAGCTTTCTGTGCAGAAATGGAGGCTGGAATCCAACTGGTGTCATTAGATTGTTTTGTGTAACGTACTGTGGCTAATCATGTATTGTAGGGGTACAAGGGTACACTGGATAAAAATCCTGCGGACATGTGGCCTGAACGGGCCTGCAGACATGTGGTCTATAGTCTGGCCTCTAGAACGGCATGGAGGAAATCTTTGGTTTGCTTCCTACACTGTTTCCCTGTCGGCAAAAAGGGGCTGAGAATTCCTCCCAGCCTGGACCTTTGCATGATGGAAAGAGCAAAGACAAATACGTCATTGCTGTGGCCGAGCTGAAACACAACGGAACCGTGTGGACAGGCTACAAGGCGCGATGCTTTCAGTGGCTCCAGGCCCAGAGTGTCCCTGATCAGCTGCTAGGGCCACATCGCGTACCACCAAACAAAAAGGTGATTCGCTTTCGCGAATCAAGACGAGTGGTGCCCTGCGCTTTTTCTTCTAGCTTGCCACCTGCCCCAACACAGAACTGAATTTTAAGGGGGGAAGGTAAGGAAGCCAAGCAGGACCCTGAACAATCTGGGGCTTCAGTGAAGCAAGAAGCCAATAATGGCTTGAGGCTCGGACTCAGAACTACATTCTTCCATACTCACGTACAGATGCTTCTCATTTCACTTTTCCTCGTGTAATTTTTACTTTTGCAGATTCCAACTGCTCTGGGGCCTTTTCAGCTAGAGAGCTGGTGGAAGGTTAGGGGCAGATGTAGTGATTTATAACAGGCTACCCACGGCTGATTTTGCACAACTAATGTTATGATACTTAATACATGCTTACACTTTTCATTTCGTCATGGCATTGCATTGTGTTAATTGATTTTCCTTTGATTTCTTTTGTAATCTTATTCCCTGTTCACCTGATGTGATTTAAATAAAACTTTTCCTTTATTATACCTGCCGGTGGCTTAGTGCCATTTCTGCTTATGACCTCCTAACAAGAACATTTTTTTTTCAACACCCTGCACCTTCTTAAATAGCCACCACCAGGCACAGCAAAATATGCAAAACAACGCAGAAACACTAACAGAGTTTAGCAGGAAACTAGCAGGGACGTCGCAGGGTGGAAGTCAAAGGTTGGGTATCTCCCCCAAGTTGGATGTTTTAATGTCACAAGAGACACGGACTTCAGGGTGCAACAGAATTAAATGGTTCCACACACCCCATGGATAAGAAGGGCAACCTGAGGGGTGGACTACTGTCACTTGCTTCTACCTAGAGTAAGTAACAGAGTAAGCTCCCTGCCTATAATCAATCTGCAAAGCAATAACGGTGAAGGTTGTTGTAGATTTTTCGGGCTGTTTGGCTGTGTTCTGGAGGTTTTTCTTCCTAATGTTTCACCCGTCTCTGTGGCCAGCATCTTCAGAGGACAGGAGATAGAACTCTGTCTGTGTTCTGACTCCTCTGAAGATGCTGGCCACAGAAACTAACGAAATGTTACAAAGAAAAACCTCCAGAACACGGCCAAAGAGCCTGAAAAACCTACAACAACCATCAGATCCCGGCTGTGAAAGCCTTCGAGAATATGATCATGGTGAAGTTCCATAGGTGTTGAGTGCTGTTTATAAATGCACATCTTTTCCTACAACGGCTGCCAATTAAATCAATTTGGCAAGGGTTAGAAGTCCACTCTTACCAGGTGTGTGTGTAAGGAAGAGACAGCAAAAGAAATATATCCTCCTGCATACACAGATGGCAAATTTGGGAAGAAATCACCTCACACCTTTTTGCTTTTCTGTCCTAAAAATTTGCTTCGGATCAACTAGCAGGAACTTTTGCAGGCTGGGCAAAAACGCACCCCGGCAGGATGGAAGTCCACGCCAGCCACGTTCCCTCAGAAATGTTTACAATATCTGAAGGTTTTCAACGACCGCAAAGGTTGGGACCCAAGGCCAGGAGTGTCGTGATATGGAGAGCACCAGGGTCTTCTCCTGGGTGGGTAAAAGGAGCATCCTGAGATCATGGCCTTGTAGGTCATTGGAAAGGCCATGCAGGGGTTGCTCTCTCTGCCCCAAGGGACCTCCCCACAAGTGCTTCCCATCCCTGCTCCCTTTCTTTAGTCCACCCACCTTCTCCCTCATCGGGAGGGAGAGGACTTTTTTAAAAATCCCTTTGGGGCTGGATAGTTGAGTGGTTTAGGTCTCTGGTTGCAGAGTCAGAGGTTGGGAGTTTGATTCCCCACAGAGTCTCCTTGGCAGGGGCTGGACCCTGTGATCCAGAGGGTTCCTTCCAGCTCTGCAGTTCTAAGATGATGATGATGATGATGATTTGCTGCAGAGCTGGGCAGTGGTGGGTGTTTCAGATGACCGCTCCCAGAATCCCACAGGTGTTCCTCTTTCCTGCCCCCCCTGGCTCTCCCACCCTAGTAAAGCGGCCTTACTGGCTCTCTCCAGTGAGCTCCCAGCCCTCCATCTTCTCACTTTACTCCCCCCTTTTGCCTTCTCCCTTGCACATTTTCTCCCACGGAGAGGTGTGGAGATTTGTGGATTTTGGGGGAATCCATGTCCCAGAATTTCTGAGGATTCGAGGATCTTCATAGCGCTGGTTCTGGGATGAGAGTCTACCTTGAGAAAGCGACCAGTATACATTGCAAACTGATAGGGAGAATAGAGGGGTTAACGAGGCTGGAATCTTTGACTCCAAAGGGGGGTGGGGGGGATCTCAAATAGAGGGGTCTACGAGTTTTTTCTTTCCGTAAATGTAGTTAGTTCTTTCTTTTTGTTTTTGTCCTTTTTGTATCTTTTTTCTTTCTTAGTGCTCTATGGTTTTTTTGTATGTCAGAAATTAACAATAAAAAAAAAGAAAGCGACCAGAACTGTCATCCTGTAAATTATGCTCAACAGGCATAACTCGACCAGCGTAACCTCTTAGCAACGAACTGCACACATTAAACATAAAATAAGCATTGGCTCTTGTGCGCCAGGTTGTGCGACCAGTGTGTAGCCAGTGGGCAACAGCAAATCTCTGCACTGATGTCAAATTTGGCAGCCATCATTATTCATTCATTCATTCATTCATTCATTCATTCATTCATTCATTCATTCATTCATTGACATGTTTTTTTTTCCCAGTGACTCATGGGAACTTTCAGACAAAGAAAACAATTACGGATTTCAAGCACAATAAATTAAACCGTTAATTAATTAACAGTTAAACTGAACAATATTCAAAACATCCAGTTGAAACCATTAAAAAAGGCATGTAAAAAGCAAGGACCATGGGTCATCTAACAATAACAATAACCCATGTGCTCTCAAGTCAGCTGTGACTTAATGGCGATCCTTTCTAGGGATTTCTAGGTAGACGATACACTTACGTTAAGGTCTTAGACCTTAAAAAAAAGAAAGGGCTTTGGTTGTTGCCAAAGCAAGAGGAGAGAGGGGCCCATCTGATCCCCTGAGGGAGGACATGCCATAAAGTGGGAGCAGCCACCAAGAAGGCCATATCTAAGATCCCCTGTCTGTTGGGCAATTACGGTAGTTATTTTTTTCTGTTTATTCAGACAGTGACCAGCTTCACTGAATCAATTCTAATACAGAAGGGGGAAAAGACCTGTTCATATGTATTTTCCACCACAGCTTTCATTCAAAGTCATGCCGTTATCATTTTAAATGCTGGGCCGCAGACACGCTAAAGTGAAATAAATGCTTGAAACGTTGTCCCTAGAAAAGATTTTTTTAAAAAATCACACTATTTCTGTTCTATTTCATGTAATAGGGCCCTTGAAGAAGGCAGGAAAGGCTAAGCCAAAATGTGTTGGGCTTTTAATTTGGAATACATTTTGACATCCTAGGACCACAGTCTCTTCGTGCGTAACAGGTCTGGTGGATTGACCTGTTCCTTTTAATTATCATCAGGGATCCGGTATGCATAGGGAGGATTATCAGCTCTCCAAGGATCCTGTCTGCACCCTTCACCCGCCGAGACTGAAAATCAGGGGCAAGTAGGGACCAAAGTTACATTCACTTGGGCCTGCATTAACTTTACAGCATCCAACTCAGAACACCTCTGAGCGACATTGTCTGCAAAACGCCTTGCCATGTCTTACTCGTTTGATCCCTGCCAGGTCCCTGGTAAACCAAGTGGCTTTTTTGGTTCAGGATCACAGTCCTGGCCTTTCCCCATTCCAGAGGTCAACCAGGGTCTCAAAAAGACCACCCGCCCAGGACGAAAGACATTTCCTAAGAAGAAGTAATGTGTTGTGCCCGAAACTTGTCCATCACTCCCGGCACTGAAACCATTTCTCCCCCGTGTGGGTCCTCATATGGGCGTTGAGGCTTGTGCTCCAGCTGAAGCTCTTCCCGCAGTCCAAGCATTTAAAGGGTTTCTCCCCGGTGTGGATTCTCATGTGGGAGGCGAGGTTTGTGTTGCGACTGAAGCTCTTCCCACACTCCACACACTTGTGCAGCTTCTCTCCTGTGTGGGTTTTTGTGTGGGAGGCAAGGGAGGCGCTGTGCCTGAAGGCCGTCCCGCACTCCAGGCATTTAAAGGGTTTCTCCCCAGTGTGGATTCTCATGTGGGAGGCGAGGTTCGTGCTCTGACTGAAGCTCTTCCCGCATTCCAGGCACGTAAACGGGTTATCCCCTTTATGGATTCTCACGTGAGAGGCGAGGTGCGTGATCTGATTGAAGCTCTTACCGCACTCCAGGCAATTGAAGGGTTTCTCCCCTGTGTGGGTTCTCACGTGGGAAGCAAGGTGAGTACTTTGACTGAAGTTCCTCCCGCATTCCAGGCACATGAACGGCTTCTCTCCGGTGTGGATTCTCATATGCGAAGCAAGCTGTGAGGTCCACGGAAAACGCTTGCCGCACTCGGGGCATTTAAAAGGTTTCTCCCCCTTGTGGATCCTCTGATGGCAAGCCAGGTGCGTGCTCTGACTGAAGCTCTTCCCACATTCCAAGCATTTAAACGGCTTCTCCCCAGTGTGGATCCTCATATGGCGAGCAAGATTCGGGCTCTCACTGAAGCGCTTCCCACACTCCAGGCAATTAAAGGGTTTCTCTCCTGTGTGCATTCTCTTATGGGAAGCCAGATGTGAGCTCCAACGGAAGCTTTTCCCACATTCCAAGCATTGAAAGGGTTTCTCCCCAGTGTGGATCCTCATATGATAATTAAGGCCTGTGCTCTGACTGAAGCTTTTCCCACATTCCTGGCATTTAAATGGCTTTTCCGGCTTGTGGATCTGGTGATGGGAACTTAGCTGGTTTCTACCACTGAAACTCTCCCCTGATCCTAACCGTTGCTTCTGTTTCTCCTCAAGGGCTCCTCCTAAACATCCGTTGCCTTCTTTTTCCTCAGCCCTCGTCTCTCTCGCATCAGTAGCTGAAACAAGGAAAGATAAAACAGGATCCAAACTGGAAAATTTAGAGCATCAAATGTTGGAACAAAACCAAGGGTATGTAGCATAAAAGAGAAGTCTTCTGTTTCTGCCATCTACAACGCTCGTTAGAAAATAGCTCATGGTATGTAGTTCCACATGTGGTGGGAATGTGGGAAGATTCAGGAAGTTTGGGAAAAGATACTCAAAGAGATTAAGGAAATTATAGGATTTGGAAATGTCTTTGGCGATAGCTGTGCCAAATATTTCTATTAATCTACAATGGTCTGGGGGGGAGAAAGGAGCTACTTACTATTCTGGTAACTGATACAAGATTAATTATAATTTCCATATGGAAGAATAGTACAAAGAAATTACACTTTACCTGTTAATGATAAATGAAGTGAAATTCTTTTAAAAAGGAATATTAAAGGTTAATTATTTTAAAGATGTTTGGAATGTAGTTATGGAGCACATTTTTGTAAAAGTTAGAAAATTTTGGAAGGGACAAACTCCAGCCCAAGACTCATTAGTGTTTTGGAAAAAATTGGGGTATGTTGATTAGAAAGAAGGGGAGGGGGGGAATGAAAAAAAATTATAATTGACAAGTTAATTAACTGGTTGTGTTATATTATATTATATTATATTATATTATATTATATTATATTATATTATATTATATTATATTATATTATATTATATTATATAAAAAAATTAAAATAGAAAAGAACTCATCAGCCTAACAAGCTAGAAGGGCAAAAAATTAGTGTGCATATGGGCATTAATTAACTGTTACCATTTATAAACTGGATGTACCAACCAAACAGAAAAAAAACAAAAAATTTACCCAGAGAGATCAGATTAGCTAAATTCTCCTCCATGATTTCCTGGTGCAGAGTCTTTTGGGCTTCATCCAGCAGAGCCCACTCCTTCTCCGTAAAATAGACAGCAACGTCCTCAAAAGCCATCACTACGCCCTGAGAGAAAAGGAAACGTTTTAGCTTCATAAAGAAAATGCTGCTTCTACAACTTTTCACTAATATAGAAAACAGAATTAAGCAAACAATGTGACTGGTGGTTACGGTTAGGATTCAACCTGTCGGAGACCATTTGATTTAATTCTTGACAAGAGTGAGAGTTCCATACACTTTTTTGACCACAATCTCCTCTTCCCGGCCGAATTCAGGGAGATGCACTCAAAAACTGCAATTAACAGTGTAGCTTTTGTTACCTACACATGGGGGTCACAAGGCTTCATGGGGTACAAAGTCCTCTATACAGCCTAATAAAACCTAAAACTTAAAATAAAACTAACTTAGAGAACAAGTCTTTGCAATCCTTTTTTAATGTCAAGCTTTTATTCTTAAGTATTGTGTAACATTGTGAACGACAGTGTTCTATCTTAAAGTACCATTTTGTTTTTTATTAGCACACATGCTGACATTTTATTTAGCCCAGAAAATGTTCATATTACCATAGGATTGGATTAGTCCTTGGACAAGTTTTTTTTTTAATGTTCATTAGACATACAATTATATATTCATTTATATCTGCTTGCAGGTGGAAACCGAGCATTTTAAGCAGGCCTTTAAGAATATGTCCCCACCTATGACAATCTGGCTGATTTATTATACGTATTTGAGTTTTAATTTTGTTTATTGTTGGCACTTGGGTGTTTTGAGCATAAGGTCTGTATGTGTTTTAATTTGTTGTACACTGCCCAGAGTGTATTGGCTTGCTACTAGATGGGCAGAATATAAATGTGATAGATAGATAGATAGATAGATAGATAGATAGATAGATAGATAGATAGATAGATAGATAGATAGATAGATAGATAGATAGATAGATAGATAGATAGATAGATCCTTTATGACACCCATGAAACCTCGTTATTCCTTACCAACACTGTACCAATTTCCTTTTTCTGGAAAGACAAATGATCATGATGGAAGCCCATGGGTCAGAAATGAAAGCTAATCTGTGTACTGTAGTTTTTGCTATCTTTCCCAAAGTTCTATCAGGGGAATTCTGGGAGTTGAAGTCCAAAACCTCTTCGAGTCCCATCTCTATTTCCTGATGAGCAGCTTGGGCCAAAGCAGACTGAACGGAACAGATACCTTGAGGTTCAGAGAGAGGTCCGAGGGAGGGAGGCGGCCAGCGCCTCTCCACAGCTTGGCACTGTCCAGGTCAGGTTGCACAGATGCTGTTTCTGTTCCTCCAGAAAGAAGAGGTGAGCCAGGATAGGTCCCCATCATCATGCCAAAGTCTGCAAAAGAGATCCAAAGGGAGTGAAGAGATGTTGCTTTTCACAGACATTTTATATTACACATGGGGGAAAGGTCTCTCTTCCTGTTTTACAGCATTTGCTGTTTTAGTGATCTTTCTTACTGTTGCATGGTTATTGTTTGTTAGTCTTTGAAGTGATCTAAATGTTCTTCTTAAAGAGAAAAGCTAATAAACCTAATAACAAACCAACCAACCAACCCCTAACGACTTATCAAATACTTTTTATTCCACACGAGATGTGTCTTTCGTGAACCTAGCCTGGTTCAAATTAGGGCTGTCGCTTGGATTTCAGGAAATCTAAGCCCCATAATTCCCCGGGAAGTTAGGCTGTGCGTGGGGGATTCTGGGCATGGTAGTCCAAAAGTAAACCTTCCATGCTTCAGGGTTGTCGTTCCATGTTGTCAAGTCACGTCCTCCTTGGGGCGATCCCACGAATCCATGTTCACCTCCCCTAAAGTTGAATGTCATCATCATCCATCATCATAATCTTAGAACTGCAGAGCTGGAAGGGGCCCTATATAGATCACGAAGTCCAGCCTCTTTCCAGGAGGCACAGTGGGGGACTCGAACTCTTTCCCCCTTTGCTTTGTCTGGCTGGAAGGGGCTCCCCCACCCGGGGATTCTCCTCCCTCTGGGTCTTCATTGGGGCACAGGGCCCCCCCAAACCCCTCCAGCCCCCCCCCAAGCTGTCCTGCTTCCCTCCTGGGGGTGGGGTGGTCTCTCTCTCTCTCTCTCTCTCTCTCTCTTCCTCCCCAAGAAGTCAAAGCCTCCCCCCAAAAATGGTACATCCCAGCATCCCTTCCGCCGGCCCCCCCACCTCCTGGGAACTCACTTGGTTTCGTCCCAGAACAACAGCAACAAAAAAAAAAGCCACCGATTGCACTGCCGATCCTCCTGGGAACCTTTAAGTGACGGCTTTGCCTGTGGGGGGAAGTTTATGCTAGGGGAACAGACAGGAAGGAGCGGGGGAAGAGAGAAAGGCATGGTTCCTGACTGCACTTCCGTGTTCCTTAGAGGCCGCTCTAGGACGAAACTAATCTATATCTTTAACCCCTCCTGCGGCGCACTGCTCTTAAAGTGTAGTAAGGGAAGAAGCGATGGGCTGCCAGCGTCCCTCAATAGAGGATTCTGCCCTTTTGGAAAATGTTTTCAAGACTTATTGTGCGCCCTCAAGTCATCTCAGACTTAGGGCAGCCTTCAGTGGGTTTTCAAGGCATAAGAGACACCCAAGGAGTGGCTTCCCAGAGCTAGCACCCCCCAACACCCAAGAAGTTTCCAAGGCTGAGCAAGAATTTGAACTCAGGACTCCTGAGCCTTAATCACACACTTGGTCCCCTACTACACGACACAGCCTCCAGGAAGCCTTTGACTCCACCTTTGCCTGAAAGACTCACGGAACGGTTACCAGCCAGCTTCTTCTGCCCAGGGTGTGTGTATGCGCTCCCATTAGTGACATATCAGTCACACACATACATACACACATACACACGGCTGACGTTGTTTCAGTGACACAATACTGAGGACGTCTCCCAGAGTGGGCCAGCAGTGGACTGTCTTGGGGCTGCAAATTTCATACTCTTTTAAATCAAAACAGATTTTAAAAAAACACCATAACGTGTTCCAAGTCTCAATCTATCAAGTTGTGTGTTTTTTTCCGGAGAAAGCCAAAAGCTTCTTTCCTTATTGTGTAACCATGTTTAAGTCTTTTAGGCAATGTCAGATGTATGGATGCTTGCTTTTATACAAGTTCCAGCAAGCAGGCTGGCACCAGACTGGCACCAGTTTCTTCACACAAACAGGCTCCTCAGCTTTTTCTAAGAGGGCAGCTCTCAACGAACGAGTTACAGGTTTCTCTCTTGGACTCTGATTTAACAAGGGCTTCTAACCTCTAGGTGCTTCTAATAAAGCAGAATCAAGAGGTCCAAACAAACCCTATTTTCCCGTACAAAAACAGCCATCCACACCCTTAATGAATCAGATCAAAGATTTCCATAGGCCTGTCACCCTGGCCTCCAAGACCCCAAAACAAGATTTGAATAACAAAAACACATGCTGGCGATCCATCGTGTCCATCATCCTGCCTCAGTTCTCCCAAACCTGTTTTCATGATTGCCCTGATCCGTGGAGGAAACTGCAGTTGCTTTGCAATCTCCACTATTCATGTCAAAACCTGTGACTTGGGAGAATCAGCAAACGTTTCCAGCGATGGATTCTCCAACATCTGAAACAGGAGCAAATACCTCATGGAGGGAATTGGATACAAACACATGGGAATATTCACAATAATTCAGTATGCCGGACAAGAAAGGGGACTGCAGCCCTTAAATCCACGGAACCTACTGTGGATCACAATCCATGACAAATTCAAACACATGGCTTAATTTTTTTAAAATTCACTTTATTCTTATTCTATCAGGTTCACACACTACAATAGTATGCATGGCAACAGCAATGTAATATTCGTATGTTACCGTGAAGAAAGGCAAAGAGCCGAACCGTTTCCATCTTGGTCGCAGCTTGGTGACTTGCTTAGCCGATGGAAGGTGGAGCGGGACCCCCAGAGAAGGACCGAGGAACCCCTTCTCAAGAGACAAGGCCTGCTTTTCCTAGACTGAAGCACAGCCAAGATCCACCTGGACTGCTTACTGCTTGGTAAGGTAAAGGTTCCCCTTGACATTTAGTCCAGTCGTGTCCGACTCTAGGGTGCGGTGCTCATCCCCGTCTCCAAGCTGTAGAGCCAGCATTTGTCTGTAGACAGTTTCCGTGGTCACATGGCCAGCGCAACTAGAGAAGGAACACCGTTACCTTCCCACCGTGGTGGTACCTATTTATCTACTCGTAGTTTTCACATGCTTTCAAATGGCTAGGTTGGCAGGAGCTGGGACAAGCGACGGGAGCTCACTCCGTCACATATATTCGATCTTACGACTGCTGGTCTTCTGACCTTGCAGCACAGAGGCTTCTGCGGTTTAACCGGCAGCGCCACCACGTCCCTACTGTTTGGTAGGAAGGGGCTTAATTACCAATTAATTTCAGCCACCTTGATTTAAAAAAAAAAAGGGATGTCCAGGATCGCTTGCCTTATAAACTGCATCACAAATAGGGATGGTTGAGTGCCACCAATTTTGCTCGGGGTAAAAGTAGGAGAATCCAAAATACCCTTACAGTGGTGCCTCGCATAGCGAGGTTAATCCGTTCTGGATTAACCTGCGCTATGGCGAAACATCGCTGTACGGAACGGAAAAGCGCATTGGAATGCATTAAACTTAGTTTAATGCGTTCCAATAGACTCCAAAACTCACCGTTCAGTGAAGTTGCTCCATAGCGGCAGCCATTTTCGCGCCCTCAGTAAGCGAGGGGAGGGCGCAAAAACGCTGCGCGCGGCCATTTTGGGGCTTCCAGCGGCCATTTTGGAGCCGCCGAACAGCTGATCCGCGGGCATCGCTTTGCGAAGATTGGTAAACAAAACGCTTACCGATCTTCGCAAAGCGATTTTTGCCCATAGGGGCCATCGGTATGCAAGCGCATTTGCGATCGCAAAAACCTAATCGCTATGCGATTTCGTCGTTATATGGTGCGCTCGTTAAGCGAGGCACCAAAGTATTGTGTTCCGACATCAATTTGTTACTTGGTTGGTTAGATGTGCATTGTTGTATAAGCTCAAGAGACTGTTTACGTCTCTGGTGAGGTGCTCTGCGACAAGCAGGACAGGCAACCTTGCTTCCTTCTGATTCTCGTATTGTGATGATTATGCCCCAAACTGTTTTTTGGCTGATTTATAAGTGGCTTCTTTCTCTCAAAGAAGCTGGCTGGCTAGCTCAGTGCAGAGTGAGAGGTTCGAATTCCCCCCAGAGCCTGCTGCGAGTACAGCCAACCAGTGTAGCCTTGGGCAAGCTGCATAATCCGAGGATGGCCCCAGAAGAAGGGAAGGGGAAACCACTTCTGAATATTCTCTACCTGGGAAACCCTGGAAAGGGTTGCCATGTCAGAGTGACTCAAAACAGAAAGAACAAACTGTGTTGCTCATATACTGCTCCATACTCCACTCTCTTGGTGGTTTACAGGTTAATTATACAGGCTACACATTGCCCCCCTGCAGTGAGCTGGATCCTCAATTTAACAACCTTGGAAGGATGGAAGGCTGAGTGAACCTCGAGCCGGCTACCTGGGATTGAACCAGACTTCTGTGCAGAGTTTTGGCTGCACTACTGCAACTTAAAAACTGAACCACTTAACTGTGCACAATTATTATCATTATTTCTCTAGCAGAGATTTTTAAAAAAATCTTTTACAGTTTTGTTCTCCCACGCCTAAAACACAACAAAACAAAAAAATTAAATTAAAATGCTCTCCACATTTGGTTTGCTTATTTTAAGCATGGTGGGGGAAGAAAGTATCATCCTAAACCTGGTCTTGAACCTTTGGCCAGCCAGGGAGGGAAGTGATGTGTTGTTCTGATGTGCGTGTAAGATTTGTGGTGAATTGTGACTAGCAGATGAAGGGCCAGAATACACCCAGGTTGTGCAACTGGCTGCATGATGAGGTACATGATCAAGAAAGGGGGAGGGAAAAGCAAGCTCAGAGGTAAAGATGGATGAAGGCTTACTCTGCGCAATAAAAGGAACGCACTGAGCAGCTGTAATGGGGCTCAAGAATAATCTGCATAAAAGTGTAGGAAGGAAAGTAGGCCACAAAGCACACAACCTCCGGTGTGTAAATACAAATACCAGGGGTATGGGAAACAAACAAGAAGAACTGGAAGTCTTCGTTCAGGGGGATAAATATGACTTGATAGGGATAACTTGGTGGGATGATTCCCATGACTGGAATACAGCGATGGAAGGAATACAGGAGGATGAGTTTGGTTGTGCCATCAAGAGCATCTGGATTAATATAATTGGGACCAAAAAATCCAAAAGCAGCATAGGAGTTGGAGTCTACTACGAACCACCCAATCAACCGGAAGATATGGATGAGACTTTTGAAGAACAAATTGCAAGAATTTCAAAGGGGCACAACGTAGTAGCGGGAGATTGTAATTATCCTGGTATCTGTTGGGAAGCATATTTAGCCAAGTATAGCCCTTTCAAGAAATTCCTGGCTTGTATGGCTGATAATTTTTTCCTACAAAAAGTGGAGAAAGAAACTAGGGGAGGATTTATCCATGACTTGATCCTAACCAATAGAGAGGATTTGGTGGAAGAAGTGGCAGCAAGAACAACTCTGGGGGAAAGTGACCATGTTATACTGGAGTTCTTGATTTCAAAGGAAAACAAAGCAAAGATAGCCGCACATATATTTTAAGAAAGGATTTTAAGAAAGCAAATTTTAATAAATTCAGAACAATTGTACGTAAGGTCCCATGGCAGATCCTATCAGGAAAACAAGATATGTGAGAATTTCGTAAAAAAAGGAAATTCTAAAGGGACAACTGAAAACAATTCCAACAAGGAAAAAAAGGTGGAAAAAATAGCAAAAAAAAGTCCAAGCTTTTCACAAAAAGCTCAGAAAGGACCTGAAAGCAAAAAAGGGACACATATAGGAAGTGGAAGGAAGGCCGGCCTCCAAGGAGAGGTAGCAAAGAATTGCAGGGACGGCGTTAAGAAAGCGAAAGCTGAGAATGAGCTGAGGTTAGCAAGAGATGCTAAAAGCAACAAAAACATTCTTCAGGTATGTGCGTAGCAAAAGACAAAGCAAAGAAACAGTGGCTCGGCTATTCAGTGGGGATAGAAAAATGACAACAAAGAAAAGGCAGAAGTGCTAAATACTTTAATTCATTTCCCCCCAAAAAAGACAGTCAACAACTCTCCAGGCAAATAAGAAAAACACAAGTGGAGGGGACAGGACTGCAACTTGAGATTGATAAACAAATAGTCAAGGGAAATCTTATTACTGTGAATTAATTAAAATCTCCAGATTGTGATGCATCCAAGATTACTGAAGGAACTGGCTGAAGATTTCTCACAACTACTATTATTTTCTTGAACTCATGGAGGATGGGTGAAGTGCCAGAGGATTGGAGGAGGGCTAATGTTGTTGTGGTCTTCAGAAAAGGAGGAAACTGGAACTACAGGCCAGTCAGCCTGACATCAATCCCAGGGAAAATTCTGGAGCAGATAATAAATCAAACAATGCAGAAATAACAAGAAGCCAATATGGATTTATCAAGAACAAATCCATGCCAGACTAATCTCATTTTTCTTTTTAGAGTAAACTTCCTTGTAGATGGTAGAAATGCTGGAGACATAATATATTTTGATTTTAGCAAAGCTTTTGACAAAGTGACCCATGATACTCTGATTAGTTAACTAGGTACGGGCTGGACATGGGTTCCTACAATATTTTTTTTTAAAAGGAGTGATATTGATTTACTACTTCTAAGAGAATGAAGACTTGATGGATTTTTCCATCAGAACCTCTTATTCAGTGAGGAAATAATAATTGTGACAGACGCCTGTCAGGGCTTTGCTAGTTTCCCATCAGGCCATTCCTCTCATATGGAGAGGTCCTTTCTAAAGCTTTTTGCCAGCCTCCTTTTTAAAATACCAGCCTAAATAATTTGCCATCACTTCGCCGGATGGCATTCTTGGCATCACGGCGAAGAGTCTGACAGAAATGTGAATTCATTCTGCGGTTCAAAGGTTGAGGATATTTCCTGGCTACTGACTGTGTCAGAAGAAAATAAGAGAATAAAATGCAGACTCCTATAACGCTGTGGGAACTGTGCCCTTTCCTCTTAAAAGACAGGCATGCTGCAAAGTACAGGATCAGGCCTGCCACCGTCCAGACCACAGAATGCCTTTGCCCCCACCCCCGAAATTCAACGGTGCTCTCCCTTCTAAGAATTCTAGAGAAATTGAGAGTGGGAAAGGATATCAAACGTAAGGCTGCCTGTTTTAGTCAACCTGGTAAAAATGAAGATGGAGTTCAGAATATGGCAAGGGACATGAATGACACACCAGCTGAGGCTTCCCAAGTCCCTCTGAGCTGAACATCAATTCTCGCAGTCCTTGGGGAAGAATAAGATTTTCCTAGGAGCAATATAGGATGTCGGTTGGAATTCAAAGTCGCTGAGGGGCCCTTGGGCACGAAAGGGCAATTCATACCCATAAACTTTACAAAACTGCTGCCAACTGCAGAAATGCTAGAAGTATGTTTGTCCAGTCTTACTGACGAAGGCCTTTCTGTGGAGGCCAGGATTCCTCGGGACCCCCTTTATCACCACCACCCTCGGAACCTTACACGCTTTCTGGCTGAACATCTGAACGAGGCTCAAAACGGGGGTGAGTGGGAGTGGGGGGGTCACTGTCCCCAAAAGATTAGCCCCCACGCTGCTTTTTCATATGACATCATCGGTTGGCTGCCTTTTGGTTACTGGAAGGAGACCAGACTTGCTTACAGGTCATTTGAACAGATTCAGGTGATTAAAACAATTGGATATCCTTGAATAAATCCTATATCCTTTTCTTGAGACTCCAACTGCAACTCGAGTGAAAACATCTTTCCCCCCCACCCCTCAATCGCCTACCTCTACAAAAATTACATTACCCACCTGGATGTATTTAAAAACTGCTCAAACTGGGGGGGCAAAGATCTACAGATTCTCGCTGTTGTGGATCCCTGGGGGGGTGAATTTTGCCTAGACGTCTTTCTACAGACCAAGCAGCGGTCCAGTTCCACCCCACGGCCACCAAGTCTTTAAATGGGAAGCAAAGCAGACTGCCCGAACCAAAAGCCCATCCCGGATTTCCCTCATCTAAATGGTTTCTTCCCCCCCACCTGGATTCTCCAATAGGATCTAAAAGGGTTTTGGGCTCCGATAGAAGCACTTCCTACATTCCAAGGCTCTATAAGGCTTCTCTCCTGTACGGATTCTCATACGGGAGGCAAGGGATACACTCCTCCTGAAGGTTATTCCAGTCGTTTAAATGGCTTCTCCCCGTGTGAGTTCGCACGTGGCGCTGGAGGTTTCGGCTCCAGCTGAAGCACTTCCCACACTCCAGGCACCGGAAAGGTTTCTCCCCCGTGTGCATTCTCATGTGCGAGGTCAGGTGTCCGGTCTGACGGAAGCACTTCCCGCATTCCAGGCATTTAAAGGGTTTGTCCCCGGTGTGGACCCTCATGTGGGAAGCCAGGTTGGACCTCTGGCTGAAGCACTTCCCACATTCCAAGCACTTGGAAAGCTTCTCCCCCGTGTGGATCCGCATGTGGGAAGCCAGGGACGCGCTGTGCCGGAAGGTGGTTCCGCACTCCATGCACTTGAATGG
This sequence comes from Pogona vitticeps, assembly GCF_051106095.1. NCBI lineage: Eukaryota > Metazoa > Chordata > Lepidosauria > Squamata > Agamidae > Pogona > Pogona vitticeps. Next base: position 14,457,669 of record NC_135784.1, read on the forward strand.
CTTCTCCCCGGTGTGCATTCTCATGTGGGAAGCCAGCTGGGAGCTCCAGCGGAAGCACTTTCCGCATTCGACGCATTTGCACTTGTCCACGGTGTGGATTCTCATGTGGGAGGCCAAGTTCGTGCTCTGACTGAAATTCTTCCCATATTCCAGAAATTGAAAGAGCTCCTCCTCGGTGGGCAGTCGCATGTGGGATGTCAAGTTAGGACTCGGGTTGAAGCCATTCTCGTACTCCAAGGATTCAAAAAGTTCCTCCTCGGTGTGGATTCTCATGTGGGAAACCAGGTGTGTGCTCTGGCTGAAGCTCTTCCCACATTCCAGGCATTTATAGTGGTTCTCTCCTGTGTGGATTCTCATGTGGGAGGCAAGGCTTGTACTCTGACTGAAGCTCTTGCCGCATTCGAAGCATTTAAACGGGTTCTCCCCGGTGTGGATTCTCTTGTGGGAGGCCACGTACGTGTTCCGGCTAAAGTCCTTCCCGCATTCGATGCATTTGAACGGCCTGTCTCCTGTGTGGATTTTCATATGATCATCGAGGGTGGTACTCTGAATAAAATTCCTTCCGCATTCTAAGCAGTGCTTTCGGTTTTTATCAATGACTATTCCCAAACATATCCCTCCCTCTTCTTCCTCCTCGCAGCTCTTCTCTCTCATATCAGCAGCTGAAAGGGAGAAATAAAGAATCTCATTGGAGTCAGAATGGAAAGTTAACATCTCAAAATGATGGAATTCAAAGAAATATAACAGGAGAGAGATGGCCCTGCCCTGTTCTTTTTAAATGTGTTTTTAGTCTTGATTTTATTTACCATTTTTAATAAAATACTGGTTTGTTGTTGTTTAGTCGTTAAGTCGTGCCCGACTCTTCATGACCCCATGGACCAGAGCACGCCAGGCCCCCTTGTCTTCAAAATACTGGTTTAATTCTTTTTTAATATTTGTGCACTTATTGTTTTTAGTTTTTAAACATTGTCCTTCTAATGTTGTAAGCCGCCTTGGGTCCTTTTTAAGAACCAAGGTGGGGAAAAAATATTTTAAATGAATGAATGAAATACATTTCGAACACCATTTAGAAAAGAGCTCACAAGCCTAGCAAACTGGAAGGGGAGAGAACTACGGTGGATACGCTGTCAATTCCATGGTTCCATTTGTAAGATTGGTTTTATCAACCAAATGGAAGCAAAACAAAGCTTACCCAGAGAGACCAGGTTGGCTAAATTCTCCTCCATGACTTCCTGGTGGAGAGCTCGTTGGTCCGGATCCAGCAGCGTCCACTCCTGCTCCGTGAAATACACAGCCACGTCTTCAAAAGTCACAACACCCTGAGAAAAGAGGGAAACGTTTTAACCTCATGAACAATACAACGCTCTGATCACTCTTTGCAGCTATATGTGGAGGAGAATTAAAGGAATGATGACACTCGTGCTTAAGGTCGAAGTTCAACCCATCACGGGTAATATCCTTCACTTTCTTAAGGCATGGGTCGGCCAAAAGCAAACTCAACAGGAGAGATACCTGCAGGTTCAAAGAGACGGCCAAAGGAGCAAAGCATCCGGCACCTTTCCATTGCTTGGCCCCAACCAGATCAGGTTGCAGAGAAGCCATTTCTGCTCCTCCAGAGAGAAGAGATGAGCAAGGATAGGTCCCCAGCATCATTGTAACACCTGCAAGGAGATCAAGGGGGTGCAAAAACAGTTTATTTTCATTTTGTCTTATTTTTCATATCCAATACCCTGTTCAGCTGATTTTTTTAATATACACTATAGATACTCTCTTCATATATGTACTGCACATAGGAAAACAATCTCCCTGTCTTTCACAATCAATGGGTGTGGGCTGTTAACACAAGATTCCCTGCCTTAGTGAATTGGTATTATCATATGGTATGATCATTCACCAAGGCAGGGAATCTTGTGTTAACAATCCATGTCATCATTGAGTTGGAAGGAGCCTAAAAGGCCATCGAATCCAAATTAAAGCAGATCTGACAGATGGTTATCCAATTTTCTCTTGAATGCCTCCATTACTAGAGCACTCATCACCTCCCAACGTCATGGATTCCGTTGTCGTACTACTCTAACAGTTAAGAAGTTTTTCTTTCTCATATTCATTCTACATTTCACCTCCTGCAGCTTGAGCCCATTATTATGTGTCCTGCACTCTGCGATGATGGGAGGACAGATCCTGCCCTTCCTCTGTACGACAATCTTTCAAGTATTTGCAAAGTGCTATCTTATCTCCCCTAGCTCTTCTGTTCTCAAGGCTAAACATGACCAGTTCTTTCAGTCTTTCCTCATTTCGAGTCTGAGAACAGACCTGACAGAATGACCTCCTGTGCATAGAAGTATCTGATACTATAAAAGGTAAAGGTAAAGGTTCCCCTTGACAATTTTTTGTCCAGTCGTGTTCGACTCTAGGGGGCGGTGCTCATCCCCGTTTCCAAGCCATAGAGCCAGCGTTTTGTCCAAAGACAATCTTTCTATGGTCACATGGCCAGTGCGACTTAGACACAGAACGCTGTTACCTTCCCACCGAGGTGGTCCCTATTTATCTACTTGCATTTGCATGCTTTCGAACCAATAGGTTGGCGGGAGCTGGGACAAGCGACGGGCGCTCACTCCGTCGCGTGGATTCGATCTTACGACTGCTTGGTCTTCTGACCCTGCAGCACAGGCTTCTGCGGTTTAGCCTGCAGCGCCACCACGTCCCTCTGATACTATAGCACTGTATTTTCCACTCAGGGTCTACCCACCCTGCCAAAAATATATATATATCCACCATTACCCTAAGTATGACAGCATCAGATTTCTCCACCTCCGAACCAGCCTTATCTTCAAAGGCAGCCACCCGGCCTTTGAAACATCTAAATAGACTGAATTTGTTCTGCTTCTGATTTCTTACTTAAAAAAAAAAGTTTCCACCTTTCCTTCATTTTCTTTTCTTACACAAAACAGACTTCAGCATTTGTGGTTTTCTTAACAGTTTGTGCTACCGTTTTAACAGAAGCTGGCCAGGCTCCAATGATGGCAAATTCCTCGGATTCAGGACATCTTTCACAACCCCCTGTTCTCTCTGTTGCTTGGCTCAATCAATGTGGCTTTCGCAATCTCACCAAACAGGCCTTGGGTTCTAGGAAACCTCCACCAACTGGCTCTCGCTCTCTCGGCAGACAGATCCCTTCCCAACCACGAGGTAAAAAAAAAAAAAAACAGCTCAGAGGTTTGTGCAAAGCAACATCCTGTTCCACCCAGAGCAGTCAGTTGCATCTGCTTTTGAATCCCAGAGAAGAGTGTGATATAATGTATTGAAATCCATAATAATCATGCGCCATGAAGTCAGTTCTAACTTGTGGCAACCCTTTTCCGAGTTTTCTAGGTAGAGACGTGATCTCCCATTCCCTTCTTCCGGGGGCATTTCTGGGACTGTGCAGTTTGCCAAAGGCTACACAGGCTGGAGACACAATGGGGGAATTGAACTCCCAACTGAGCTATGTAAACCACTGAGCTATCTAGCCAGCTTCTTTGAGAGAAATAAGCCACTTATAAATTGGCCACAGAACAGTTTGGGGCATAATAATCACAATATGAGAATCATAATAAAGCAAGGTTGCCTGTCCTGCATACAAGCTGAGGACCTCACTAGAGACATAAACAGCCCATTGAGCTTATATAACAATGCAGGTCTCGCCAAACAGGTAACAAACTGACATCGAAACCCAAAAAGGGTATTTTTGATTCTCTCTTCTACCTTCGCCCTGAGCATAACTGATGATACCCAACCATGCCAACTCAAGACACAGAAATGATCCTGGACATCCTTTTTTAAAAGAATCAAGGCAGATGAAATGAATTGGGACCGTGGAGCTTGCCCAAGGCTACCCCGGCTGGCTCTACTCACTGGAGGTGCAGTGGGGAATCCAGAGGCACCCCAAGGCATTCAGTCCCCCCACTACAACCAGCACAATCCATTTCTTTTCTCCTGCCCCTTCTTCTCCCCTTCCCCCATGACTCCACCTTTCCCTGCTCACATTCTCTTTTACTTTATGTTCTTAATCTCGTATTATTTTAAATGTTTCCTGAGGGAGGCAGAAGCCCAGACAGAAGGATTCCATTTTGGAACCTTTTTCGGAGTAAGATAAATAAAATAAATGTGCCTCTCCAGCCAGGCCCTGTTCTGTGATTTCTGCCCGCCATGCCTAAGCCTGGAGGAGGACGGTTGAGGCCAAGGGGAATCAGGGCTTTTGCCACCCTCTTGCCGTGCTTCCAGCATGGAGGGGGACCCCAAACCCCGCAAGCTTCCAGACTCCTGTCAAGAAGTTATTTCCGTCACTTTGTCTGAGAAAGATCAGTTGATGATGCAAGGTTGTACACAAAAAGAGGAGACAGGGCCTTTTCGGTGGCTGCTCCCAGTATTTAGAAAGGGTTGCCCCAAGAAGCCAGGCTGGCCCCTTCCCTCTTGTCCTTCCAGAGTCAAGCATAAACCTTCCACTTCAGGCGGGCTTTCAAGGAATAAATGTCACAACGATGCCCTTAATTTACAGATTTTTTTTAAATGTTTTTAATCTCAGTCTTAGTCTCAATAGAGGCTTAATTGTTTTTAATAATGATATTTCTATGGCATTTCAAACCTGTTGGGCTGCTGGACCGTTTCAGCTGTTGTGAGTCGCCTTGGGATCCCTTGGAGGAGAAAGGCAGCCCGTATAAATAATGTAAAGGCAGGCAGGAAATAAATAAAGAAATAAAATCAAAACAGGCTTTCGTTGTCTATCTCTGTCTCTCCCTCCACCCCTTTTCTAGGTTTGCTTCTCCATCACGATGACAAGCCAGGCGGTGGCCCAAGATCCGTGGGTGGAGAGGCTGGTTAGTTCCCCTGGGAGGCCATTTAAGCCAAGAGAAGGAAGGTAAAAGGGCCACCCCATAGGAAGTGGGGCACAGGAAAATAATTTAAATTGATTTTACCCCACTTTCTCCCCCAAAAAAGGGGGACCTAAGGTGGCTTTCATCACTTCCTACAAGGAGTGTGCTCCCTCTTCCTCTTTCCTCCCCACACCCCCAAAATCTTTTTCTCCCCCCCCATCCCAGCAAGAAAGGGTTCCTGGTCCTCCCACCCCTCCACCTCCCTCCAGCTTAAACCCCCCCCTTGACCCACCTTTCTCCTCCGCAAAGGTTTGCCCACGTCGAGATCGGGAGACGCGTAGGCTACGGACTACGATTCCCAGAATTCCCTAGGCAGACCGCTTGCTGGGGGGGATTCTGGGAGCGGTAGTCCTCCCCCCTAGAAGCACAACCCCCGTCCCTTCCAGGTGGCTGGCCCGTCCAGTCGCGACTCGCAAAAGGTGAACGTCTGAATGCCTCCTCCCCCCCTTTGCTTTGTCTGGCTGCCCCATATGCGGCTTCCCCTCCCTCCGGGCCCCTCAAATACCCTCCAACCCAGCCCCCCACCTTAGGCTGCCCTGATTCCTTCCTGGGGGGTCTTTTCCTCTTTTTTTGCCCCCCAGGGACTCAAAGCCTCTTCTCCCCCCCTCCCTTCCCGTCATTTCCATGCTGGGCAGGGAGACCCTCCCCATAGAGGTTTGCGGGGGAGAAACAACTTTTCTGGAAACCTCCCCCAAAATGGTACATCCAGGTTTCCGGCCCCCCCCCGGAAAAAAAATCCCCGTGGATCTCACCTGGTTGCCCCCCCCGACAGGAAAAAAAAGAGACCCTCTGAGAAAGCTGCCGGTCCGCCTCGGAACCGCTTCGGAGCTTGCTTTGCCTGGGAGGAACGGAACGCCAGGGGCACAGACCGGAAAGAGGGAACATGGTTAGAAGGCACTTCCGTATTCTTTGGGCCGCCGGTCTAGGAAGCGCGACTCTATCTCCTTAACCCCTTCCGAGGAGTTCAGACGTTACAGAAGATAGGGAGGAAGTCGTGGGATCGCAGCGTCTTCGACAGAGAATTTTTGCCTTTTCAGAATAAAATAAATGTTTAAATATATTCTCTCGGTGTGTTGGTCTGTGCTGTCGAGTCACCTCAGAAGCAGGAGAGCCCTAGCAGGCTTTTCGAGGTATAGGGAGTTTCAATGGCGGAGAGAGAATTTGAACTCAGAGCTCCTGACTAGTCTGACTCTCCATCTACACCACACCGCCTCTCAAAGTACACTTCAAAGCGGCTTTGAACACAGCGTTGTTGTTCTTTTAAATAGCCTTTCCATTGACATGTCATTACTTTTTATTGCTTAATTCACTGCTTTTTTCATTCTCGTTTATGGGGATCCTCCCAGGGTTTTCTAAGGATAGTGCCCAGAAGTGGTTTCCCAGCTCCAGGTGAATTAAAGCCCCATTTTAAAGCCTTATTGGGCTCACTTTATGCTTCTGCAGATACTGTATTTATGTTTGGGATGATGTCATGTAGACTCTTGCAGATTGCAGGTGGCGTACGAGTCGAATAAATAAACAAAAAATATTTATTGATTTATTTTTGCATTACGATAACCTGAGAGCCAGGGTGGTGTTAGATTCTGGTGCAATCAGATGGGGAAAAAGCCATTCCCTCATATGTCGGGGATGTGGTTTGCACCGGACTCCTTCCCCAGCAGTCCAAAAAGCAACCGTAATTTCTCCATGTGATCACACCCTAAGATTCAGGAGATCCAAATTCAAAACCCTGTTCAGGCAAGAAAACACAATAGAAGGGAGTGGCAATGGTAACCCTCTCCATCAGGGATGTTGGTAGTACAGTATTCAGTACCAAGTCCTGAATCTGGGTCCAAAAACCTTGGTAGAGACACCAAGCCATATAGACGGGCTTTAGAAAAAAATGTTAAAAACCCTGTTCTCCCGCCCCCCAATTTTTCTGTCCCCCCCCCACAGGTCTCCCCATCTCTAGGCAAGATACAGTCCTTACATTTCCAGAATTTTTTAAATCCAGAAATTCAAAACAAACAAAATAATAGGGGGGAATGTCCCCTGCCCCCTATTCCCCCCCCCAAATCTGCTTTCTATGGCTTCAACATTTTTGGAAATTTTACATCTCTAGCTGTGACTGCACCTTGTGTAGTAATGAGAGGGCCTGAAAAAACAGCAGGGGAAAAAATGGGAGGGAACAGTTTTTTTTCCCCCAGAGCCGTTTTATATGGGTTCAAATTTTCCAGAAATTTTACATCATTAATCCTTAGTACCAAGTCTCGAGTCCCAAGCTCACATCCCTATTAAACACAAGCTTTTTTCCTTCAGAAAACAAGGAAGGGTGCGTTCCGAGTTGATTCCGAGTCATCAAGAAGAAGAAAAAACACAAATTCAAGTTGCGACTTAAGTCCTACTCAGATCTCCTCCCCTGTTCTCCATACACCCCAGAAACCAACTCAGGTCAACAGAAGTTGGAAGTGACTTGACCGTACATGAGAGCACCGTTGGCTACACTCCTCTCATCCGCAGCCCTGCAAACTCAAGGTTGTGGTTTCCTTTATTAAGTTAGTCCATCTCATGACTGGTCTTTCTCCTATCCTGTCACCTTCAACTTTTCCTAGCATCCTTATCTTTTCAAGAGAATCTTTATCCATAACTTGCTTTACTGACCTTTTAGGCAGTCCAGAATACCTGCAGAGGTCACATCCTGCTTCAAATTAATCATCAGTGTTTAAAATTGTTATTTTGATACTAAAATCTATTGCAACTATTTAACTGTGTCACACACCAGCTGCTTTCCCTTTAATAAGGCCTGACACTTAACTCATGGTTTTGAGCCTGGCGTTGGCAGGAAATCGCCACCCATTGTTGTTTTGAAATGAAGAATCACGTCTGATGAAATCCTTGGAGTTGGGGAATAAGAAATGAGTTTTATTTGCAAAAGGGCCAACAGAAGGCAGCTACCAGAAAGAAGATAAAGTTAAAGAATGGAACAAGAGAAGTCTGCAAAGCAGCTGCCTTTTTTTTTTTTAAATCTAGATTTGCTGTCTTCTGATTGTAACTACAGTGGATGTTTGCATTGACTGATGACAGGGGTAGAATGGCCCAGAAGCACCACTCTGCATGCTCCAAGGATCTTACCTGGCAGAACTGTGGAAAGAACATGCACAGCTGGGGCTTGAAGAACATACAGGTGATGACGGGTAGAGGAAGATATGGCATTGGTACAACTGTTAGTCGTTCCAGAAGAACGGTGAACAGATGCCTGAAAGCTGTCCATTGTTCTAGTGCTGTTACCACCCACCAGGCTCCAGGTAGCCAGCTCAGTCGCCCCTCCACTCTGACTTTGGTGCTGCTGAATGCCAGGCCTGTATTCAATAAAGCTCAGCTAATACAAGATCTTATTATGGAAAAGGATGCAGATCTGGCTTGCATAACCGAGATACATGGATGGGTAGTGAAGGGGCTGTACGTACCCCTGTCTCTTGCCTGTTCACCCGGTTATGTTGTCCAGCATCAGGGTAGACTGGAGGGTCGGGGGGGGGGGAGTTGCCATTGTTTATAAGGACACCCTTGAGGTTGTCGGGCTCGCTGCTGTGGCGATGCCACGCCTAGAAGCTCTCCATGTGTCGATTGGGGGCAGGGACGATATTGGGATCTTGCTGGCATACCGTGCTCCCTGCAATCCAGCCACCTCCCTACCAGAGCTAACTGACTTCGCCTCTATGGCTCTGTTAGGATCCCCGAGACTGATTTTCTTGGGTGATTTCAACATCCATGCGGAGGTGAGGGATACCGGTCCGGCTCTTGAGTTATTGGAAACCATGGCTTCCTTGGACATGTCCCAACATGTTAATGGACCCATGGATGTGGGTGGCCACACTTTGGACCTGGTTTTCTCCACTGAGCAGAGAGAGCGTGGCCTGATGGTGACTGATCTTTGGTTGATCCCATTGTTGTGGTCGGACCACCACCTGATAAAGTGCAGTCTCTTGGTGGCCCTCCCTCCCTGTGGGGAGCAGAGACCTATTTTCATGGTCTACCCTCACAGGCTATTGGATTCCAGGATGCCATGTGTGGGATTCCAACCGACCAGGCTGGCGCTCCTGTTGAGACCCTGGTGGATGGCTGGTGCCGCTGCCAGGGCTGTAGACACGATCACTCCTAAACGCCCTCCCTGCCACAGAACCTGATTAGCGCCTTGGTTTAACCAGCAGCTGTGGGCTATGGAGAGGAAGAGGAGAAGGCTAGAGAGCGTCTGGAGGAGGAACCCAACAGAAAATAACTTTAAAGCTGCCAAGGTTAAACAATGCTTAATTTTTAATCATTAATTCCCTGCATCACCTTCAATAATGCCATTTCAGGTTTTACAGTATATCTAATTTCTGCTGGGTAATTTCTTTCACTATTTCCCACACCTGTGTCCAATAATTTTTGACTTTTTCGCATGTCCGCCACATATGATAATAAGATCCTGCAATTTTTTTACACTTCCAGCATATATTGCTGTTACCCTCTAGTCTTTTTGCTAGTCTTACAGGTGTATAGTGCCTTCTATAAAACATTTTGAGGATATTTTCTCTAAGGTTTGCTGGTTTGATCATCTTATAACTTTCTTTCCACATCTTAGTCCAATCATCAAGACCTATGTTATATCCAAAAAATTTTGCCCATTTTACCATCGTCTCTTTCACCCTCTCATCCTCTAAATCATATTCTAATAAGTATGTATACATTATTAAATTATTTGTAATCAGTATATACTCACAGCAGCTAGATTACTTTGGGCCCAAAAATGGAAAAGCGAAGAGACTCCAACGACAGAAGAATTGTTAAAGAAGCTATGGGGACATAGCAGAACTGGACACACTATCAGAAGCACTACGGGAACAACAAAGCTAGGAACTAATATACTCTTGGGCCCAGAGGAAGACAGGAATGTAGGGCAAACTTTACTATTTATGTATATATATTCAGTACACACTGGAAACCAAACCGGGGAAAGCAGAGGGCTAACGAGGCGGGAGTCTCTGAATCCAAAGGGGGGAGGGTTTAGTTTAGTAGAGGGTATAGTTTATTTTTTCTGTTCCTTTTTAATTGCTGGGAGAAACGGGGTATCTATATTTGTATGGTGAGTGTTGTGTATATTTTTAACTTTTTTTGTAGTGGTGTTGTCCAGTTTTACCTTGGGGAAGAGCACCTCATTTCGTTGCACCCACTTGTGAGTGCAATGAGAAATAAATTTCTTATCTTATCTTATCTTATCTTTTTTTCTCTGTTTTTGCTTTCTGTATGTTGAATTTAAATAATAATAATAATAATAATAATAATAATAATAATAATAATAATAATAATAATAATAATAATAATAATAATAATAATAATAATAATAATAATAATAATAATAATAAAAAGCTGCCACGGTTGCGTTTAAACTTCCCACCTTTCTCTCCACCAGGTTCCAGAGATCCCTAGAGATCCCCTTCATCCTTGAAGCCTTTGGGAGTGATGAAACGGGAGAGAATGTTCTAAAATTAGAAAATTACTGCTGTTGATCCCAGTGTAACTTATACTTAGTGAATTTCTACTATTGTGTTGTAGTGGGTAATATACTGGATTAGGGGTTCAGGAGATCTTGATTCAAATTCCTGCTCAGCTATGGAAATTGTGATTTGTGTTCTCACAAATCACAGGGATATATAGGATTCTAGGCTGGCCCCATCTTTGCTTTCCTTCCACAAGCAAGCAAAGACCTTTATCTTCAGGCAAGCTTTCCCTAAGTGACCGGCAGTCTGAGTGGGGTTTTTTTAATGTATTGTCGTACTTTCCTGCTTTGATTTTTTTTTTGTATTGCTTATGTTTTCTGGTGCAGTATTTGTTTGATCCATTTAAAGTATTTGTATACTCACTATCACTAGCTTTAATATTGTCTTTTAATGATGTAAGATGACTTGGGTCTTTTTAAGGAGAACGGCCATGTATTTTGGACTTCTCTGTCTGGGAAGGTGGCTTTTGATCCACAGAAGCTCCCGTGGGAATGAAACTATAATGTGCAACAATATGCTATCCTTTTCCTCTCTTGTATGTTTATTTTCTGTGGTGAACTGAAACAGCAGCTTCTTGTCTCAGGGAATGCGCCAGGCCTAACGCTGCTCCTTGCGTTATCGCGCACACGTTGAAAATCCTATTAAAATTACCATGGGTCAGAAGGAATTTGACGTCATGGGGCACAAGAAGAAATTATAGTTTAGAGAGGATTTTTTTAAAGTACAGAATTCTCTGTTGAGGGATCTGGGATCCCATGGCTTCTTCCTTTCCTCTTTAAGCTTTGGAATTCTCTACTGCTGCCAGGGATGGGAACTTCAGCTGCAGGATTCACAGGATTCATTTTCAAGTCAGACTTAAGTTGCACCAGTGACTCGACTCAAGACCCAAAGGCTTGCCAACATCCCTGGTTGCTGCGATGTGTTATTAAAGTCGGATCTGACTTATACCCACCCTAATAGAGCTTTCAGAGTAAGTGTGATCTACTGTATAAGGAGTGTTTTTACCAGTTCCACTCCGCCCCCCCCTTTGGTTTTTCATGGGTGAGCCAGGATTTGAACCCAAGGATCCTGAGTCTTAATCCATCACTCTTATCCGCTACCCCACACTGGATAGCTTGTAATTATCAGAAAGGGTTAAAGAGATGGAAATCTGTTATCCTAGAAGGGCTGCTAAGAAATCTGGAAGTGATGTCAGAAATCCCCCCCCTTTCCCTTTTCCTGTCTGTCTCCACAATTACATTCCTCCCAGACAAAGCCATCTCTGAAAGGTTCCTAGGTGGATCTCCAGTATTGTCAGTGGCTTTTATTGGGAGGAACCAGGTGAGATCCCAGGATATTTTTGTAGGGGAGAAGCTGCAATATTCTGGAGTTTGGGGGGGGGGAGAGTTCCAGAGCACAGAAAAGTTACTTTTGTTCAAAGTGTAGGTAAAGCATGGGAAGGGGGAGAGAAGAAGCTAAGGATCGTTGAAGAGGAAAGGGAGGGAAAGCCCCCCCCCAACACCAGCAGGGAAGCAGGACAGCCTGGGTGGGCAGAGGGGTCGGGGCGTCCCCTGCGTCCCAAGGAAGACCTGGAGGGAGGAGAAGGCAAAGTGGGAAAGCATTCAGATGTTCACCTTTAGGGTCACAGATCCCTAGTGTGGGGCAAAATTAGGGTGTGGCTTGAGGATGACAGATCAACAGTCGCAGAATAACGTGATGGGTCCTGAGTGCGAGACACGGTGCTCTTGTGCCAGGCAGTTCTGCGGTTGGTCAGGAGGTCCAGAAAAGCACAGCAGCGCCAGACAGCTCTGGAGCAGTGCCTGGTCAGCTCAGAGAGAGAGCTGGGGTGAGAGAATTGAGAGCAGGCGGCGGACCAGACAGAAAATGTTGTCTTGATTCAGGCAGGGAAGAGAAAGCAGGAGGCAAGACCATCCAATCCTGGTATTTTCAAGGGAATGAGCATATCTACTTCACCCGTTAGTCATAAAAAATTGATGCTCTTGGTAGCATTTTACTACTCTTTTAAACTCTGTTCCTTGTTGTCTTGTTGGGGTTTCTATTTCACGTGAAGGCTCCTTCAGAAATGGCCATGGATGTCCCTGAAGTCCAGAAGACAGTGTTCGGTACCAGAGTCTTCACGAGGAACCCACTGGCTCTTGTCGGGAGATCCATAGTTTATAGTGAGAAATCAAGCATATGTTTCCCTAGCTTTCCATTTCTTGATACTGGCGGGCTGCCTTTCAATTTTCCCCAAGTATGTGCATTTGAGATATGCTGTTACTTGGCTCAGTAATACTATACATGAGAAGAATCTTGGAATTGTTGTAGATTTTTAAAAAGCTGAATATGAGCCAACAGTGTGATGCGGCTGCAAAAAAGGCAAATGCAATTTTAGGATGCATTAACAGAGGTATAGTCTCCATGGGGTACTAAAAAGGTAAAGGTTCCCCTTGACAATTTTTGTATAGTCGTGTTCGACTCTAGGGGTCGGTGCTCATCCCCGTTTCCAAGCCATAGAGCCAGCGTTTTGTCTGAAGACAATCTTCCGTGGTCATATGGCCAGTGCGACTTAGACACGGAACGCTGTTACCTTCCCACCGAGGTGGTCCCTATTGATCTACTTGCGTTTGCATGCTTTCGAACCGCTAGGTTGGCGGGAGCTGGGACAAGCGACAGGAGCTCACTCCGTCGCGTGGATTCAATCTTACGACTGCTGGTCTTCTGACCCTGCAGCACAGGCTTCTGCGGTTTAGCCCACAGTGCCACCACATCCATGGGGTACTAGTCCCTCTCTATTGAACACTATTTAGGCCTCATCTAGAGCAGTGGCTCTCAAACTGGGGTCCCCAGACCTTCTTTGACTGCAATTCCCAGAGGCCTTCACCACTTGCTGTGCTGGACAGGATTTCTGGAAGTTGCAGTCCAAGAACATCTGTTATGGGAGTTGCAGTCCAAGAACATCTGGAGCACATTACCATAGTCTCTCGAGACTGAAGGATGCCTAATCTAAGCCATCCAGAGGAGGGGCAGGATCTGTTCTCGATCATCCCAGAATGCAGGACATCTAATAATGATCTCAAACTACAGGAAGCCAGATTTAGGTTACATATCAGGAAAATCTTCCTAACTGTTAGAACAGTGGGACAATGGAACCACTGACCTCGGGAGATGATGAGTGCTCCAACACTGGAGGCATTCAAGAGAAAATTGGACAATCATGAAATTCCTACCTTGAGCAGGGGGTTCGATGTGATGGCCTTATAGGCCTCTTCCAACTGAGTGATTCTATTTTCTTCCAGCCCCTTCCCCCATTTAAAAAAAGTTACATTTCGGCTATTAATCATTTAATATATCCCAATTTACTTATTGATGTGTTTATCCTAGGAAAATCCAGGGTGAAAGATAAACGAGAAAGATAAACGTTTAGCGAGAAAAGAAAGGGGCAAAATCTTCTTACAGTCTTTATGTTTCTCACAGGCAATAGAATTACTCTAGGAATATATGATCGGCCATCCCTTTTCTGTGGTGGTGGAGAAATGGTTATTACATGTCCAGACCAGGTATGGGGGAAAATCTATGGGGAGGTGGCGAAGGGCCATTTCTCCTTTTTCCTGCTCCTTTTTTGTGTATCTTCTGTGGACCTGTCAAAATATTTATTTTCCTTTAGTTTGGCCAGCTGCCCATTAAGAAGGCTGTAAGATTAATGAAAAAAAAATCATCCTGCAGGATTACTCACAGATGGCCACTTCAGTTTTAATTCCCTTCTCGACTGTAATAACACCTGGTCTGGTTTAGCGGATAGAGTGATGGACTAGGATTTCGGAGACCTGAATTGGAAGCCTGCGTTGATCAAGGAAACTCACTGGGGAGTGGTAAAGCCACCCTTACAACATCTTACTTACCTTGAATTTTATTTATTTAATTTTTATACCGCCCATCTGACCGATGGTCACTCTGGGAGGTTCACAGCAATGACAATAACATTAAAAATATATATATAATCAAATGCGATTCAATTTAATCGTAATTAAACTAAACTGACAAATATTTAAAAGCAAATAAAGTGGGCAGCAGTTAAATATAACTGGTGCTCTCAGTGGCTCTTCCGTTGGCTGATTTTGAAAAGCCTGTTGACATAAAAATGGTTGAAGAAGCTTCTTGAAAGACATCAGGGAGGGGGACAGGTGAATTTCAGGTAGTACTTCATTCCAAAGTCAGGGCACAAAAGCCCGATTAAGGTAGGTCTAAATTGGTTCTGACTTGAAGGCCCATGACAGGAACCTACTGGCTTGTAAATAATATAGGAAGGAACAAGGAGTCGATTATATATGTTATGGGGGATACTGAATTTATTATTTTTTCCCCCAGAGTCCTGTTTCTTTTGAAGACATTACGGTCTGCTTTACGGAGGAGGAGTGGGTTCTGTTGGATGCGGGCCAAAAGGCTTTGCACTGGGCAGTCATGGAGGAGAATTTGGCCCATGTGGTTTGTCTAGGTACGTACCTTTTTTTTGTCTTGACTATGAAAGCATGCTTGGCAAAGGAAACTCACCGTGGTGGTGGGGACCATTAAAGACGTCCCTTAAAATATCTCTCTTTGATCCAACCAGTTTGCTAAAGGCAAAATGAAAATGTTGCCTCCATTGTTGGGTCTGTCGGGATTTAAGAAAGAGTGGCCAAAATCCTGTGAGTTGCTGGATAGCTCAGTGGTTTAGGCATCTGGCTACAGAGCCAGATGTTGGGAGTTTGATGCTCCACGGTGCCTCCTGGGAGAAGAGCCAGCCTGGGTGGCCTTGGGCCAGCTTCACAGTCCCAGGATGCCCCGAGAAGGAAAGGGTAAAACCAGAAGGCTCACCATTAGACAGAACCAACTATTAATATAAGAGGAGGGCCGAAAGGTCATGTAGTCTAAAACATAAATTTATTGAGAGCTCCATGGTTATGGAGCCAGAGGGGTGGGGGTTCGACTCCTCACTGCGTCTCCTTGAAAGGGACTGGACTTGATCCTTGGGGTCCCCTCCAGCTCTCAAGATCTACGTAAGATGAGGAGGAGGATCCTGTGAGTATAATCACAGAAGCAGATTGTGTTGTTCTTCTGAGTTGCCCATTAGGCAGCTGGTCATTCTGTGAGCCCCCTGGGGCAGCCCTCCTTGCCACAGCGAAAACCACTTATGTGATTCCTTTTACATTCACTATTTTCTGCAATCAGATTTAGCCAGTAAGATTGAAGTGACCACATGAATAGTGATATGAATTTTAAAAATAATTTGTCGGTCCTTTCAAAATACGGTCGCGTGGTTAAGCCTGTGGGAAGCAATCTGTTACTTCCAACAGCTTCCCGCTGGCAATTAATAAGTCTCGGCTCAGTAGCTTGGGCACATGCTTGAAAATGTCACCGGGGACTCATTAATTGCTGGTTAGAATCTACTGAAAAACTATGCTGTTTACTTTCTGCGGAAGGAATTTAGAGTCATAGAGTGGAAGAGACCACTGAGGCCATCCAGTCCAACCCCCCCCCCCGCCATGCGGGAGCATCTATCAAAGCACTCCTGACAGATGGCCATCCAGCCTCTGCTTAAAAATCTCCAAAGAAGGAGAGGCCACCACTCTTCGAGGCAGCCTATTCCACTGCCGGACACCTCTGACCGTCAGGTTCTTCCTAATGTTCAGATGGAATCTCTTTTCCTGTAGTTTGAATTTACCTACAGATTTTTGACCATTAATAATAATATGTGATGCTGCTTAGCAATGTGTTACTTCTGAATTTGAGAAAATCTCTTATAGTAGCTGAACCGCCCCCCTCGCTAAAATTGTCTACCCTTTCCAATTATAATCTCCAAACCAATAAATTAAAATAGCAGGTGAGATTTGTCTTCAAAATATTAGCATCATTATAATTATAATGGCTGAAATGTTATCATCATAATAATAATGCTCGTTGGAAGAAAGGCAGTCTGCAGGTGACACTAAATAAATAAAACAATAGTAAAAAATATTAGTATATTGTATAATTTAGCTTAAAGTCTCTTCTGTTTCTTAGTGCCAGCAGAGTTAATTGGTTGTCTTCCATGATTTATAATTTGTTCCTCAATGTTGAATGCATTATTCTCCTATTACAGCCAGTTACATGCAGGAGAGTGAAAATGTGGGGAAACTAAATGAATTATCAATGGAAAGAGTCCAATGTAAGGAGAGGAACCAGCAAAGAAGAACCATCAAAGCTAAATGGAAGAAAATAAATAATGCACTTTATCTTCCTGAAGGCAATTTCCATAAGGGGCTAATTCAAGAAAAGGTGGACAAAACGAAGAACAAGTGTTCTTTGTGTGGGAAAAGCTTCAAACTCAACTCAAGTCTAAAAGCTCATTTAAAAGCCCACACAGGGGAGAAGCCATTTCAATGCTCAGAGTGTGGGAAGCGTTTCAGCCGGAGTGCCAACCTTGGTTCCCATATGAGAATTCACACCGTTGAAAAACCGTTTAAATGTTTGGAGTGTGGGAAGTGTTTTAGCCAGAGCGCAAACCTTGTTTCGCATCAGAGAATCCACTCAGGAGAAAAACCGTTTAGATGCTTGGAATGTGGGAAGAGCTTCCGATGGAGCAAAGCTCTTTCTTCCCACCAAAGCAATCACCCAGAGGTGAAACAGTATAAACGTTCAGCAAGGAGGTTCCCCGTGGCAGGAGAGCTTCCTTCGCATCAAGCGACTCGCATAGGGAAAAAGCTGTTTAAATGTTTGGCGTGTGGCAAGGCCTTCAGCCAGAGCATACACCTCACTTCGCATCAGAGAGTCCACATAGGAGAGAAACCATTCCAGTCTTTGGAGTGTGGAAAGAGCTTCAGCCAGAGCACACACCTCACTTGCCATCAGAGAATCCACACCGGGGAGAAACCCTTCAAATGCGCCGACTGCGGGAAGGACTTCAGATGGAATAAAGACCTGGCCTCCCACCAGCGCCTTCACACGGGGGAGAAACCATTTCGGTGCTTGGAGTGTGGAAAGAGTTTCCGCACCAGAGGCGAGCTGCCAACCCATCAAATCATCCACACTGGGGAAAAACCATTTAAGTGTTTGGAGTGTGGAAGCAGCTTTCGGTGGAGAAGCAACCTGACGTCCCACATGAGGATGCATGCTGGGGAGAAACCATTCCGGTGTCTGGAGTGCGGGAAGAGCTTCTGCCACAGAGTCAACTTGAATACCCATCGGACGATTCATACTGGGGATAAGCCATTTGAATGCTCGGACTGTGGAAAGCGTTTCTGTCATAGAGTAAGCCTGAATTCTCATCAAAGAATCCACACGGGGGAGAAACCTTTTAAATGCTTGGAATGTGGAAAGAGCTTTAGTCGGAAGGCAAGCCTCTGCTCCCACCAAAGAATCCACACAGGGGAGAAACCTTTTAAATGCTTGGTCTGTGGGAAGCATTTCAGTCAGAGCACCAACCTGGCTTCCCATCAGAGGATTCACACCGCCGAGAAACCGTTTAGATGTCTAGACTGTGGCAAGAGTTTCTGTTACCGAGATAGTCTTAAATCCCATCAAAGAACTCACACCGGAGATAAGCCGTTTAAGTGCTTAGACTGCGGAAAGAGTTTCTCATGGAGGTCAAATCTCACCTCTCACCAAAGGACGCACAGACGTGAGAAATGATACTGTTAGGACAAGACTGCAGAATGTGGAATGACTTTACCCATTAGAAGAGGATAGTGGTGATGGTGGTTTGTGGTACTAAGTGTGTAGATGATAGTTAGTGGAAACATCTTTTTTAATGGGGACTTTCTACGTTAAGAGCTGGCTGAATATCTTGGTGGTTTAAGCACCTGGCTGCGAAGCCAGAGGTTGGGAGTTTGATTCCCCACTTGTGCTTTCTGGAAGAGCCGGCCTGGGTGGCCTTGGGCAAGCTGCACAGTCCCAGGGTGCCCCTAGAGGAAGGAAATGGTAATGCACTTCTGTGTACTCTTTACTTAGGAAACCCTCATTACATAAACATCCTGTTTCAACTGTTAGACGGTTGTGCAAAAGTAGAGAGTTAAGTCAGAAAAAAAGAGAGAACTTCTTAGCTATAACTATAGTTATTTTTTTTTTAAAAAAAGAGGTACCCAGTGTGGTACAGTGGATAGAGTGCTGGACTAGGACTCTGGAGACCGCAGTTTGAATCCCCACTTGTCCATGGAAACTTACTCTGTGTGTGTGTGTGTGTGTGTGTGTGAATCTGTATGTGTCTGCCTGTGTGTGTGTGTGTGTAACTGGTAAAACCACTCCTTAAATATGTCACTTGCCTTTGAAAGCCATTTTAGGGTTTCTGTAAGTCAATTCTGACTTAATGGCACAGAACAAGAACATACCAAAAGAAATAGATAGTTCTGTATTGTTAAACTACATGTTATGCTGTAAATCCTTGGTCTTTATTTCATCCTTCTGATGTACACTGGATCTGTGAACATAGGCCACTTCAGCTGCCTCTGTTTAGAACTTTTCTCAGTAATTCCTTTGCTCCACAAGAGTTGTTTTCAGATGAGTAACAGACTAGCCTGGGAAACCCAAAAGTGGAGGTAACTCCACTTTGTGCTCTGTAAAATGATGATTATTTTTCTCTGAGAACAAAAAGCAGTCCCTGTAACCTATTTGGAGGACGAATCGCTGCTCCTGGAGCCTTTCAGGAATGGGCAGCAACTTATATTTTTTCCTAAGGAAGGACACGTTATGGTCGGTTAGATAAGCGGTATCTCTTCTCAGTCATCGCAGAGTTCAGAACATATAATAATGGGCTCAAGCGACAGGAAGCCAGATTTCAGGAAAAACTCTTTAACTGCTAGAGCAGTACAACAATGGAACCAATGACCTTGAGAGGTGGTGAGCACTCCAAAGCTGGAGGCATTGAAGAGAAATTTAGACAACCACCTGGCAGATCTCCTTTGATTTGGATTCCTACATCAAGCAGGGGGTTGGACTTGATGGCCTTATAGGTCCCTTCCGAATTACAGTAATTATTCTTTGGTTCTGCCCACCCGTGCTCTAACCTCTGTTCTCCACATGCCCCCCTTTGCTGCCATTACAAGGTGCCCAAGAAGTCAAGCGTGGAGGTGCCTGCTGATTCCCAGGAGTGGCATTTTATAAAATGCGTGGCACAGATGGACATTGGCGATTGTGGCCCTCTCTAGATCCCGCCTTTATTCCTGGGCCTCTGTCTCTCTTCATACTTTATCCACACAACAACCCTATGAGGAAGGACAAGCTGAGAGGAACTCACCCGAGGTCAACAAAGGATGGGTCGAATTGTCATCCTCCTGGCCTATCAGCCCTTAGTCGGATGCCCGACAACATCTGGAAGGCCACCAGTGGCCCACCCTGGCTTAAGATGGTGGTATAATGATAAAAATTATCAATTGTCCAGCACTTCCCTCCTCACTCCCTCTCTCTTTCTCTTTATAAGATAACGGGGACAGAGACCAAAAGCATGTCCCTAAATGATTCCTGATTAAAAGAGATTGTTCAAGTTCACAGTAAAGTATAGTTTTAATGTCACTGGGATGGGGGAGTAAATATTCCCCTAAAAATGTGGGGGTAAGGCCCCTACCCCATCCATGTGACCCTTGGACCTTTGAAGATAGATAGCGTGTAAGGTAGCTAATAGTACCCTGAAACAGGTGAATACCTTGGCTAAGAAAACGTAGAACAACATCTCTGTCTCTTCCATCAAAAAACGCCCCATGATCTAGATCGGCTGAAAGCCATCACAATAGCCCTGTGTTGTTGCATCCTTAGTCCGGAGAATTGTTGACCACGAGATGGCACAAGAATCATGATGTGGAATAATCGTTGTCATCCAATAACTTGACATTCAGACATCCCCCCCCCATCGGCTCGTTCTCAGCTGATTTCCTATTTACACTGGAAAATAAGCATACAGTACATTAAGGACAGTGACATTGAGATCACAAAATCCCCAGGGTCTTTATTGTTACAATTCAACATCAATATCCTGAAAAGGAATATTTTTCAGCCCCAGATATGTTTTAAAAAAAAGAGAGAGGAGGCATTCTTTTAATACAGCTGAACATCCCATTTCTCCCACGGAGATTTCAGTCTTCAGAGGCCCATCCAGGATATAAGTGTGTCTGCAAATTCTTTTTTAAAAGTATCTTTGTCATTATTTCTTTTTTTGATTCACAACTTGTCTTTCTCCCCAAACGGGGACTCAGGGCATACCACATTAAAAAAGAGGTATGAGTAATAAATAATTCCTCCCTGTTACCCCATGATTATTGAAAGAATGATATTAAATGCACCATGCAGTTTTCACTATCAACTAAGAAAGTGGGATGGGGGGGGGAAATGATTCATTTAATGTAGAGCTGGAGGAGAATTTTGCTGATACCCTTGACCACCAGAAAGATAACATTTTTTGATTTGATTTGATTTATATACTGCCCATCTGGCAGCCAAGGCCACTCTGGGCTGTTTACAACAACTAGACAGAAACAATAAAATAACAAAATAAAAAGTACAAAATAAAATACGGTGAAAGACATAGTGAAATACAGTACAATATATTACATTAATTTAACAGCATAAAAGCATGGTGGTATGTTGAACAGTATGTTATCAGAGGCACTGTTGCACCAGGCTGTTATTTGTCCAGAAAAGGCCTGTCCAAATAGTTGGGGTTTTAATAGCTTTTTAAAGATGGCTAGTGAAGGGTACCGGTGAACTTCGGGCGGGACAAACAAGTGGGTCTCAGATCAAATCGAGTGCAAACTATCTCTGGAGGTGAAAATGATGAAACTGGATCTGTCCTACTTCAGGCACATCTTGAGAAGATAGGAATTTTTTTTTTCTGGGAAAGGTTGAGGGCAGCAGGAAAAGAGGAGACCAAATACGAGATGGGCTGATTCCCTAAAGGAAACCACAGGTGTGTATCTCGAAGAATGAGCAAGGCCATGGAGGACAGGCCCTTTTGGAGACTGCTCACTTGTAGGGTTGCCATAAGACGGGGGGGGCGGTTTGATGGCACATAAACAACAAATAACTTATACATGCCCAAGAACAGGAGATACCTTTAATTGATCATTAAGAATATAAAACAGCGAGCTTTTGGTGATCACTCATCTTCTTCAAGGCTGTGCATCAAGTTCTTGTGGGCAGTTCCTACTTAGATGCTGCTATGAATGACCCAGATTCACAAGGATGATGAGGATGGGTCGCTTCTTAGAGGGAGACAGGGCAGTAGTATGCAAGTTTTTTCCCCCAAGCTCCTTCCCAAGAGGCCCATCTTTTAAAACATTTGGGGGCATTCGTAACAGCAGCTAAGTTGGAACTCTCCACAAAAACATGACACACAGTTTTGAAGAAGATGATTTATGACCGAAAGCTTGCTGATTTTTTTTTCATTATTAGTATTCTTAATGGTCAATGAAAGGTAATCATCCGGTCCTGTATTTGTATTGTCTCCACAATCATGCGGTTTTTTTCCTGATTTCGCCAACAAAGAACTCCGTGTATTAAAAATGCAGTTGAAAAAGCGAATGAATGAAAAACGACCTCTTTGCCACTGAAAGGGTTAAAGGGAGGTGACTCTTCAGTCCTAGAGCGGCCCCTGAGAGGGAGGGGGTTCTGCGGCGTTCACTTCCGGTCTCTTCTCCACTCCACTCCCCACCCAACTCCCCCTCTTTTGCAAGTCAAAGCAGCCTCTCTTGGATGGCCTAGGCGGGGCTCCAGCAGCATCGGGGGAGGGGGGGAGCTTGGAAACTGGGGGGGCTCCGGGTAAGTTGAAAGGGGGTGCTTTTTTGGGGGGGGGAGCGGTGGAGGGAGGATGCATGCTCTGTGTTTTGGGGGAGCATTTTTTCTGACCTTGGAAATAGCAATATATATATAGTTGTCTATTTGTGTGTGCGTGTGTGTGAGTGAGTGTGATGGGCTTGCCTCTTTTGGCAGGGGTGCTGCCTAATTAGCAAAAATCCCCCTCCTCACCACCGTGTGTGTGTGTGTGTGTGTGTGTGTGTGTGTGTGTGTGTGTGTACATACAGACACACAAACATGTACATTATATGCATAGGTATGTCTGTGTGTCTGTGTATGTATATGTACACATACACAAACGTATTTATGTATATCTACACACACACACACACACACACACACACACACATATGGTGCTGGGGAAGGAGGGTTTCTAGTTAGGCAGCAGGTTCCCCCTCCCCAGACAACCCCATCACACTCTCTTTCTTCTAAGCTGCAAAGCAAAGCCTTTTGTCACCGGTTTCCCCCTTTGCGGGGGGGGGGGAAGAGGAGGAAAGAGGATTAGATTGGAGGGGTGGATGCAGATTTGTGGGGTTCCTCACCGAGCTGTTCCAAAGCCCTAACAATCTATATGCCTCTAGTTAAGACCCAGTTGGGGGTGCTGCTTTGGATTTGCGGTGTAAATGATAGACAGAACAGTCAGAGGGATCTTCAGGCTGGGTTAGGTGCTTGGGAGGAAAAAGCTCCCCACAACCCTGTCTTATAGGGAGTTCAATCCCCCCCACTCCACAGGTTATTCTACAGAACACAAACCTCAGGGATCTGTCCTTCCTCTCTACCGAGGGGAAATTTCCCATTGAGAGCAGTAAAAACAGGGCTGCTGACAGATCAGTTCCAATAATTCCCAACCTTGGGAACTTCCTCAGATGTTCCTGGACTACAACTCCCAGAAATCCTGGCCAGCACAGTGAGTGGCGAAAGCTTCTGGGAGTTTCAGTCCAAGAAGATCTGGGGACCCAAGATCTGGGAATCACTGGCTTATTAATGATCTTTTGGAACCACTCTCCCACCACGACCAACCACCATAAAGGAAGCCACGTTCTTTCAGGTGGTCCTCCGGGTAACGTTCATGTGCATAGGCAATCCATATTTTTCCAGGAGCAACTCACCCTTGTTTAGGTTTCCAAGCCACCTTGGAGAAATGGAGGTGATCCCCAGGGTAATTGTCTCTGTAAAGGTCTCAGAGGAGACGGACGGACGGACGGACGGACGGACGGACGGACGGACGGACGGACGGACGGACGGACGGACGGACGGACGGACGGACGGACGGACGGACGGACGGACGGACGGACGGACGGACAGACAGACAGACAGACAGACAGATAGATAGATAGATAGATAGATAGATAGGGCACTGACTATCACAGTAGCTCCTTTGGTCTGACAAGGGAAATGGAAAAACAAGATAAAACAAGGGCAAAAAAGAGGGAGGAAACGTGGAAAAAGAGTGGACCAGGAGATGGGATGTGGACATCCTTATGATGGGAGACCTAATGAATTCCCCTCTCTGGGGGTGGGAGAGTCATTCAGAGTACAGTCATTCAACTCAAATTGTCATCATCATCATCTTAGAACAGCAGAGCTGGAAGGGACCCTATGGATCATCAAGTCCAGCCCCTGAAGGATTAAGCCATCTTTCACCAACCTGCAAGGGTTTTTTTTATCCCTTTGTTACAGGAAAACGGAGCAAGAAGTTGTGGGAAAGAACGGTTTAAATAAAGACAGGAGCACACCTTGCTCACATATAGCACAACACCTCTTCTGTTTTGGGTGTTCCGTATCTGAAGCCAGGAAAACACGTCAAGACGGAGATCCTGGACTTGATCATCCTTGAACGCAAGCCAGACTGACTGTCTTTCCACCGAAGATGGAAAGCTGGGTTAGAGGATGTAAACTGGATTCCACGTCCCAGGAGGTGCACCAAGAAGGTGGTTTTCTTTGGGGGCAAGCAGCTGATTTCAAGGAGGAAGACAATCTGGTGAGAACTCTTGGTCCTTAATCATTTCAAGGAGCTGTGAAATGTACCCAGCATAGTCTGTATACAGTAGGAACCCTGTATGCACAGGCGCAGTATCCGTTGATTCACCTATCCATGGTTTGAAAATACTTAAAATATGAAGAGTAAAATCCTAGAAATCTGTACAGTGGTGCCCCGCATAGCGATGATAATTTGTGCAGCAAAAATTGCTGCAAAGCAATTTCGTCGCTATGTGAAAATAAAAAACCCATAGGAATGCATTAAAACCCGTTCAATGCGTTCCTATGGGTTTAAAACTCACCTTTAAGCGAAAATCCTCCATACGGCGACCATTTTCGCTGCCCGGTAAGCGAGGAATCCGTCCCTAAACACAGCGGGCGGCCATTTTATTTACCTGGCGTCTATTTTGGAACCGCCAATCAGCAGTTGGAAAATCATCGCTATGCGATAATCGGTAAGCGAAACAGTGAACCGATCATCGCAAAGTGATTTTTCCCATTTAAAACATCACAATGCAATCGCTTTTTTGATCGCAAAATCTTCATCGCTATGCGGATTCGTTGTTAAACGGGGCGCCCGTTAAGCGAGGCACCACTGTATTTGAAAACTGGCCACTAGTAGGAGCCATATACCATGCTGTGTATAGTGTTCACTATTAAAAAAGACAGGAGGGCCTGGTGTGCTTTGGTCCATGGGGTCACAAAGAGTTGGACACGACTAAACAACAACAATTAAAAGAGAGTTTGCTGTAATCCACGCATTTCAGTATCCACAGGTAATTTGGAAGGGATCCCTTGCCGATACAGGGATCCTACTGTATAGCTGCCTTGGGTCCTTTTGGGGAGAAAGGCGAGATAGAAATATTTTAAATAAATAAATAAAATAGCCAGACCAAAGCATGTCCCCCCTCTTCTCTCTGACACTGCCTCCTCTGCTATGATCCTTGTAATTCCTTCCCTCTCTCCTCAGTGTCTAAAATGTTGCTTTGGGTGCAGGGGTCATCGGAATTTTCCACTGGCTTCCCTCAAGCATCAGAGACATCCCTGGGCACGAGTCGGAGGCCCTTGTTCTTAAAGAATATGCAGGAAAAGGGTGGAGGCGCTCCCATGTTTGGTAAGGATTGTGCTTCGCCTGACCTTTTCGTACATTCTAGTTCCCCGAGTCCCTCCAGAGACTGAAATATAACCTGGACAAAAACGTGACGGGAGATCTTTCTCGTCTACAAAAACATAACACGTACGTATGAACAAGAAAACATCTTCCCGCCTGCGTCTCTTGCAGGTCCTGGGAGGGTGCTGAGCACAAGTCCTCACTCACCCGTTCTTCCCAGAGAAATGGAAACAACTTTTGTGCAACCAGATCAGGTAAGGTGAAATCCATGGAGATAAGTTGCTATTTTCTTTTGCACGACCGCCTGAATGTGGGGGGAAAAATCTGCCCCATTCCATTTGCTGCCCACAGGAAAGGCTGAGGATACTGTCAACAAAGCATTGAAGCTACACCACTTTCTTGGCTTAATTCTCTTCTAGGTTGGACTTAATACTTTTCTGAGACTCCATCTCCCAGAATTCCCCAGGCAGAATTCTGGGAGTTCCACCCCATAAACCCACAGCCATACACACCCACATTTCACCCACCTGGAGCTGGACCTTACCACATCTTTGCTTTGTGTTCTTAATTTTTTTAAAGCTATCCTATTGCTTTCTGGGAGTCCTAGTACTTCAGAGAGGCACCCTCTGGCTATGAAACTACCACTCCCAGTGTTCTGCACTCTTGGGAGGGCCTGGCCAGTCACGTAATGGTAGGGGGTGGGGGATGAAAAAGCCTGTCCCTACTTAGTTGTTTTGCAGAACCATTTCATTCTCGGTGAGGGTAACACATGTTCTCCACCTTCAGGATCCGGTTACTTTTGAGGACGTTGTTGTTTATTTCACCAAGGAAGAGTGGGCTCTGTTGAATTCAGGCCAGCGAGCTCTGCATCGGCAAGTCATGGAGGAGAATTTTGCCAACGTGACATCTCTGTGTAAGCTTTCTTTTTCTATTTGGGTGATCAAATCAGTTTACAAGTACTTAAGATCTTCTACCCGTGGCCGCTGATTCCTCCCAGGCTTCGTTAGCTGCAGGTGGCTACCCAGAGGGAGGCTTGGAAGATGATGACTATGGACGGGGCCTTCTTGGTGGTGGCCACAGTGCTTTGGAATGCCTTGCCTGTGGATGTACGCCAGGCTGCCTCCTTCCTCTTTTTTAGAAAGCTTGTTAAAACTGGGCTCTTTGAGGAGTCCTTTAAGAATATCCTCCTCCTGCAGTAGGTTTGTTGAACCATTTTAGGTTTAAATGTTGTCTTCATTTAGCTGTCACCATCAGGATTTCTGCGTGTGTGTGGGAATTACATGTCTGCTTTGGGTGGGATGGGCAGGTAGGGAATTCTTAGAGAAGTGGGTTGCTCCTGGATGGGCAGTACTGTATATAAATGTAATAAACAGGTAAAGGTTCCCCTTGACATTTAGTCCAGTCGTGGCCGACTCTAGGGGGCAGTGCTCATCCCCGTCTCCAAGCCATATATCCAGCGTATTGTCCATAGACAGTTTCCGTGGTCACGTGGCCAGCGTGACTAGACACGGAACACCGTTACCTTCCCACCATGGTGGTACCTATTTCTCTACTTGCATTTTTACATGCTTCCGAACTGCTAGGTTGGCAGGAGCTGGGACAAGCGACGGGAGCTCACTCTGTGGCGTGGATTCGATCTTACGACTGCAGGTCTTCTGACCTTGCAGCACAGAGGCTTCTGCAGTTTAACCCACAGCACCACCACATCCCTAATAATAAATAGATATTTATTATTTGTTTGTTTTCTTTATAGGCTCTTTTTCTGTCTATAAGGGGGCCCAAGATGGCTCTCAATATAAAAAAAGAATTGATTGATTGATTATTTTACTTTATTTTTATCCCGCCCACCTGACAATAACAGTAACAAAAACAGACATGGCCTAATCAAGTGCATGGAATTAACAAATTAAACAGAATAATGAACATTTAACGAAGAACAGGTGGCCATTGGGTAACAGCCTGACGTTCTCAGGGGCCTTAGATTTTGAAAGGCCTGATGGAATAAAAATGTTTTTGGAAAAAAAATAGAATTAAAAATAGAATAAGTTGAATATTAAAAAAAACAATTAAGCTATATGCAAATCAAAATACAATAAACACCACCCAAGAATGCCTGGGGCAGAGACATCATTTGCTGTTCTCCTATTTCAGTTTGTGTAGATTTGTTAGTTTGCCCAGAGTGGGCATTTTGTAAGGTATAACTCAACATCTTCTGTTACAGTGAGTGGGCGTTTTCTCCTGTTCCGTTTGTATTTGATTTTGTTTACCACTTTCCAGCTCCTGACGGGAGAGAGAACAGAACGGAGGAAGAACTCCACAAGGTGTGTTTCGGAGGCTTCATCGATACTAAGGGGAAACGCTATTTGGAATATGGCAAGAACGCCAACGGGAAAAGCGGCCTCGCTTCCCAGCAGAGAGCCCAAGGGGTGGAAAAACTCTTTAAATGCTTGGAATGCGGAAAGAGTTTTAGCCACAAAAGCACCCTCGTGACCCATCAGCGGATGCACACGGGGGAGAAACCCTTTAAATGCCTGGAATGCGGGAAGAGCTACAGTCGGAGCACCCATCTTGTTTCCCACGTGAGGATCCACACTGGGGAGAAGCCATTCAAGTGTTCGAAATGCGAGAGCAGTTTCCGGGACAGTGCCAGCCTGATTTCTCACATGAGGATCCATACAGGCGAGAAACCCTTCAAATGCCTGGAGTGTGGGAAGAGCTTCAGCCACAGCACCAACCTGACCTCCCACCAGAGGATCCACACGGGGGACAAACCGTTCAAGTGCTCCGAGTGCGGAAGGAGCTTCAGCGACCGGAGCACTCTGAGTGCCCACCAGAGGATCCACACCGGGGAGAAGCCGTTCAAATGCTCCGAGTGCGGGAAGAGCTTCCGTCAGAGCACCAGCCTGACTTCCCACATGAGGACCCACACGGGCCAGAAACCGTTTACATGCCTAGAATGCGGGAAGAGCTTCAGCCAGAGGACCCATCTTGCGTCCCACGTGCGAATCCACACAGGGCAGAAGCCGTTCGAGTGCTGGGAGTGCGGGAAGAGCTTCCGGCAAAGCCAGAGCCTCAGCGCTCACCTGAAGATCCACACGGGGGAGAAACCCTTCAAATGCTTGGAGTGTGGGAAGAACTTCAGGCGCCGGGCAGCCCTCGCTTGCCACCAGAGAGTTCACGTGGCAGAGAAGTCCTTTAAGTGCTCCGAGTGCGGGACAAGCTTTAGTAAGAGAGCGCACCTCGATTTCCACCAGACGATCCACACTGGGGAGATACTGTTTAAATGCTTGGATGGCGAAAAGAGTTTCACGGACACCACACAGCTTCCTTCCTACCAAGGAATCCACAGAGGTGGGAACCAAAATTATTTCTCCATGGTGTGGCCATTGTGTGTGTTTTTACCTGTTAATAGACGCTGTAAGCAAGTTTGGTTTGGGCTAAAGGCATCGGGACAGCCAGGTGTTCTTTGACTGCAGTTCCCAGAAACCTTCATCACCTGTTCTGCTAGCTGGGCTTTCTGGGAGTTGCGGTCCAAGAACATCTGGATTCAGCAAAGTTGGGAACCATTTGCTTGTGGGATACGACGAGACCTCTGTCCCTCTCACCAAGGTCCATCGTTGTTATCCTTCTTTATAGTTTTCAAAAAAAGAGAGAGAAACAAACATTGTGGCATCTTTAAAAACTAATTGCTATATTTTAATAAGCGTTTTTGTGGACAAGTCTGAGGACGTGAGATTGTCCATGAAAGCTCACATTAAAATATACTAGTTAGTCTTTACGTCTTTCTTTTTCTCTCTCTCTTTCTCTCACTGTCTCGTCTTAGTTTATAATTCGTGAAAGCTCTCAAATTTACCAACCCCCAATCTATATCATCTCCGTATCATCTCCCACTTGGACGAGTTCATGTTTTACTTCATAAACACACCGCACACGTACACCATCTTGTCACAGAAATCTACACCAATGCACAGGTCTTGCCGTCAATACACAAAACCCACCCACTCGTGTACCGGGAATCATTGACTGAATGCCATTTCTGCCTGGTCAGTGTCCAAGAAGTAGACAAGTGAAGCTCCATTCGATCAGAGCTCAGACGGCATAGAACGGCGACAGAGATGTGGGATCATCTCATTCCCTGACTCTCCATTATTTTTACCAGGCTTTTCTTCTAAGAAAGGACCCAAGGCAGCGTATGTTAATATTAAATCTAAAAACAACATTTTTTTTTCAAATATTAAACAAATTAATAACATTAAGAACATAAGAAGAACCCTGCTGGATCAGGCCGAGGACCCATCTAGTCCCGCTGCCTATTAAGGACAATAGGTAAAGCATTATTAAAACAAATTTAGAAGCAACAAAAGGCAAACCATCTTGTTTTAAAATCTCTCCTAGACAGTCTGTAACTGAGGAAAAGCCTGAAGAGAAAATGGTTGCGGAAGGACAGCAAAGATGGGGCCAGCCTGACCTCCAGTGGGAGGGAGTTCCAAAGTCTGGAAGCAGCCAAAGAGAAGGACCTCTCCCAGTGACCCCACCAGATGCACCTGTGAAGGTGGCAGGACAGAGAGAAAGGCGTCCCCATAGAGAGACTCAATACTTCTGATAAACAGTATTCTTTGTTTTTAGATGTGTGTGGACATCACAGGAGACACTTGCTTAAAATAACAATCTCTGCGGCTAAGCACTATCAGTGAACTATGCCTGTACCTTTACAGAGGGACGATGCAATTACAGTAGCCCCCCCCCAATCGGTGCGATCACCATCCGCGGATTCACTTATCCACTGCCTGGCAATATTACACCACGTCCCTCTATTACATGAAAAACCATGGTGCATTTAGAAGAACAAGCCACTAGAAGGAGCCAGAGGCAATGTTATGTGTAGCATTCTCTATTTCCACAGTTTTCAGCATCCTCTGGCAGGGGAGGGGCGGGGGGGGGAAATCTCCCACAGATGCTGCAGTCCAGTTGTACTCATGCCAATGAGAAAGAACCGAGACGTTTATTTTAACACCAAAGGCAACAAAATACACGAAAAAGCTTTGAAGAGAGTTAGGACAGCAAGACAGGTAAAATCCAATGGAGAAAAAGAAGAAAGGAAGGGAAAAAAAAGGAATGAAAAAACATGTGGCGCCTGAAAGACTACCTATTTTATTTGAATGTGAGCTTTCATGGATTATGTCCCCTTCTTTGGGCTGACGGAATAAACGGTAACCAGACAGGTAGGCTGCAAAAGGGGAGAGGAGATGCGGTCTGTCTTGTCTCCTGTCTCTGCTACATCCGTCTTTCTTTCTGTTTCAGATGCTGAAGGATCCATGCCTGGAGATTTCATGACGATTCCTCCCAGTCAAGAACATTCCTAGCTCTTTGAGACAAATAAATGTAGATTGCAAACCAGCCATTTATTTCACTCTGCATGTCTGTAGGATAGTGGGTTGTTGTTTTTTTTCTGTTTGTTTTCTTTTCCTTTTTTGGAAACTGGGATCCTGAAGGGAAGAGATACCAATCCAGCACTGGATTTTTCTCCTGTCTCCCAGATCTGCCTGTAGTTAGCTGGTCCTGCAGCATAAATGTCTTCAGGATTTGTTTTTTTTTAATGAAAGGCTTAATATGAGGTTGGTGGGAGAGGAAAACAAATGTCGGAATATTTAAGAGAGTTGAGGGTACAAAACGTCTGCCTGTGTCTGTTCGTGTCGATAGATAGAGAAATGTTGCCGTTAAATGCGAAGAGAAATAGAACGGTCTCCACTGTCACCGTGATTTTTGTTCCCCTCAGTTAAGAGACCGTCTTCCTGGTGTAATTCATGTGCTTTCGGAGTTTCTTCGTTTTCCTCAGTCCATCCTTTGCTGTCTTTACAATTTTCTCAATAAATTCTCTTTGTGTGGATTGGCCGTGTCTGCCGAGATTCAGGATCTTTCTGGACTCCTGGGGTTTCCTCGGACCTTGTTATACCACATAAACTATTTTTGAAACTAGATAGGGATGGGTTTGTTTTTTTAAATTTCTCAAAGTATAAATCCTATTATTCCCTGTTCTGGGAGTTTTAGCTGACTTAAAAGGTAAAGGTGAAGGTTCCCCTTGACATTTTTAGTCCAGTTGTGTCCGACTCTAGGGGGCGGCGCTCATCCCACTTTTCAAGCCATAGAGCCAGCGTTTGTCCGTAGACAGTTTCCGTGGTCACATGGCCAGCGTGACTAGGGAACGCCTTTTTTTTAATGTCAAGGTTCTCCTTGACATTTAGTCCAGTCGTGTCCGACTCTAGGGGGCGGTGCTCATCCCTGTTTCCAAGCCATAGAGCCAGTGTTTGTCCGTACACAGTTTCCGTGGTCACATGGCCAGCGCGACTAGACACAGAATGCCGTGACCTTCCCACTGTGGTGGTACCTATTTATCTACTTGCATTTTTACTTTTGAACTGCTAGGTTGACAGGAGCTGGGACAAGGGAGCTCCCTCCATTGCGTGGATTCAAACTGCTGATCTTTTGACCTTGCAGCCCAGAGGCTTCTGCGGTTTAACCCGCAGCGCCACCACATCCACCCTAGCTGACTTATGCACACCTAAATGTAGCTCGCCTGAGAGAAATGGCCTAAACTTGAATGGCTTTGGGGCTTGCCCAGGCCTAAATCCACTCAAGCTTCCTGTTCCTGCCAAATGCTAGCTGGGAGCTTTCTTTCTAACAGGAAGCTAGGCCTAGCTAAGGCTCAAATCCTTTACCGGTGAGGCCGTTCTCCCAGGTGAACCACCTTTGGGGGTTGGTAAGTCAGGTAGAACTCCCAGGATGGGGAACTATGGGATTCCTAGTCTATGAAACCCCAAAATCCCTACTTATAAGGAGTTGCAGTCCACCTGTGATAGGTATAATAGTTCACTGTTCAAAGAGAAAAAGGAGACTAAACAAAGGACAAGATTAACACCACTGGCATAGCACAGTCGTCATAAACATTGGCGCTGATCTACTGCAAGTTAAGAAGCGAATACATCTGCTGGATAGCTCAGTGGCTTGGCTGCAGAGTTCGATTCCCCACTGTGTCTCCTTGACAGAGCTAGGACACGATGATTCATAGGGTTCCCTCCAGCTCTGCAGCTCTAAGATGATGATGATGATGATGTTTTGCTGTTGTATATCCAGCCATGCCATTCAGCCCACCATTTCAGGCAAGGACATTTCCTATCAGGCAGCCTAAGAGTTGGGCTCCTCTTTTTTCCTTTCTTCTTTTTTCTGACTTCCTAGTTTTTATAATAGTTTGTTTCTACAGTTGTAAGCTGCCTTACGTCCCCTTGTGGAGAAAAAAGTGAAGTATAAGTATTTTAAATAAATAACTGAAAGCCCACACAGACTTTTTTCAAGTCGCTGCCAAGATTTCCGCTGATTTTCAGATACTGCCATAAACATGTAATAGCACATGGACTGAAGAAATAAAATTTTCTCCTGCTATGCCCTCCCATTTTCTCTCTTTTTTTATGATTTGGTTTTTCCTATTATGAAGGAAATTTTTTTTTTTTTACATCTTTTGCAATTTTACATCTTTTTCTTAAAGGGATGATTAGAACACAGAATGCGTGGGATCCACATTTAGTAATCCCTACAACTTAAAAGGGTTTTCAAGGTATACAAGACCTTCAGGTGGTCATTTAGCATTGCCACACACCCACATCCTGGTGAACGTCTCTGGTTGAGCAAGGATTTGAACCCACATCTCCTGAGTCATGATCTGTCACTACACCACACCGACTCTCCATATTAGGGGTTTTGAGATGGATAATAAATAATTACATGTTGTCAGGTTAATTCAGAATTATGGTGACCCTCGCCAGGGCATTTGTATATTTTACTTTTTCTGTTTTTCTCTATGTAAGTAGCTCTGAACGCATTAAAGAAAGTCAGAGGTGTTCAGATTACAAATATTCCTAAACAAAACTGTGAGAGTCCCTATCACACATCACCAAGATACAGTACACCTATTTATTAATGGTGCCTCTTAAAAATCTGTAAAATAGATGCATTATTTTCAAAGCCTGCTTTGAGAATTCAGAGGAAGACAACAAGGATGATCTGGAAACTGAGCCCTGTGAGGATAGAGGGAAAACTGGACATGTTTAGCATTGAAAAAATAAAACTGAAGGGAGATACGATAGCTCTTTTCATATACTTGAAAAGGAGTCATACAGAGGAAGGACAGGATCTCTTCTTGATGTATCCCAGAGTGCAGGACATGGAACAATTAATTGGCTCAAGTTGCCGGAAGCCGGATTTTGGTGGACGATCAGGAAAAACTTCTTAATTGTTAGAGCAGTACGAAGTAGGACCATGGACCCAGTGACCTCGGGAGTTGGTGAGGGCTCCAACACTGGAGCCATTCAAGAAAAACCTGGATCGTCCCCTGGCAGATATACCTTGATCTGCATTCCTGCACTGAGCAGAGGGTTGGATTCAGTGGCCTTTGAGCTCCATTATTCTAGTCATTTCTTATTACTGGCACCATAATGGCTTGAATTCAAATGTGCGGAGGGCCATCATTACCCTGGATTTGGCCAGAAATGGATATTAAAAAAACAAACAGGAAGTTCCCAGATAGCAAGGCCTAGATTTTCTGGGGTGTGTGTGTGTGGCGTTTTGAGGAAAGATCTTGGAAGAGGATGCCAGGGCTTAGTGAAGGAGAGAGATTCGTGTGGAGCTGCAGAGCTTGGATTCCTCATGGTGCCCAGAGAGGGGCCAAACTGGGTAGCAGCACAACTCCGAAAGAGGAATAAGCCACGTCTGAGCATTCTGCACCTAGAAAAGATTTGTCCACAGTCAGAATCGATGGCATGCAATTATTATTAAAGGTCTTTGGGCAACCCATCCTCCCCAGGTGCACTCCCTGAAGGTAAAGACTACACAGTGGGGGAAGCTTCCTTTGCGGGCTCAGGTGTGAAGGCATCCGCCTTAGTTTTACAGTTTTCTGGATTTGTGATACCCGAACCAATAAAAGATAACCTTCGCTCGGGTATCAAACCCATGCTTGGTTGGTTTTTTAATCATTGAATTTACATGAGTGTAAATGCAGACAAAGATCCATGCACACCCAGAACTCAGTGGTTTAAGTATCTGGCTGCAAAACCAGAAGTTGGGAGTTCGAATACCCTCTGTGCCTCCTTGATAGAGCCTGGGCTCCACCTTTTCCATTCTAAAATGATGATGACAAGCCCAAATCGGGGGTTTGATATTCTTGAATTAAATAATACAAAGAGAATCAAAATAGTTCTAATTTCTTAAAAGATCCTGCATTTCCAAGATTGTTGTCTCTTGTTTTTCCTCTAATCTCAATTTTAACTTTCCACTTTCTGCCCCCAATAAATCATACGATTTCTCGAGAAGCCGGGCCTCCGTTGTGTCCAGCTTTCCTGATTAACTCTCCCTGAAACGTGTGTGATCACGGTAGCTGACACAGGCGACCAGGATCCTTAGAAGATCAGGAAAGCCCCTTTCTTGACATAAGGAATAGTGCAACTAGATGCTATGGGACTACTGTTCCTATCAGCCAGCACATCCAATGTGGAGGGATGATGGGGTCTGTAGTCCCCACAATACCTGGAGGGTTGCACATTGACCACCCTTGCTTTTAGTGCCATGAAAATAAATAAAGAAATAAAGCCGTTGCATTGAAGCCCCTCCAAATCACTCCCTGGGCCTTTGCGACTTTTCAGCAGGTTGTCCCCAGGCCCAAACAAAGGGGGCAAGGCCAGGTCGGCAAGGGACCCTTAACTGTTACTTATGGGGCTGCAGAAGCAGAGCAAAGGTGAGTCCTCTTGAAATATTTCGACCCTTGGGGATTTTATACTACATCAGCTTGTGGAGAGAAGACCTTGATGGGCAAAATGGCTGCCCAGATAATAATGAGATACGGTATACAATGGTGCCTCAATTAGCGAGTGCTTCAATTAGCGATGAAATCGATTAGCGATGACTTTTTCGGGGCATTTTGGTGCTCTGATTAGCGATGGTCCATATGAGCAATTTTCGACTAGCGATGGTTTGGGACCATGCTTCGAATAGCGATTAAATTTTGGGTCCCCTGTTTCGATTAGCGATGGTTTAAACAGCTGAAATGCATTTCAATTGGGGAACCGCGTTTTGATTAGCGATGTTTCCTATGGAGATTTTCGCTTACAGACCGCAATCCGTTCCTATTGGAATGGATTATCAGGTTTTCAATGCATTTCAATGGGAAACCGCGTATCGATTAGCGATCAAATCAATTAGCGATGTTTTTTGCGGAATGCATTAACATCGCTAATCGAGGCATGACTGTATATGATAAGGTCCACCTTTAGGACAGACTGCCCATGTCAGCTCCTGCATCATAAGGGCCACCGTTAGGATAGACAAATATTATATATATTAGACAAATATTTTATATAAAGGTGGCCCTTATGATGCAGGAGATGACATGGGCAGTCTGTTCTAAAGGTGGCCATTATGATGCAGGAGATGACATGGGCAGTTTGTTCTAAAGGTGGCCCTTATGATGCAGGAGATGACACGGGCAGTCTGTTCTAAAGGTGGCCCTTACCATGTGGAGCTGACATGGGAAGTCTGTGCAAAAGGTTGTTCTCTAAATACCTAGCCCTTTGGGAGAAATTATAGTTTAGGCCAGGGTGCAAGATGCAGCATGTTTTGCGAGCCATTTTCTAAGGTAGAGTTGGCTGCCTTGGATTCCTGGGCATAAAGAAAGTCCAAAGAGAGCCCTAATAGATGCACTTTGGCTGGAAAAGCTTTAGGCCATGAGCTGTTATGGACCTCTTTCTGTAGAAGGTTAAGATATCCCAGCGAGGGATCAGCATGTATTTTACCTTGTTCCAATGTCTAAAAGCAAAGAGCCAAGCACTGCATTCTAGTGACGTTAGACCAGTCTCTAATTCTAAGGCTGCTGCAGGGACGCATCTTGGCATTTCCAAAATGGATCTTAGAAAAATTGAAAGAACACTATTGTTGTTGTTGTCTAGTCGTTTAGTCGTGTCCGACTCTTTGTGACCCCATGGACCAGAGCACGCCAGGCCCTCCTATCTTCCACTGCCTCCCGGAGTTTGGTCAAATTCATGTTGGTGGCTCCGATGACACTGTCCAACCATCTCGTCCTCGGTCTTCCCCTTCTCCTCTTGCCTTCGCACTTTCCTAACATCAGGGTCTTTTCCAGGGAGTCTTCTCTTCTCATAAGATGGCCAAAGTTTGGAGCCTCAGCTTCAGGATCTGTCCTTCCAATGAGCAATCAGGGTTGATTTCCTTTAAAATGGATAGGTTTGATCTCATGGCATTTCCGGGGGACTCTCAAGAGCCTCCTCCAGCAACACAGTTCAAAAGCATAAATTCTTTAGCGGATGGCTTTCTTTATGGTCCAGCTCTCACTTCCATACATTGCTACTGGAAAAGCCATAGCTTTGACTATGCGGACTTTCGTTGGCAAGGTGATGTCTCTGCTAATTTAAGATGCTGTCAAGGTTTGTCATAGCTTTCCTCCCAAGAAGCAAGCGTCTTTTAATTTCGTGGCTGCTCTCATCATCTGCAGTGATCATGGAGCCCAAGAAATTGAAATCTGTCTCTGCCTCCATATCTTCCCCTTCTATTTGCCAGGAGGTGATTGGACCAGTGGCCATGATCTTAATTTTTTTTGATGTTGAGCTTCAGACCGGTTTTTGCGTTCTTCTCTTTGACCCTCATTACAAGGTTCCTTAATTCCTCCTCACTTTCTGCCATCAGAGTGGTATCATCTGCATATCGGAGGTTGATGATATTTCTTCCGGCAATCTTAATTCCGGCTTGGGATTCCTCCAGTCCGGCCTTTCGCATGATGTATTCTGCATAGAAGTTAAATAAGCAGGGGGACAATATACAGCCTTGTCGTACTTCTTTCCCAATTTTGAACCAATCAGTTGTTCCATATCCAGTTCTAACTGTTGCTTCCTGTCCCATGTATAGGTTTCTCAGGAGGTAGATAAGGCGATCAGGCACTCCCATTTCTTTAAGCACTTGCCATAGTTTGGTGTGGTCCACACAGTCAAAAGCTTTTGCATAGTCAATGAAGCAAAAGTAGATGTTTTTCTGGAACTCTCTGGCTTTCTCCATAATCCAGCGCATGTTAGCAATTTGGTCTCTAGTTTCTCTGCCCCTTCGAAATCCAGCTTGTACTTCTGGGAGTTCTCGGTCCACATACTGCTGAAGCCTACCTTGTAGGATATTGAGCATAACTTTGCTAGCGTGGGAAATGAGTGCTATTGTACAGACGTTGGAGCATTTTTTGGCACTGCCCTTCTTAGGGATTGGGATGTAGACTGATCTTTTCCAGTCCTCTGGCCACTGTTGAGTTTTCCAATCTTGCTGGCATATTGAATGTAGCAGCTTAACAGCGTCATCTTTTACGATTTTAAATACTTGAACTGGAATGCCATCATCTCCACTGGCCTTGTTGTTAGCCAAGCTTTTTAAGGCCCACTTGACTTCACTCTCCAGGATGTCTGGCTCAAGGTCAGCAACCATAATATGTGGGTTTTCTGGGACATCCAGATCTTTATGGTATAATTCCTTTGTGTATTCTTGCCACCTCTTCTTGATGTCTTCTGCTTCTGTTAGATCCCTACCATTTTATCATGTTCATCTTTGCACAAAATGTTCCTTTAATATCTCCGATTTTTCTGAACAGATCTCTGGTTTTTCCTTTTCTATTATTTTCCACAATTTCTTTGCATTGTTCATTTAAGAAGGCCCTTTTGTCTCTCCTTACTATTCTTTGGAAGACTGCATTCCATTTTCTGCATCTTTCTCTATCTCCCGTGCATTTTGTTTCCCTTCTCTTCTCTGCTATTTGTAAGGCCTCATTGGACAGCCACTTTGCTTTCTTGCAGTTCCTTTTCTTTGGAATGGTTTTGTTGCTGCCTCCTGTACAATGTTACGAGCATCTGTCCAAAGTTCTTCATGCACTCTGTCCACCAAATCTAGTTCCTTAAATCTGTTCTTCACTTCCACTATGTATTCATAAGGGATTTGGTTTTGATTATACCTGACTAGCCCAGTGGTTTTTCCTACTCTCTTCAGTTTAAGCTTGAATTTTGCTATGAGAAGCTGATGATCAGAGCTACAATCAGCTCCAGGTCTTGTTTTTGCTGACTGTACAGAGCTTCTCCATCTTTGGCTGCGGAGAATATACGGTAATCAATTTTATTTCCATCAGCAATCCATGAAGGGGAACACTCTCTATACTTATGAGAAATCCTAGGATCCACGTTGGTATACCATATAACAGTCGGAGCAAAATCTTGAGCTTAAAGAGTTGAATAACAGCTGGTATAAATTGTCTGCATTCAATGCAGTAAAGAAAAAAATGCAAGATAGCTTTCTACGTTTTCTGGGCTACTTGGATTATGGACCTACCTGACTGATCTTTTTTGGCACTCCAAGGTATCTGTAATATGATCCGATCAGGCCGAGGGTGTCTGCAAAGATGATCATAATTTTGTTTTGTTAATATTTAAGGAGTGGTTTCGCCAATTCCTACCCCCCCATGAATCTCCATGCCTGAGTGTGGATTCCAACCCTAGTCTCGCCCATCTGCTACTCCCTCCTGGGTTGCTTGCTGTAATCTTTGCTTTGAGAAAGAAAGATTTTTGATTCCTTCCTGCAGGCTGATTTATTGTACCTACTAGAGGTGGGAAAGCCAGAATCAGCTGCTTGTGGAGCGGGAAAAGGGATTCATATGGAAAAGGCCGACGATATTAGGGCATTCCAGGAAAGGATGATGCCGAAGACCCTGAACAGAGAAGCCTTCAGCTCTGGCATAGGGTGTCGGGGCTTCAGAGAATTTGATCGCCAGGAGGATGCGGGGCCCCGAGAAGTCTGCAGCCGCCTCCATCATCTTTGCCGTGAATGGCTGAAGCCGGAGCAACACACGAAGGCTCAGATTCTGGACCTGGTGGTCCTGGAGCAGTTCCTGGCCATCCTTCCCCCAGAGATGTCCAGCTGGGTGAGGGAATGTGGACCGGAGACCAGTTCCCAGGCGGTGGCCCTGGCCGAAGGCTTCCTCCTGAGCCAGGCAGAGGAGAAAAAGCAGGTGAGATGAACGATTAGTCCTGGGAATGCCATGCCCAGTTCAGAAAACTGTTTCCCTGTGGCCACAAATCCCATCAGCCCCTGGCCGGTGACCCTGGTTGGTGGTTGGTGGGTTCTAGGGCTTTGTTTATATTTTCCAAGGGCTGTGAAGGCCCAACATCTCCCATAAATCGGCCCCTGGCCGTGCTTACAAGGGGATATTGGGATTTGTAGTCCTCCTCCTTTTTTAAAAAAGCTCTCATTCCAAGGGGCTTAGAATGGCCAGCTTTTCTGCTAAATCAGCCTGGAGGTCATTATCCCAAAGATCTGATTTCCCAGCGACTTGAATTTGCACTAGTCACTTCTTCTGCTAGGTTTTCACAAAGGAAGGCATAACCCCAAAACTTTGCCTTGTCTTGTTCCGTTTCTTCTCCAATCCTCTGTCTACCTGCCGGAGCAGTCGGAAG
Source organism: Pogona vitticeps (assembly GCF_051106095.1). Classification (NCBI taxonomy): domain Eukaryota; kingdom Metazoa; phylum Chordata; class Lepidosauria; order Squamata; family Agamidae; genus Pogona; species Pogona vitticeps. The sequence goes on from NC_135784.1 coordinate 14,497,492, forward strand.
TGGCTAGGAATACCTCCAGGACAGAAGGAGATCTGTCAGATGCTAAACAGGAGCTGCTCTTTCGGAACGACCACCTGGAGGAGGGTGAAGGTGATACTTCACTGGGTAAGGATTGCTGAAGGATTGCTTCTGTTTCGTCGGTGTTCTGTGCCTTCAAGTCAGAACCCGTGTATAAGGACGCAAATAGGGCTTTCCAGGTAAGTGAGATATCTAAGGAGTGGTTTTACCGGTTCCACACCCTCAGTGAGTTTCCACGCCTGAACGAGAATTCGAATGCAGGACTCTGGAGTCCCAGTCTGTCCCTCTCTTAATCACACTACACTGGGTATCACTGAATATCTCTAAAACCTATAGGCTTTAGAGAAAGGGGCAAAAGCGTATAGGTGGAAAAGGTGCAGAAGAGAGCGACTCAAATGATGACTGAGCTGGGGCACCTCCCTGAGGAGGAAAGGCTACAGCGTGTGGGGCTCTTGAGTCTAGAGGAAAGGCGCCTGAAGGGGGAATGTGATGGAGAGGTATCAAATTCTGCAGAGGGCAGATAAGGTGGATAGAGGGAAGCTCTTTTCCCTCTCAGGCAATACCAGAACCAGGGGACCTCAACTCCAATGAAGTGTTGGGAGAGTGAGGAAAAACAAAAGAAAATATTTATTGACCCAGAGGGTGGTTAGTCCGTGGAACTCCTTGCCACCAGATGGGGTGATGGCATCTGGCCTATATGCCTTGAAAAGTGATTTGGACAGTTTCCTGGAGGAAAACTCCATTGCAGGTGACAAGCCATGATGTCAATATTGGGAACACCTCCACCCTTCTCTCCTCCTTCTTAGGCTCCTCCCCTTTTCCTCCTATCTCTAGCCCTTCTCCTGTAGTCTTTTCTACACCACTGTTACTGTCCTCCTCGTTAGACGTGGGAGCGGATGGCTCACTCTCCCTTTTCCTCGGTCTTTTTGTCCTCCAGCTCACAGCAGAATAGTGAAAATTTCTCCAAATTGTCCACCCCTTTCTCATTCCCTGGCCCTGAAGATCTTAATAGCTCTCTCTGAGACATTTTTTTAGGAGAAAGAACAAAAAACATTTCAGTACCGGCAGGCATGAACAGATCAACAGAAAGACAACATGCAACACAAAAGGCTTCCAACATACTAAAGAGAGGGAACTAGAATGATCAGCAGAGAGGCGGGGCTGTCTTTGAATGTTGAGATGGGAAGGAATGATTGGTTAGTGCTGGATAAATTGACGGGCACCCCAGCCCAGAAAAGTCCCTCTCAGCCAAACAAGCGACAGGCATCATGCGAGGTTGCAAAAACTCCCAACAAAGCTCCAGTTTTAGGGGTCTGAAGGAGGCTGGGTTCAGAAATGGTCTTGGGGTGTCACGTACAGGCTGTACTATGCATATACCTGATATAAAGAATAAAATATATTCTCCCACACACTTTGCCCCCCCTTGCAGGTGGTGAAGCTGTGCGAGGAACGTGTACAACTAGATCATCTGCTGTGGAGAATGGAATCGGAGTGGCTTTTGAGGTCAGAAAAGATTAAATCAAGGATGAAGTCGCCCATGGCTTGAAAGTATCTGCCTCTTTCCCTTTGATTCTTTGCATCCGTAACCTGTGGGAAACCCACCTGCAAACCGGGAGGGGAAGCATGTCCTTCTGAGTCCTTTGAGCTGCAAAGCTGGAAAGGGACCCTAGAGATCATCCAGTCCAGCCCCTGTCAAGCAGGCCCAGTGGGGGAATTGAGCTCCCAACCTCTGGCTCCACAGGCAGGGATCTAAACCACAGAGCTATCCAACAGCTGTTATTTTAGTTGCCAGGGACGAGCAGATAAAAGCAAGGTGGTTAGGATCCCAGAGGTAGCAGGAGAGTCATTGCGGTAAATAGGCTCTGTCAAAAGAGACCAGTGAATATTATTCATGATAAACATACAGCTACACATATTTAAATTGTTTAAAATATATTCTGTAGGCTTCCAAGAGGCATGGTATGGCATTATTAGTACTGTGTATTTTAGTTGTTGCGAGTCACCTTGGAACTCCTAAGGGGGAAGAAAGGTAGCATGTAAATAAACCAAACAAAAAACAAATATTATTTTTATTGATTAAAATTATTACCTTGCCCTTCTCCCAAAAAAGGACCCAGTATAATATGAAACACAATATTAAAAATCAGAAAACAGTAAATGAGAATAAAGAGGCCCCACCTTGCTCCTGGTCATGGTGTAGAGAATGAGGAATACATGCATTGTCTGATAGTTCCCGACCATTAGATCCAGGCAGTGGCCAGTTCTTCTGGACCTGGGTAGCCTCAGTTATCGAACCAATAAGTAATTAAACAGTTAGGCCCAGAAATAATGTTTGGCAAGTAGATGGTCAAGGAGACAAAAATGAAAATCTGATTTATTTAATGTTTTTTTCCCCACCTGCTGCTTTTCTGTCCGAGAACACCCAGAATCCGGTTTTGGCCCTAAAGCACTGACCCCTTCTGTTGGCTAATGTGATCCGCCTCTTACTTGCGCTGTTTATGGCCTTCATAAGTAAAATATGTTCATTTTTTTAAAAAAAGAAGAAGCACACACTGGAAACGCCCTGGAAAAGCTTTTTGTGGGATCCTGCAAGGCAAAAACCAGTCTCCATATATTAATGATTTCCTACCATCCGTGGAAGAACCATTTTAGCATCGAAAGGGGAAAAAAGTATTTTCTTCTCTTTTAGAATCCAGTAATCTTGGAAGAGGTGACTGTGTGTTTTACCGAGGAGGAGTGGGCGTTGCTGAATCCGGACCAAAGAGCTTTGCATGAGGAAGTTATGGCGGAGATTCATGCAAATGTAGCCTCTTTAGGTAAAGATCCCATTTATCCTTTTGTTAAGAGAAAATATTTAAGTGAGAATGTTTATTATTTACGAGATGATTCTCCCTGGGTTTGAACAGCCAGCATTCTGTTTTTGTAATCTAGAAGAAGTTAGGGAACTTTTTAGAGGAAAGTGGTTACCCTTGTTATAAAAACATTTAATCATCATCTTAGGAGTGAAAAGCTGATACAGTGGCGTTCCGGATTAATTGTCACTATGCAAAAACATCGCTAAACGCATCGAAAAACCCCATAGGAACGCATTTAACTTAGTTTAATGCGTTCCTATGGGGCCCAAACTCACTGTTCAGCGAAGTTCCTCCATAGCGCCGACATTTTCGCGCCCTCAGTAAGCGAAGGCAGGGCGCGAAAACATTAGTGCGGCCATTTTGGGCACTCGCCGGCCATTTTGGAACCGCCGATCAGCTGTTGTAAAAACATTGCAGTGTGAAGATCGGTAAGGGGAATGCTTACCGATCATCGCAATGCGAGTTTTTCCCTATCTAAACATCGCTTTTGCGATCGCAAAAGCGACATCGCTATGCGGATTCATCGTTAAATGGTGAACTCGTTAAGCGAGGCACCACTGTACTGTCCTACTTTGGGCACATCATGAGAAGGCAGGATTCTTTGGAAAATGCTATTATGCTGAGAAAGGTGGAAAATAGCAGGAAAACAGGAAATACATGATGGATTGACTCCCTAAAGGAAGCCACAGGCTTGAGTTTGCGGGACCTAAGCCAGAAAAGTTGAGAACACGGCATTTTGGAGATCACATAAGCTAGAGATAACTTGATGAAATATAAGAACAGTCTCATTAAACAGTAACTGTGATAAAGCAATGCATTAAAACGGCAATCTTGGCCAGAGATCCCAGGATAGGATAGGCTAAAATGAGGCCCTATGCCAAGAGTGGGAATTTAGGAGAAATATACCCTAACAGGATTTTCCTGCTAACTCCTGGTGGGGGTTAAGCTAAGAAATGAATTCAGCTCTGAAAGCTTTCAAGCTTTTAGAAAAGTCAGCTCAAAGAGAGCTGGTGATGCTAAAATAAAATCCACTAATAGTTATAGGTTTTAGTTAACAGGATGGTGCAGAGTTACATCTCCTGTAACTTCCTAGGTCATCATGGGAGGGTGACTCTTTGTGACCCCATGGACCAGAGAACGCCTGGCCCTCCTATCTTCCACTGCCTCCTGGAGTTGGGTCAAATTCATGTTGGTGGCTTCGATGACACTGTCCAACCATCTCGTCCTCTGTCATCCCCTTCTCCTCTTGCCTTCACACTTTCCCAACATCAAGATACTGTATTTTCCAGGGAGTCTTCTCTTCTCATGAGATGACCAAAGTATTGGAGCCTCAGCTTCAGGATCTGTCCTTCCAGTCAGCACTCAGGGTTGATTTCACCAATATCTCTGTGCAATCATATGCACACAGACGTTGGCAGGGATAGGGTTGCTCAGATGTTATTTAGTAACACCTCCCATACTCCATGTGTGACACAACTGTGAAAATCAGACAGAAGTGTGAATTTCCTGACCTTTTGTGTCACGGGCCAATTTGGGTTCTGTTCTTTGCTTTTGCTGGTTAAACAAGTTTCTTCAATGGAGCTGTTTTCTTTAGGTTGTGGCTCTGCCCCTGGGCGTCAGGATCTGACAGACTAAATGTGACTCACCTGGGACAAAAGGCCTAAGCTGGAATTCTCAGTGGCTTGGTGTAGCCTCGTTGTGTCCATGGTTTCTGTTCAGAAAGGAAACTGACCCAGTACTAGGTGAGAACTTCCTTTCTGAACAGGAAGCTAGGCAGAGCTTGGTCTATGCTGAGCCATGAAGCCTTCTAGCTTAGCCTTTTCTCCCAAGCGAGCAAAATTACAGTGTCTGTAATGAGGGAATTCCCGTGGTAGAGAATGATGGGATTTGCAGTCCACCAAATCCAAACGGCTCATCCTTAATTGCAATCAGGTCTTTCTGATCCCAGTCTCACATGCTGTGTCACACCAACTGGCGGTTAATGCCGTTCAGAATTTGTTCCAGATGTGCGCCATCCTGTATTTGTGTTCACCTGCCACATTTAGTTGTCTGTGTGTCAGCAGTTCGAATCAGTACAGTTTGTCTGCTGATTAGAGCTTCCCTATCTGACTCACCTCATTGCCATGATTTCAACAGGAGATCAGAGAAGACAGGAGTATGAGGAGGAACCCTGTAGAGGGCCAGTGAAAGAACTTCACTCTCGAGGCAGAAAACAACAACGAAGCGAAACAAGAGAGGGGCAAAAGAGGAGGGAAGAGTCCTCTGATCCGGAGGCTGGGGATGTGCCCACTGTCCCAGTCCAAGCAGAAAGAAACCAAGCAAAGGAAAATATTAAATGCCTAGAGTGTGGGAAGACCTACAGCAAGAAATCTCACTTGAAGCGTCATCTGTGGGTCCACACAGGGGAGAAGCCCTTCAAGTGTTCGTACTGCTCCAAGGGCTTTTGTGATAAAGCCCGTCTCAAGAATCACATGACCATTCACACAGGGGAGAAACCCTACGAATGTTTGGAGTGCGGGAAGAGATTCAACGTGAAGGGAAACCTTGCTTCTCATCAGCGGACCCACACGGGAGAGAAACCGTATAAATGTAATGTGTGTGGGAAGTGTTTCACTCACAGCAATGGCCTCATTTATCATAAAAGGTTCCACACTGGGGAGAAGCCGTATGAATGCCCACAGTGTAGCAAGTGTTTCTCCGGGAGCGGGGACCTGAAAAGGCATTTGATGTTGCACGCTGAAGAGAAACCCTATAAATGCCTGGAGTGTGGAAAGAGCTTCAGACGGAGGATAGACCTCATTTCCCACCAACGAATCCACACTGGGGAGAAGCCTTATGAATGCCTGGAGTGTGAAAAGAGCTTCAGACAGAGGATAGACCTCACTTCCCACCAACGAATCCACACTGGGGAGAAGCCTTATGAATGCCTGGAGTGTGGAAAGAGCTTCAGACAGAGGACACACCTCACTTCCCACCAACGAATCCACACTGGGGAGAAGCCGTATGAATGCCCACAGTGTAGCAAGTGTTTCTCCGGGAGCGGGGACCTGAAAAGGCATTTGATGTTGCACGCTGAAGAGAAACCCTATAAATGCCTGGAGTGTGGAAAGAGCTTCAGACGGAGGATAGACCTCACTTCCCACCAACGAATCCACACTGGGGAGAAGCCTTATGAATGCCTGGAGTGTGAAAAGAGCTTCAGACAGAGGATAGACCTCACTTCCCACCAACGAATCCACACTGGGGAGAAGCCATTTAAATGCCTGGAGTGTGAAAAGAGCTTCAGACAGAGGATATGCCTCACTTCCCACCAACGAATCCACACGGGAGACAAACCGTATAAATGTTTTGAGTGTGGAAAAAGTTTCTATCGGAGCTCCCACCTGTCTTCACATCAGAAAACTCACACAGGTGACAAGCCGTATAAATGTTTTGAATGTGGAAAAAGTTTCTCTTGGAGCTCCCACCTGTCTTCACATCAGAAAACTCACACAGGTGACAAGCCGTATAAATGTTTTGAATGTGGAAAAAGTTTCTCTCGGAGCTCCCACCTGTCTTCACATCAGAAAACTCACACAGGTGACAAGCCGTATAAATGTTTTGAATGTGGAAAAAGTTTCTCTTGGAGCTCCCACCTGTCTTCACATCAGAAAATTCACACAGGTGACAAGCCGTATAAATGTTTTGAGTGTGGAAAAAGTTTCTATCGGAGCTCCCACCTGTCTTCACATCAGAAAACTCACACAGGTGACAAACCGTATAAATGTTTTGAATGTGGAAAAAGTTTCTCTCGGAGCTCCAACCTGTCTTCACATCAGAAAACTCACACGGGAGACAAACCGTATAAATGCTTTTAGTGCAGATTCAGCTGCATCCAGAGTAAGAGCCAGAGTAATAAAGCCATTCCTCATAGTCTGGATCTTGCTGAGGGCAATTCAGAAAGAACCACGATGTGAAGTTGGTGTGTTTGTCAATTAATAAATCTTTTAAATCCATTTCATTAATTTGTTGTGATTCTGTCTTTTTGAGTTGCCATCGTTAACTCACTGTGACAAGCTCAAGGAAATTAAAATAGAATATATCTATCAAGAACAAATCTATTTCATATCAGCATTGTACATTTGACAAATATCTCATCCAAGGGAAGGAATGTTACCTTTTTCTTTTCTTGTGTTAAGGTGTTCAGCTCAGTGGAGATCGATCCCCCACTGTGCCTTCCTGACAGGCTGGACTCGATCCATAGGGTCCTTTCCAGCTCTACAGTTTTGACATAATGGTGATGATATGTGATGTGATTTTTCTAGAACATTTTGAACCGCTATAGAGTCCTGCTCCTTTGACGGGAGAATTATTATCTACTGTAGTCATCATACCTCACGGCTGGAATTGATCTAATTTTATTTATTTATTTAAAATATTTTTACCCCACCTTCTTTAAAAGGACCCAAGATACCTTGTATTATTAAAAGACAACATTTGAAGCTTTAAAAAAAAGTATACAAAGAATAAAAAGGATCGAAGAAATGGTAAAAGCAATATTAAAAACACATTCAAAAGCAGAAAAGCATACCCATCCATTAAAAAAACCCCTCAGGCAACCAATCACCAAGGGAAAGCCTGCCTGAAGAGAAATATATTCACCTGCTTGTGGAAGGGCAGAAAAGATGGGGACAGTCTGGCCCCCAGTGGCAGGGAGTTCCAAAGTCTGGGAACAACAGAAGAAGACCTCCTGTGTCCTCATCAGAAAGAGAAAGGAGAGAGAGAGGCTGGAATGGAGAGTAAACGAGATGAGAAGGAAGGGGTTCAGGGAGGACACTGGAAGGCTCCCACATCAGAAGGATGTCTCGCGTGGGGTGACGGCCGGGATGATGAGACCGTGCCCTTGTTGGAAGGTGAAGCGGGAGAGATTATATATAACCCCAACGTCTTTATGGATTGGCCGGGTCCCTGGAACTCTAGTGAGAGAAATCCATTCCTGGAGGAAGATTGGAAGCCCCTTCAAGACCGTTGTCGGAAGGAGAAAGATGATGGAATCAAGTTCTGGACATTGGTTATTTTTTAAACACGCGAATAAATATTTCTGTTGTTTCTAAACAACAAAAATCTCCTGGAGCCTAGAGCCAAACCCTCACAATCAGAGCCACAATCAGCTCCATGTCTTGTTTTTGCTGACTGTTTAGAGCTTCTCCATCTTTGGCTGCAGAGAATATAATCAATCTGAATTCGGTATTGCCCATCTGGTGATGTCCATGTGTGGATTCGCCTCTTGTGCTGTTGGAAAAGAGTGTGATGACCAGCTTTTTCTCTTGACAAAACTCTTACAGTGGGGTCTCTACTTAAGAGCTTAATCCTTATTGGAAGGTGGTTCTCAAGTTGAAAAGTTCTTATGTTGAATCTGCATTTCCCACAGGAATGCACTGAAAACCATTTAATCCGTATCTGCTCTTTTCTGTCCATAGAAACTACAGTGGAACCTCTACTTAAGAACTTAATCGGTTTTGGAATAGTGTTCTTAAGTTGAAACGTTCTTAAGTTGAAGCAAAATTTCCCATAGGAATGGACTGAAAACCAATTAATCAGTTCTGGCTGTTTTTTTGTTATGTAGAGGTGCGTTCGTACATTGAAGCATTAGTTCCCATAGGAAGTAATGCAAAGCTGGTTAATACGTACTCTACCACTAGGGGGAGAATTTTTCTTAACCTAAGATGACCTAAGGTTAAAAAAAGAGCAGGAAAGTTTTTTTTTCCTGTTCTTATCTTGGATTTCTGTTCTCAAGTAGAAGCAAAATTTAGCAAATGGAGCTGTTCTTAAGTTGGATTGTTCTTAAGTAGAGACGTTCTTAGGTAGAGACCCCACTGTATTAGCCTTTGCCCTGCTTCATTTTGAACTCCAAGGCCAAACTTACCTGTTGTTCCTTTTATTTCTTGACTCCCTACTTTAGCATTCCAGTCCCCTATAATGAGGAGAACGTATTTCTTTGGTGTCAGTTCTAGAAGGTGCTGTAAGTCTCCATAGAATTGGTCAATTTCAGCCTCTTCAGCATCCGTGGTTGGTGCATAAACATGGATTGCTGTGATGTTGAAAGGTCTGCCTTGGATTCCTTTTGAAATCGTTCTATCATTTTTGAGATTGTATCCTAGTACAGCTTTTCCCACTCTTTCGTTGACCATGACGGCTACTCCAGTGGTGGGATTCAGCAGGTTCGCACCAGTTCTACAGAACCGGTAGCTAATGTATTATTGGTTCTGCAGAACCGTTTGTTGGCCTGCTGAATCCCACCACTGATCCTGGCCAGTGGTGGGATTCAGCAGGTTCACACCAGTTCTACAGAACCGGTAGCTAATTTATTATTGATTCTGCAGAACCGTTTGTTGGCCTGCTGAATCCCACCACTGGGCTACTCCATTTCTTCTACGGGACTCTTGCCCACAATAGTAGACATGATGATCATCTGAATTAAATTTGCCCATTTTTAAATGGTTTTAAGCTCACACTTGGTGACTGGCGCTGTGCTGTCTTTCTTTTTTTCAGCTGCAAAAATTGGTGTGTTTGAAATGCTGCAAAAAAAACACCCTTAAGGGAAGTGTTCCCTGGTCCCTCCTTTCTTGTGCAGAACAGACTCTGCCTTTCTGCTTCTTTTACCCCTGCTTCTGTTACCATTTGTTAAAACAGTCTTTTCTCGCTATAACCTTTGGTGGAGTTGTTTGGAATAGAAAAGATCTCTTTTGCTAGTAGGTGCACCTTGCTTGATGATATAAAAACTTAATGTGGAACTTTTCAATGTTGCCTGTTGTTGTTTCCACTCTATAGTGTCTGGTGAGAGTTTCTGTCTATTTTTTAAAATGGGTTTTGTTATTTTGAGAACTACGTATCGAATGCTGTATTTGTTGTGGGCCGTTAAGTCACCTTCGACTTCTGGCAAGCCTGTGAATCAGAGGTTTCCGATCCCTTCTATCCCTCAGCTTTTTAACCCTCTTTCGCCACTCTAAAATGATTGGAGGTTTTTTTGAATATAAAATATCCCTTTAGCTCCATGTGCGCCTCGGTTGCTTCGAAATCCCTGGTGTGGGAATTTTTCAATTTTGCCTGTCCTTGTGTTTTCTTCTTCATTGTTTTTGTTTGTTTTTATAAATCTCTCTCTTTTTTTACATCCCTCAGCCACTGGATAGCTCGGTGCTTCAGGTCTCTGGCTACAGAGCCAGACGTTGGGGGTTCAGTTCCCCCAGTGGGCCTCTGAGGAGAGAAGAGCCGGCCTGGGTGGCCTTGGGCCAGCTGCCCCGTTGTCCCAGGGCTCCCCAGGAAGAAAACAAGGGGAAACCACTTCCGAGTCGGGTCTACCTGGAAAACCCTGGAAACGGTCGCCCAAAGTCAGAATCCACTTATCAACTTTGAGAAAATAATGACATATAATGAAATATTAGATCCAGAAATAAATCTCAAACCCAAGGAAGAACTAGCAAACCAAGGACCGATACTATCATGGTTACCTTTATTGCAAATTCAATCAATATATAAAGAGGACTCTAGAACAGTGGTTCTTAACCTTTTTGAAAGAAATGCCCCCTTGAGCCATTGAGGAAGTTATCATCTCCCCCTCCCCGCAGTGATATCTTTTTTTTATGTATGTATGTATGTATGTATGTATGTATGTATGTATGTATGTATGTATGTATGTATGTATGTATGTATGTATGTATGTATGTATGTATGTATGTTTGTTTGTTTGTTTGTTTGTTTGTTTGTTTATTTATTTATTTATTTATTTATTTATTTATTTATTTATTTATTTATTTATTTATTTAAGACACTTAAATCCAATGACCCCTGAAAACAAAATTAAATTCAAAGAAAATGAAATGCCCCCCAAAACATAACATTTAATGATTTAGTTGCAAGTGAATTTTAAGACAAAAAAAGGAATATAAAAAGGGCATAAAAACAAATGCAGGAACTAAAAATTTCAAGACAAAAAGTCTGAAACTAAATTAAAATTGGAGGAAAATATATATTCATGCACACTGTAAAAAGGCTGCAGCCATCTTCACAGGTTTGGCTTGCTCCAGCACCCCCCTACCGCCCCCCTTCTGCTCCAGCGCCCCCGCGCCGCCCCTTTTCGTTCTACCACCCCCCTGAAAAATGAAATCGCCCCCTGGGGGGCATTATCGCCCACCTTAAGAACCACTGCTCTAGAACACAAGATTTCTACAAGGAACAGCCACAATTTGATAAAATAGTACTCCCTACAGACTATAAGCTAATTAAGAATATCTATACATTCCTCTCATGGTTGGACAGTGTCGTCGTGGTTGGACAATGTCATCGAAGCTACCAAGATGAATTTGACCAAACTCTGGGAGGCAGTGGAAGACAGGGGGGCCTGGCGTGCTCTGGTCCATGGGGTCACGAAGAGTCGGACACGACTAGACTAAACAACAACAACAAATTCCTCTTAGAAGTAAAAATGGAAGATGAACAAGTGAAAATGGAAACAATGATACATTGAGCTAAAAACTTTGGTCACACAATTCAGCTAGAAAAGTGGCAAAGGATAATTGTAAATTAACCTTAGCAACTGCATATAAAGAACATTTATGCAAAATGTTTTACAGATGGCATTTAGCACCGACTAGAATAGAAAATATGTTCCCAAATGTTTCTAATAAGTGCTGGAGGGAACATACTACATGTTATGTATGGTGGACTTGTGGAAAAGCAAAAAAATATTGGGTTAAAATACACTCTTGGATAAAAAAAAATAACAAAGCTGAATATAGAACTCAAACCAGAGTTGTCTTTATTGGGAATAATGACAGAGAACATTAACAAACAAGACAGCTATATTATATTACCTATTTTGATGGCGGCTAGAATAGTATGGGCTCAATATTGGAAAAATGAGATATCTCCGTTAGAAGAAATAATTGTAAAAAAAATCTTAGATTGTCCAGAAATGGCTAGACTGACAATGACAATTAAAGGGAAAGAGGATTCGGAATATTATCAAAACTGGAATAAAATGTATGATTGGCTAGAGCCAAGAAATAAGTTATAGAGAGAAATGAGACATGATATGATATGAACAATTTGATGTATAATTAGTGAACGACAATGGAAATATGTTTTTATATGTTAAAAAAAAGGATCATGTTAGGCAAAAAGATGCAAAGAAAGAGAATAATCCCAAGGATTTTTTTTGCCCTTATATTTCATCTCTTTAAGTTGAAGTCCATTACCCCACTTCTCTTATAAGATCCAAATATTCACAGAAGATCTGTCATTCTTGCCTTTTGTTTCTGTCCCAAGCATCCTCCATATCTTTGCATTGTTCATTTAAGAAGGCCCTCTTGTCTCTCCTTACTGTTCTTTGGAAGTGTGCATTCAATTTTCTGTAACTTTCCCTATCTCCCTTGCATTTTGTTTCCCTTCTCTTCTCTGCAATTTGCAGCCACTTTGCTCTCTTGCATTTCCTCTTCTTTGGGATGGTTTTTGTTGTCCTAAAGGTAGCCCTTATGATGCAGGAGCTGACCTGGGCAGTCTGTCTAAAAGGTGGCCATTATGATGCAGGAGCTGACATGGGCAGTCTGTCTAAAAGGTGGCCCTTATGATGCAGGAGCTGACATGGGAAGTCTGTGCAAAAGGTTGTTCTCTAAATACCTAGCCCTTTGGGAGAAATTATACTTTAGGCCAGGGTGCAAGATGGAGCATATTTTGCGAGCCATTTTCTAAGGTAGAGTTGGCTGCCTTGGATTCCTGGACATAAAGAAAGTCCAAAGAGAGCCCTAATAGATGCAGTTTGGCTGGAAAAACTTTAGGCCATGAGCTGTTATGGACCTCTTTCTGTAGAAGGTTAAGATATCCCAGGGAGGGATCCGCATGTATTACCTTGTTCCAATGTCTAAAAGCAAAGAGCCAAGCACTGCATTCTAGTGACGTTAGACCAGTCTCTAATCGTAAGGCAGCTGCAGGGATACATCTTGGCATTCCCAAAGTGGATCATAGAAAAATTGAAAGAACACTATTGTTGTTGTTGTTGTTGTTGTCTAGTCATTTAGTCGTGTCCGACTCTTCGTGACTCCATGGACCAGAGCACGCCAGGCCCTCCTGTCCTCCACTGCTGCCCAGAGTTTGGTCAAATTCATTTTGGTAGCTTCAATGACACTGTCGAGCCATGTCATCCTCGGTCTTCCCCTTCTCCTCTTGCCTTCGCACTTTCCCAACATCAGGGTCTTTTCCAGGGAGTCTTCTCTTCTCATGAGATGGCCAAAGTATTGGAACCTCAGCTTTAGGATCGGTCCTTCCAGTGAGCACTCAGGGTTGATTTCCTTTAGAATGGATAGGTTTGTTCTCCTTGCAGTCCAGGGGATTCTCAAGAGCCTCCTCCAGCACCACAGTTCAAAGGCATCAATTCTTCGGCGGTCACCTTTCTTTATGGTCCAGCTCTCACTTCCATAGCTCACTACTGGAAAAACCATAGCTTTGACTATGCGGACTTTGGTTGGCAAGGTGATGTCTCTGCTTTTTAAGATGCTGTCGAGGTTTGTCATCACTTTCCTCCCTAGAAGCAGGCGTCTTTTAATTTCGGGGCTGCTGCCACCATCTGCAGTGATCATGGATCCCAAGAAAGTGAAATCTATCTCTGCCTCCATATCTTCCCCTTCTCTTTGCCAGGAGGTGATGGGACCAGTGGCCATGATCTTAGTTTTTTTTATGTTGAGCTCCAGACCGTTTTTTGCACTCTCCTCCTTCACACTCATTACAAGGTTCCTTAATTCCTCCTCACTTTCTGCCATCAGAATGGTATCATCTGCATATCTGAGGTTGTTGATATTTCTTCCAGCAAAACTAATTCCGGCTTGGGATTCCTTCGGTCCAGCCTTTTGCATGATTTTTCTGCATATAATTTAAATAAGCAGGGGGACAATATACAGCCTTGTCGTACTCCTTTCCCAATTTTGAACCAATCAGTTGTTCCATATCCAGTTCTAACTGTTGCTTCCACGTATAGGTTTCTCAGGAGGTAGATAAGGTGATCAGGCACTCCCATTTCTTTAAGCACTTCCCATAGTTTGGTGTGGTCCACACAGTCAACGGCTTTTGCATAGTCAATGAAGCAGAAGAAGATGTTTTTCTGGAACTCTCTTGCTCTCTCCATAATCCAGCGCATGTTAGCAATTTGGTCTCTAGTTCCTCTGCCTCTTCAAAATCCAGCTTGTACTTCTGGGAGTTCTCGGTCCACATACTGCTGAAGCCTACCTTGGAGGATTTTGAGCATAACTTTGCTAGCGTGTGAAATGAGTGCAATTGTACGGTAGTCGGATCATTCTTTGGCACTTCCCTTCTTTGGGATTTGGATGTAGACTGATCTTTTCCACTCCTCTGGCCACTGTTGAGTTGATTTCACTCTGCAGGATGTCTGGCTCAAGGTCAGCAACCACACTATCTCGGTTGTCCGGGATATCCAAATGTTTCTGGTATAATTCCTTTGTGTATTATTGCCACCTATTTTTAATGTCTTCTGCTCTGTTAGGTCCCTACGGTAATCAATTTGATTTCCATCAGCAATCAATGAAGGGGAACACTCTCTATACTTGTGAGATCCTAGGATCCACGTTGGTATACCATATAACAGTCGGAGCAAAATCTTGAGCTTAAAAAGTTGAATAACAGCTGGTATAAATTGTCTGCATTCAATGCAGTAAATAAAATATGCAAGATACCTTTCTACATGTTCTGGGCTACTTGGATTATGGACCTACCTGATTGATCTTTTTTGGCAGTCCAAGGTATCTGCAATATGATCCGATCAGGCCGAGGGTGTCTGCAAAGATGATCATAATTTTGGTTTGTTAATTGGGACAATCCTCTTTGAAGAGAAACGTGTTTTAAGCTTCTGTTGTTGTCACATGCAATCAACATTGCCCCTGGTTTAGGGCGACCTTATGAATGAACGATTTCCAAAATACGTTGTACTCAACAGCCCTGCACAGCTGCTGCAAAATCAACCCTGTGGGTTCGCTAATGGTGTCGATCCATCTTACATTTGGTTTTCCTCTTTTCCTGTTGCCTCCAACTTTTCTACAGAACCTGGAATGGGGAGGGACTAAATAATTGTGGAGTTGTTCAGAGACCGGTTCACATCCCAGGGTGGCAGATTTTCACCTGTACTCTAGTTTCTTTCTGAATGTTTGGCCCTCTCTTGCTTGTGCTACAGAAAAAGCTTTATGACTATTGCTTTGTGGTAAAAACTTTTTTTGGAAGGGGTCAGAGAATTTGAGAGTTATTCTCAACTTCATCTTCAGTTTACATGTGTGTTACGTGCCATTCAAGATGACCCTAATAGGCCTTTCAAGGCAAGTGAGATATTTAAAGCCACCCTCATGAATCTCCATGTGTGAGTGTGGATTTGAACCCTGGTCTCGTCCATCTGCTACTCCCTCCTGGGTTGTTTTAGCTTTGCATAGCCTTGCTATGATCTTTGTTTTGAGAAAGAAAGATTTTTGATTCCTTCCTGCAGGCTGATTTATTGTACAGACTAGAGGTGGGAAAGCCAAAATCAGCTGCTTGTGGAGCGGGAAAAGGGATTCGTATGAAAAAGGCTGACGATATTAGGGCATTCCAGGAAAGGACGATGGCGAAGACCCTAAACGGAGAAGCTTTGAGCTCTGACTTATGGTGCCAGCGCTTCAGAGAATTCAATCGCCAGGAGGCTGCGGGGCCCCGAGAAGTCTGCAGCCACCTCCATCATCTTTGCCGTGAATGGCTGAAGCCGGAGCAAAACACG
This sequence comes from Pogona vitticeps, assembly GCF_051106095.1. Lineage (NCBI taxonomy): Eukaryota > Metazoa > Chordata > Lepidosauria > Squamata > Agamidae > Pogona > Pogona vitticeps. The sequence continues at coordinate 14,513,146 of NC_135784.1, forward strand.
AAGGCTCAGATTCTGGACCTGGTGGTCCTGGAGCAGTTCCTGGCCATCCTTCCCCCGGAGATGTCCACTTGGGTGAGGGAATGTGAAGCGGAGACCAGTTCTCAGGCTGTGGCCCTGGCCGAAGGCTTCCTCCTGAGCCAGGCCGAGGAGAAAAAGCAGGTGAGATGAACGATTCGTCCTGGGAATGCCATGCCCAGTTCAGAAAAACAATTTCCCTGTGGCCACAAATCCCATCAGCCCCTGGCCGGTGACCCTGGTTGGTGGTTGGTGGGTTCTAGGTCTTTGTTTATCTTTTCCAAGGGCTGTGAAGGCCCAACATCTCCCATAAATCGGCCCCTGGCTGTGCTTACAAGGGAATATTGGGATTTGTAGTCCTCCTCTTTTTTTTAAAGTTCTCATTCCAAGGGGCTTGGAATGGCCAGTTTTTCTGCTAAATCAGCCTGGAGGTCATTATCCCCAAGATCTGATTTCCCAGGGACTTGAAGGAAGGCATAACCCCAAAACTTTGCCTTTTCTTATTCCATTTCTTCTCCAATCCTCTGTCTACCTGCCGGAGCAGTCGGAAGTGGCTAAGAATACCTCCAGGACAGAAGGAGATCTGTCAGATGCTAAACAGAAGCTGCTCTTTCGAAATGATCAGCTGGAGGAGGATGAAGGTGATACTTCACTGGGTAAGGATTGCTGAAGGATTGCTTCTGTTTCGTCGGTGTTCTGTGCCTTCAAGTCAGAACCCGCGTTTAACGACGTAAATAGGGCTTTCCAGGTAAGTGAGATATCTAAGGAGTGGTTTTACCGGTTCCACACCCTCAGCAAGTTTCCATGCCTGAACGAGAATTCGAATGCAGGACTCTGGAGTCACAGTCTGTCCCTCTCTTAATCACACTACACTGGGTATCACTGAATACTGTATCTCTAAAACCTATAGGCTTTAGAGAAAGGGGCAAAAGAGTATAGGTGGAAAAGGTGCAGAAGAGAGCGACTCAAATGATGACTGAGCTGGGGCACCTCCCTGAGGAGGAAAGGCTACAGCGTGTGGGGCTCTTGAGTCTCGAGGAAAGGCGCCTGAGGGGGGAACGTGATGGAGAGGTATCAAATTCTGCAGAGGGCGGATAAGGTGGATAGAAGGAAGCTCTTTTCCCTCTCAGGCAATACCTGAACCAGGGGACTTCCACTCCAATGAAGTGTTGAGAGAGTGAGGACAGACAAAGAAAATATTTATTGACCCAGAGGGTGGTTAGTCCGTGGAACTCCTCGCCACCAGATGGGGTGATGGCATCTGGCCTATATGCCTTCAAAAGGGATTTGGACAGTTTCCTGGAGGAAAACTCCATTGCAGGTGACAAGCCATGATGTCGATGTTGGGAACACCTCCAGCCTTCTCTCCTCCTTCTTAGGCTCCTCCCCTTTTCCTCCTATCTCTAGCCCTTCTCCTGTCATCTTTTCTACACCACTGTTACTGTCCTCCTCGTTAGACGTGGGAGGGGATGGCTCACTCTCCCTTTTCCTCGGTCTTTCTGTCTTCCAGCTCACAGCAGAATAGTGACAAGTTCTCCAAATCGTGCACCGCTTTCTCATTCCCTGGCCCTGAAGATCTTAACAGCTCTCTCTGAGACATTTTTTTAGGAGAAAGAACAAAAAACATTTCAGTACCGGCAGGCATGAACAGATCAACAGAAAGACAACATGCAACACAAAAGGCTTCCAACAGACTAAAGAGAGGGAACTAGAATGCTCAGCAGAGAGGCGGGGCTGTCTTTGAATTTTGAGATGGGAAAGAATGATTGGTTGGTGCTGGATAAATTGACGGGCACCCAAGCCCAGAAAAGTCCCTCTCGGCCAAACAAGCGAAAGGCACCATGCGAGGTTGCAAAAACTCCCAACAAAGCTCCAGTTTTAGGTGTCTGGAGGAGGCTGGGTTCAGAAATGGTCTTGGGGTGTCACGTACAGGCTGTACTATGCATATACCTGATATAAAGAATAAAATATATTCTCCCACACACTTTTCCCCCCCTTCCAGGTGGTGAAGCTGTGCGAGGAACGTGTACAACTAGACCATCTGCTGTGGAGAATGGAATTGGAGTGGCTTTTGAGGTCAGGAAAGATGAAGTCAAGGATGAAGTCACTCATGGCTTGAAAGTGTCTGCCTCTTTCCCTTTGATTCTTTGCATCCGTAACCTGTGGGAAACCCACCTGCACACCGGGAGGGCAAGCATGTCCTTCTGAGTCATAATAATAACCTTTGAGCTGCAAAGCTGGAAAGGGACGCTAGAGATCATCCAGTCCAGCCCCTGTCAAGCAGGCTCAGTGGGGGAATTGAACTCCCAACCTCTGGCTCCACAGGCAGGGATCTAAACCACAGAGCTATCCAGCAGTTCTTATTTTAGTTGCAAGGGATGAGCAGATAAAAGCAAGGTGGTTAGGATCCCAAATAACTAATTAAATAGTTAGGCCCAGAAATAACATTTGGCAAGTAGGTGGTCATGGAGACAAACATGAAAATCTGATTTATTTAATGTTTTTTCCCACCTGCTGCTTTTCTGTCCGAGAACACCCAGAATAGGGTTTTGGCCCTAAAGCGCTGACCCCTTCTGTTGGCTAACGTGATCTGCCTCTTATTTGCGCTGTTTATGGCCTTCATAAGTAAAATATGTTCATTTTTCAAAAAAAAGAAGAAACACACACTGGAAACGTCCTGGAAAAGCCTTTTGCGGGATCCTGCAAGGCAAAAGACCAGTCTCCATATATTAATGATTTCCTACCATCCGTGGAAGAACCATTTTAGCATCGAAAAGGGAAAAAGTATTTTCTTCTCTTTTAGAATCCACTAATCTTGGAAGAGGTGACTGTGTGTTTTACCGAGGAGGAGTGGCCGTTGCTGAATCCGGACCAAAGAGCTATGCATGAGGAAGTTATGGCGGAGATTCATGCAAATGTAGCCTCTTTAGGTAAAGATCCCATTTATACTTTTGTCAAGAGAAAATATTTAAGTGAGAATGTTTATTATTTACGAGATGATTCTCCCTGGCCAGCATTCTGTTTTTCTAATCTAGAACAAGTTAGGGACCTTTCTAGAGGAAAGTGGTTACCCTTGTTAGAAAAACATTTAATCATCATCTTAGAAGTGAAAAGCTGATACAGTGGTGCCCCGCATAGCGACGTTAATCCGTTCCGGATTAATCGTCGCTATGCAAAAACATCGCTAAACGGATCGAAAAACCCCATAGGAACGCATTAAACTTAGTTTAATGCGTTCCTATGGGGCCCAAACTCACCGTTCAGCGAAGTTCCTCCATAGCGCCGACATTTTCGCTCCCTCGGTAAGCAAAGGCAAGGCGCGAAAACACTAGCGACGGGCATTTTGGGCACTCGTCGGCCATTTTGGAACCGCCGATCAGCTGTTGTAAAAACATCGCAATGCGAAGATTGGTAAGCGGACATCGCTATGCAGATTCATCGTTAAACGGGGCGCTCATTAAGCGAGGCACCACTGTACTGTCCTTCTTTGGACACATCATGAGAAGGCAGGATTCTTTGGAAAATATTATAATGCTGAGAAAGGTGGAAAATAGCAGGAAAAGAGGAAATACATGATGGATTGACTCCCTAAAGGAAGCCACAGGCTTGAGTTTGCGGGACCTAAGCCAGAAAAGTTGAGAACACGGCATTTTGGAGATCACATAAGCTAGAGATAACTTGATGAAATATAAGAACAGTCTCATTAAACAGTAACTGTGATAAAGCAATGCATTAAAACGGCAATCTTGGCCAGAGATCCCAGGATAGGATTGGCTAACATGAGGCCCTATGCCAAGAGTGGGAATTTAGGAGAAATATACCCTAACAGGATTTTCCTGCTAACTCCTGGTGGGGGTTAAGCTAAGAAATGAATTCAGCTCTGAAAGCTTTCAAGCTTTTAGAAAAGTCAGCTCAAAGAGGGCTGGTGATGCTAAAATAAAATCCACTAATAGTTAAAGGATTTAGTTAACAGGATGGTGCAGAGTTACATCTCCTGTAACTTCCTAGGTCATCATGGGAGGGTGACTCTTTGTGACCCCATGGACCAGAGAACGCCTGGCCTTCCTATCTTCCACTGCCTCCTGGAGTTGGGTCAAATTCATGTTGGTGGCTTCGATGACACTGTCCAACCATCTCGTCCTCTGTCGTCCCCTTCTCCTCTTGCCTTCACACTTTCCTCACATCAGGGTCTTTTCCAGGGAGTCTTTTCTTCTCATGAGATGGCCAAAGTATTGGAGCCTCAGCTTCAGGATCTGTCCTTCCAGTCAGCACTCAGGGTTGATTTCACCAATATCTCTGTGCAATCATATGCACACAGACGTTGGCAGGGATAGGGTTACTCAGATGTTATTTAGTAACAACTCCCATACTCCATGTGTGACACGACTGTGAAAATCAGACAGAAGTGTGAATTTCCTGACCTTTTGTGTCACGGGCCAGTTTGGGTTCTGTTCTTTGCTTTTGCTGGTTAAATAAGTTTCTTCAACGGAGCTGTTTTCTTTAGGTTGCGGCTCTGCCCCTGGGCGTCAGGATCTGACAGACTAAATATGACTCACCTGGGACACAAGGCCTAAGCTGGAATTCTCAGTGGCTTGGTGTAACCTCGTTGTGTCCATGGTTTCTGTTCAGAAAGGAAACTGACCCAGTACTAGGTGAGAACTTCCTTTCTGAACAGGAAGCTAGGCAGAGCTTGGTCTATGCTGAGCCATGAAGCCTTCTAGCTTAGCCTTTTCTCCCAGGCGAGCCAAAATTACAGTGTCTGTAATGAGGGAATTCCCGCGGTGGAGAATGATGGGATTTGCAGTCCACAAAATCCAAACGGTTCATCCCTAATTGCAATCAGGTCTTTGTGATCCCAGTCTCACATGCTGTGTCACATCAACTGGTGGTTAATGCCGTTCAGAATTTGTTCCAGATGTACTCCATCCTGTATTTGTTTTCACCTGCCACATTTAGTTGTCTGTGTGTCAGCAGTTCAAATCCGTACATTTTGTCTGCTGATTAGAGCTTCCCTATCTGACTCACCTCATTGCCATGATTTCAACAGGAGATCAGAGAAGACAGGAGTATGAGGAGGAACCCTGTAGAGGGCCAGTGAAAGAACTTCACTCTCGAAGCAGAAAACAACAACGAAGCGAAACAAGAGAGGGGCAACAGAGGAGGGAAGAGTCCTCTGATCCGGAGGCTGGGGATGTGCCCACTGTCCGAGTCCAAGCAGAAAGAAACCAAGCAAAGGAAAATATTAAATGCCTAGAGTGTGGGAAGACCTACAGCAAGAAATCTCACTTGAAGCATCATCTGTGGGTCCACACAGGGGAGAAACCCTTCAAGTGTTCGTACTGCTCCAAGGGCTTTCTTGATCAACCCAGTCTTAAGAATCACATGACCATTCACACAGGGGAGAAATCCTACGAATGTTTGGAGTGCGGGAAGAGATTCAACGTGAAGGGAAACCTTGCTTCTCATCAGCGGACCCACACGGGAGAGAAACCGTATAAATGTAATGTGTGTGGGAAGTGTTTCACTCACAATTATAGCCTCATTTATCATAAAAGGTTCCACACTGGGGAGAAGCCGTATGAATGCCCACAGTGTAGCAAGTGTTTCTCCGGGAGCGGGGACCTGAAAAGGCATTTGATGTTGCACGCTGAAGAGAAACCCTATAAATGCCTGGAGTGTGGAAAGAGCTTCAGACGGAGGACACACCTCACTTCCCACCAACGAATCCACACGGGAGACAAACCGTATAAATGTTTTGAGGGTGGAAAAAGTTTCTCTTGGAGCTCCAACCTGTCTTCACATCAGAAAACTCACACAGGTGACAAGCCGTATAAATGTTTTGAATCTGGAAAAAGTTTCTCTCAGTGCTCCTACCTGTCTTCACATCAGAAAACTCACACAGGTGACAAGCTGTATAAATGCTTTTAGTGCAGATTCAGCTGCATCCAGAGTAAGAGCCAGAGTAATAAAGCCATTCCTCATAGTCTGGATCTTGGTGAGGGCAATTCAGAATGAACCACGATGTGAAGAACCACGATGTGAAGTGTTTGTCGATTAATAAATCTTTTAAATCCATTTCATTTTGTTGTGACTCTGTCTTTTTGAGTTACCGTCGTTAACTCACTGTGACAAGCTCAAGGAAATTAAAATAGAATATATCTATCAACAACAAATCTATTTCATATCAGCATTGTACATTTGACAAATATCTCATCCAAGGGAAGGAATGTTACCTTTTTCTTTTCTTGTGTTAAGGTGTTCAGCTCAGTGGAGATCGATCCCCCACTGTGCCTTCCTGATAGGCTGGACTTGATCCATAGGGTCCCTTCCAACTCTACAGTTCTGACATAATGGTGATGATATGTGACGTGATTTTTCTAGAACAATTTGAACCGCTATAGAGTCCTGCCCCTTTGACAGGGGAATTATTATCTAGTCATCATACCTCACGGCTGGAATTGATCCATGTAGAGTGGGTAACAGCGGCCCCCAACCTTTTTTGGGGCCACTTGGGGAAGGAGGGGCACCCTTGTGCGCTTGCGCAATGGAGCAGGAGGGTTCTTGTGCGGGTGCGTGCATGCATGAAGGGAGGCGCGGTGCTCATGCGTGCGGGTGTGCACTCATGCACATGGGCAAAGGGTGGTGTACTCGGAGGCACACATGCACAAAGGGATGGGGGAGCACAGGGATGCATGCGCAAAGGGGCTGTGTGGGGGAGTGCTGGGGGAAGTCTGTCGACGCGGCCCGTTCTGGCTCAAGCCAAAGACTGTCACCAGGCTGCAGACCAGGGGTTGGGGACCTCTATGTTACAGTAATCCAGCCGGGAAGTAACTACAGTGGTGCCTCGCTTAACGAGCACACCGTTTAACGATGAATCCGCATAGCGATGTCGCAATTGTGATCGCAAAAGCGATCGCATTGCTATGTTTAGATCGGACTAAAATCGCATTATGATGATCGGTAAGCATTTCGCTTACCGATCTTCGCAGTGCGATGGTTTTTTTAACAGCTGTTCGGTGGTTCCAAAATGCCCGCAGGATACAGAAAATGGCCACCCGCATTATTTTCACACCCTGCCCTCACTTACCGAGGGCGCGAAAATGGCGGCGCTATGGAGGAACATCACAGAACGGTGAGTTTAGGGCCCCATAGGAACGTTTCTATGGGGTTTTCCGTTCCGTTCAGCGATGTTTCCACATAGCGACAATTAATCCGGAACGGATTAACGTCGCTATGCGGGGCACCACTGTATTGCATGGGTCACCAATGGCCAGATTAGACATTTCAAGAAAAGGGCACAGCTGGCACAGTTAAGTGAAACCACGCCCTCCACCATGGTGCAGCAGCCAGAAGATGACATGACTGTAAAGTAAAGCATCCCCTGAAAATGAGCCCTAATGTGTTTTTTGGAGAAAAAAATGTATATAAGAACTTGTCTTATTTTTGGGTAAACAGGGTACTTCCTCTGCCCCTTCAAAATCCAGCTTGTGCTTCTGGGAGTTCTCGGTGCACATACTGCTGAAGCCTACCTTGTAGGATATTGAGCATAACTTTGCTAGCGTGTGAAATGAGTGCAATTATACGGATGTTGGAGCATTCTTTGGCACTGCCCTTCTTTGGTTTTGGGATGTAGACTGATCTTTTCCAGTCCTCTGGCCACTGCTGAGTTTTCCAAACTTGCTGGCATACTGGGTGTAGCACCTTAACAGTGTCATCTTTTAAGAGTTTAAATAGTTCCACTAGAATTCCATCACCTACACTGGCCTTGTTGTTAGACAATCTTTCTAAGGCCCACTTGACTTCACTCTCCAGGATGTCTGGCTCAAGGTCAGCAACCACACTATCTGGGTTGTCCGGGGCATCCAGATCTTTCTGGTATAATTTTTCTGTGTATTATTGCGACCTCTTCTTGATGTCTTCTGCTTCTGTGAGGTCCCTGACATTTTTGTCCTTTATCATGTCCATCTTTGCACAAAATGTTTCTTTAATATCTCCAGGTTTTTTGAACAGATCTTTGATTTTTCCCTTCCTATTATTTTCCTCTATATCTTTGCATTGTTCATTTAAGAACGCGCTCTTGTCTCTCGCTGCTGTTCTTTGGAAGTGTACATTCAATTTTCTGTAACTTTCCCTATCTCCCTTGCATTTTGTTTCCCTTCTCTGCTATTTGCAGCCACTTTACTTTCTTGCTTTTCCTTTTCTTTGGGATGGTTTTTGTTGCTGCCTCCTGTACAATGTTACGAGCCTCTATCCATAGTACTTCAGGCACTCTGTCCACCAAATCTAGTTCCTTAAATCTGTTGATTATATCTGAATAACTCAGTGGTTTTTCCTACTCTCTTCAGTTTAAGCTTGAATTTTGCTATGAGAAGCTGATGATCAGAGCCACCATCAGCTCCAGGTCTTGTTTTTGCTGACTATATAGAGCTTCTCCATCTTTGGCTGCAGAGAATATAATCAATCTGAATTGAATTTGGCCATTTTAATATGGTTTAAATAAATTACAGATGTGCTTTAGCCTGATGAATTATTTTATAGCGTTCAGATATTGTAATTCATTGTCCTTTTTTGTTGCACCCTCCTTTTTAAAACATATTTGTAAGCTACTCTGGGTCCTCTCCAGGAAGAAGGCAGGTGTTAAATGAAATAAACACATAAGTAAATAAATAAATGCCTAACTATTTTATTGCAACCATTATTACATGTTACACTTATAACCCTCACTTATAGTACATGTAGTGTTCAAGGTGGCTTACAAATATCAGTAATGCAGAATAAAGGCAGTCAAAGGGGAAGACCATGTCAAGTGTAAGCTCTTAAAAGTCAGCTAAGTCTATGAACTTAGTCATCATCTCCTGGCAAATAGAAGAGAGGGGGTTATGTAGGCAGTGACAGATTTTACTTTCTTGGGCTCCATGATCACTGCAGATGGTGACAGCAACCACGAAATTAAAAGACGCCTGCTTCTTAGGAGGAAAGCGACGACAAACCTTGACAGCATCTTAAAAAGCAGAGACATCTCCTTGCCGACAAAGGTCCGCATAGTCGAAGCTATGGTTTTTTCCAGTAGCGATGTATGGAAGTGAGAGCTGGACCATAAAGATAGCTGACCGTCGAAGAATTGATACTTTTGAATTGTGGTGCTGGAGGAGACTCTTGAGAGTTTCCTGGACCGCAAGGAGAACAAACCTATCCGTTCTGAAGGAAATCAACCCAGAGTGCTCACTAGAAGGACAGTTCCTGAAGCTGAGGCTCCAATCCTTTGGCCATCTCATGAGAAGAAAAGACTCCCCGGAAAAGACGCTGATGTTGGGAAAGTGTGAAGGCAAGAGGAGAAGGGGACGACAGAGGACGAGACGGCTGGACAGTGTCATCGAAGCCACCGACATGAATTTGACCAAACTCCAGGAGGCAGTGGAAGACAGGAGGGCCTGGCGTGCTCTGGTCAATGGGGTCACAAAGAGTCAGACACGACTAAACAACAACAACAAAAGTCTATAAACAAGGGATCTGAAATCATCACAACAAATATTAATTTTCACATTCCTGCTCATTTGTTTTGGCACATTTTAAATTCTCCAGAGCACAAAAGCTTGGAAGCTGATTGTCCGGATGTGTGTGTGTGTGTGTGTGTGTGTGTGTGTGTGTGTGTGTGTGTGTGTGTGTGTGTGTGTGTGTGTGTGTGTGTGTGTGTGTGTGTGTGTGTGTGTGTGTGTGTGTGTGTGTGTGTGTGTGTGTGTGTGTGTGTTTATGCCCCACCTCTCCCAAATGGAGTCACAATCTCCCCTTAAGGGGGACTTCACTTGACAGGAAGTCAATGCAAGGCTCGAGAGGCAATGCTGTCAGCTCACAACAGAAAGGGCTCATAAGCCGCGAAGCCTGTTACGAACACAACGTCTTACTCCAGACTGTCCTTGATAACATCCGCCACTGCAGGAAACAACGCACAGCGGCCTGGCTGGGCCTCACCAATGCCTTTGGCTCCATCCCAACGCAACCACATCTTGGAGAGACTTGCTGACTTTGGTATGCCCAAGGACTTTCTAGGGCTAGTCTGTGAATTCTACGATGGCTGCTCCACCACCACCAGCGTGAAACTGAGAAAGTCTGTGCGAGGGTGGGAGTTAAACAAGGCTGCCCGGTTAGCCCCCTAGGATTTAACCTGGCCAGGGTGGAGCTGCTTCTCCAGAACATTCCCACACGTGCTTTTTGGAAAAGAGCCATGGCTACACTCATGTTCAAAAGAGAAGACCCCTCAAACCTGAAGACGAACTTCACTCACTGGATGGAAGCATCATTGCTCCCTATACCTTTAAGAAATGAAAACTAATTTTATGAATATCAATATTAATATTAATAGAATTATTAAGAGAAGTTCAGAGAGCAATTTCCCCAGAGTATCTTTGCTCTCTGGCTGTCAAAAGATCTTTGTCTTTGAACCTTGAGCAAACACCAGGTTTATACATGGAGTGGACAGAGGAAGCCCCTCTTCTATCTCTCAGGTCCAAGAAGCCATTGAATATATAAAGGACATATCAGATATTAAACTGATAAGAACAGATACTACACTTGATCTTAACCAAAAGGCAGAGAAGCCATACCTGAAGTTATAAAAAAAAACACCGGATTTCCCAGGGCCAGCATTCTCCAAGGGACCTGAGAGCGAGGCAATGGGCCGAACCGCCCAGCGCCCCCTCGCCAACCGCCCTCTCTCGGATCCCACGCTGCCTGCTCCAAAAAGGGCATACTTTCCATCCAGAGGGAAAGCAAAAGCCTGAGAGGAAAACTGGCGAGAAATTCTGTGGATTCTTCAGATCTGGTCCTTTTCTCGAGGGGGAGTCGGATCCTCCGGGCAGTCATTGGACGTCTCTTTGCATATCCCCGCCCATTTCTCCCATCATGCTCTGCAAAAGCATTCTGCATACTGGCGGCTGCCAGAGGTCCCCCTCGCTTCACTTTTGGTGGAGGGGATGCCCCCGTTCCCCCCCCATGCAATCCGAGGGCTTGGATTGGAAAAGGGCAAGATGCACCAGGCCGATTCTTTAACAAAATTATATATATTCACGGGATTTCCAGGGTTTCCCAGGTAGACCCGACTCTGAATTGGTTTCTCCTTGTCTTCTTCCTGGGGAGCCCTGGGACAACAGGGCAGCTGGCCCAAGGCCACCCAGGCCGGCTCTTCTCTCCTCGGAGGCCCACTGGGGGAACTGAACCACCAACCTCTGGCTCTTCAGAGACCTGAAGCACTGAGCTAACCAGTGGCTGAGGGATGTTATAAAAAAAGATTTATAAAAACAAACACAAACGATGAAGCAGAAAACACAAGGACAGGCAAAATTGAAAACTTTCCACACCAGGGGATTTCTAAGCAACCGAGGCGCACATGGAGCTAAAGAGATATTTTCTACTCCGAAAAAAAACTCCACTCATTTTAGAGTGGAAAAAGAGGGTTAAGAAGCTGACGGACAGAAGAGATCGGAAACCTCCGATTCACAGAAGTCGATTGCCAGAAGTCGAAGGTGACTTGACGGCCCACAAGAAAAATAGCATTCGATACGTAGTTCTCAAAATAACAAAACCAATTTTAAAAAATAGACAGAAACTCTCACCAGACGCTATAGAGTGAAAACAACAACAGGCGACATTGAAAAGTTCCACACTAAGTTTTTATACCAGCAAGCAAGGTGCACCTATTACTAAAAGAGATCTTTTTTATTCTAAACAACTCCACTAAAGGTTTATAGTGGGAAAAGACTGTTTTAACAAATGGTAACAGAAGCAGGGGTAAAAGGAGCAGAAAGGCAGAGTCTGTTCTGCACAAGAAAGGAGGGACCAGGGAACACTTCCCTTAAGGGTGTTTTTTGCAGCATTTCAACCACACCAGTTTTTGCACCTGAAAAAAAAAGACAGCACAGCACAATATGTGGAAGTGGAAGAGGGAAAATTGAGAATCAGAATCACAGGGTGTTTTTTCTTTAATGGACTGTTGTTCTCTGCTGCTTTTCAATGTTTTTTCAGTATGAATTTCATTTACTGTTTTTAATACAATACTTGCGAATGTCCTTTGAAATATTTCTCCCCTTCATGGTTTTCAACTTTTAAAGATTGTCTTTTCCTTGTTGCACATCAGTGCCTTGGGTGCCTCTAAGGAGAAAGGCAGGGTGCAAATAAATAAATAAATAAATAAATAAATAAATAAATAAATAAATAAATAAATAAATAAATAAATAAATAAATAAATAAATAAATAAATAAATAAATAGCTTCCCCACTGACCCCTCCCCGCGACCCTTGGAGATGTGGTAAAAGCGTTCCTTAGAACTACCTTTACACGAAACAGAGAGGGATTCAGAATGATCCGTCCCTATTGCCAGCCAAATCGGGTCCTGTAATTTTGCTCTAGGCGACTTCTCACTCTTTCACTCTTTCTCGATTTTAAATAAACAATCTGGAAGGTCTGCTCTTCCTCTTTTATTACTTTAGGACCCTAATTTGGTAGCGTAATGTGGCCAGATCAAAACAATCCTAGTTCCAAAATATCCAATTTACTACAGTAGCTTAGTCTAAACAAGGAGACAGCTTACAGACAATTTGTCTTTTTATATTTTATTATAAAAGATATCATTTCAACAAGCTCATTTTAACGTCATTCAGTATTTCCAAATTATTTCCAAAATAACCCCCAGCCTTAGCCACCAGTCATTTCCTCTATAAAGTGAAAATAATGAACTGTCTAACTATATCTTAAATAAGCATTCTTACGCAATCTCAAAATAAAGTCCTGTCGGCTGCATATCTCTCGGTGTGTCGTCTCTCTCCCTTCCATCTCTTCTCCGTCACTCTCCGTCTCTCTTCGCCCATCTTTCTTAAATTAAGCCGTTGTGTCCTTGTCCATTGGAGTTTTGATAAGATAAGGGTCAGCTTGTTCTTCTTTACTTTTTTTTCTTCTGCTGGAAAAAGAACTGACCTTGTACAATTTTTTCTTCCTAATTAACACCTGGACATTAGTCAGCTTCTAGTTGTTTCCTTGCTGTAATGAAACAAAATCCATCTCTATTCCTGACCAGCAAAGCCCCTCTCTTCCTAGTGATCAAACCACTGGGAAAATAATTTTCCTTTAAAATGCAGGTAAGGAGGTGGGGGGAGAGAAAAAGAAAAACCCGAGAAATGAGAGAAACAGAGTTAAACCACTTGCAAGCCATTCAAGGGCTCAGTAAGAATGGATCTCACTAACACAATTGCCTCAAGTTACCGGAAGCCAGATTTTGGTGGACGATCAGGAAAAACTTCTTCATTGTTAGAGCAGTACGAAGTAGGACCATGGACCCAGTGACCTCGGGAGTTGGTGAGGGCTCCAACACTGGAGCCATTCAAGAAAAACCTGGATCGTCCCCTGGCAGATACACCTTGATCTGCATTCCTGCACTGAGCAGAGGGTTGGATTCAGTGGCCTTTGAACTCCATTATTCTAGTCATTTCTTATTACTGGCACCATAATGGCTTGAATTCAAATGTACAGCAGGCCATCATTACCCTGGATTTGGCCAGAAATGGATATTAAAAAAACAAACAGGAAGTTCCCAGATAGCAAGGCCTAGATTTTCTGGGGTGTGTGTGTGTGGCGTTTTGAGGAAAGATCTTGGAAGAGGATGCCAGGGCTTAGTGAAGGAGAGAGATTCGTGTGGAGCTGCAGAGCTTGGATTCCTCATGGTGCCCAGAGAGGGGCCAAACTGGGTAGCAGCACAACTCCGAAAGAGGAATAAGCCACGTCTGAGCATTCTGCACCTAGAAAAGATTTGTCCAAAGTCAGAATCGATGGCATGCAATTATTATTAAAGGTCTTTGGGCAACCCATCCTCCCCAGGTGCACTCCCTGAAGGTAAAGACTACACAGTGGGGGAAGCTTCCTTTGCGGGCTCAGCTGTGAAGGCATCCGCCTTAGTTTTACAGTTTTCTGGATTTGTGATACCCGAACCAATAAAAGATAACCTTCGCTCAGGTATCAAACCCATGCTTAGTTGGTTTTTTAATTGTTGAATTTACATGAGTGTAAATGCAAAGATCCATGCACACCCAGAACTCAGTGGTTTAAGTATCTGGCTGCAAAACCAGAAGTTGAGAGTTCAAATACCCTCTGCGCCTCCTTGATAGAGGCTGGGCTCCACCTTTTCCATTCTAAAATGATGATGACAAGCCCAAATCGGGGGTATGATATTCTTGAATTAAATAATACAAAAAGAATCAAAATAGTTCTAATTTCTTAAAAGATCCTGCATTTCCAAGATGGTTGTCTCTTGTTTTTCCTCTAATCTCAATTTTAACTTTCCACTTTCTGCCCCCAATAAATCACACCATTTCTCGAGAAGCCGGGCCTCCGTTGTGTCCAGCTTTCCTGATTAACTCTCCCTGAAACGTGTGTGATCATGGTAGCTGACACAGGCGACCAGGATCCTTAGAAGATCAGGAAAGCCCCCTTTCTTGTCATAAGGAATAGAAAAAAAGTGCAACTAGATGCTATGGGACTACAGTTCCTATCAGCCACCACATCCAATGTGGAGGGATGATGGGATCTGTAGTCCCCACAACACCTGGAGGGTTGCACATTGACCATCTTTGTTTTTAGTGCCATGAAAATAAATAAAGAAATAAAGCCGTTGCATAGAAGCCCCTCCAGATCACTCCCTGGGCCGCCTTTGCGACTTTTCAGCAGGTCGTCCCCAGGCCCAAACAAAGGGGGCAAGGCCAGGTCGGCAAGGGACCCTTAACTGTTACTTATGGGGCTGCAGAAGCAGAGCAGAGGTGAGTCCTCTTGAGATATTTCGACCCTTGGGGATTTTATACTACATCAGCTTGTGGAGAGAAGACCTTGATGGGCAAAATGGCTGCCCAGATAATAATGAGATACAGTGGTGCCTCAATTAGCGAGCGCTTTGATTAGCGTTGAAATCGATTAGCGATGACTTTTTGGGGCATTTTGGTGCTCTGATTAGCGATGGTCCCTATGGGCAATTTTCGACAAGCAATGGTTTGGGACCATGCTTCGAATAGCGATTAAATTTTGGGTCCCCTGTTTCGATTAGCGATGGTTTAAACAGCTGAGATGCATTGAATAGGTTTCAACGCATTTCAATTGGGGAACCGCGTTTTGATTAGAGATGTTTCCTATGGAGATTTTCGCTTACAGACCGCAATCCGTTCCCATTGGAACGGATTATCCAGTTTTCAATGCATTTCAATGGGAAACTGTGTTTCGATTAGCGATCAAATCAATTAGCGATGTTTTTTGCGGAATGCATTAACATCGCTAATCGAGGCACGACTGTATATGATAAGGTCCACCTTTAGGACAGACTGCCCATGTCAGCTCGTGCATCATAAGGGCCACCGTTAGGATAGACAAATATATATATTAGACAAATATTTTATATAAAGGTGGCCCTTATGATGCAGGAGTTGACATGGGCAGTCTGTCCTAAACGTGGCCATTATGATGCAGGAGATGACACGGGCAGTCTGTTCTAAAGGTGGCCGTTACCATGTGGAGCTGACATGGGAAGTCTGTGCAAAAGGTTGTTCTCTAAATACCTAGCACTTTGCGAGAAATTATAGTTTAGGCCAGGGTGCAAGATGGAGCATGTTTTGCGCGCCATTTTCTAAGGTAGAGTTGGCTGCCTTGGGTTCCTGGACATAAAGAAAGTCTAAAGAGAGCCCTAATAGATGCAGTTTGGCTGGAAAAGCTTTAGGCCATGAGCTGTTATGGACCTCTTTCTGTAGAAGGTTAAGATATCCCAGGGAGGGATCAGCATGTATTTTACCTTGTTCCAATGTCTAAAAGCAGAGAGCCAAGCACTGCATTCTAGTGACGTTAGACCAGTCTCTAATCGTAAGGCAGCTGCAGGGATACATCTTGGCATTCCCAAAATGGATCTTAGAAAAATTGAAAGAACACTATTGTTGTTGTCTAGTCGTTTAGTCGTGTCTGACTCTTCGTGACTCCATAGACCAGAGTACGCCAGGCCCTCCTGTCTTCCACTGCCGCCCAGAGTTTGGTCAAATCCATGTTGGTAGCTTCGATGACACTATCCAACCATCTCATCCTCTGTCGTCCCCTTCTCTTGCCTTCACACTTTCCCAACATCAGGGTCTTTTCCAGGTAGTCTTCTCTTCTCATGAGATGGCCAAAGTATTGGAGCCTCAGCTTCAGGATCTGTCCTTCCAGTGAGCTCTCAGGGTTGATTTCCTTTAGAATGGATAGGTTTGTTCTCCTTGCAGCCCATGGGACTCTCAAGAGCCTCCTCCAGCACCACAATTCAAAAGCATCAATTCTTCGGCGGTCAGCTTTCTTCATGGTCCAGCTCTCACTTCCATACCTCACTACTGGAAAAACCATAGATTTGACTATTCGGACTGTTGTTGGCAAGGTGATGTCTCTGCTTTTTAAGATGCTGTCACGGTTTGTCATTGCTTTCCTCCCCTCTTAGTTTTTTTGATGTTGAGCTTCAGATCATTTTTTGCACTCTCCTCTTTCAACCTTATTACAAGGTTCCTTAATTCCAGCTCACTTTCTGCCATCAGAGTGGTATCATCTGCATATTGGAGGTTGTTGATATGTCTTCCGGCAATCTTAATTCCAGCTTTGTATTCTTCCAGTACGGCCTTTCGCATGATGTATTCTGCATATAAGTTAAATAACCAGGGGGACAATATACAGCCTTGTCGTATTCCTTTCCCAATTTTGAACCAATCAGTTGTTCCATATCCTGTTCTAATTGTTGCTTCCTGTCCCACGTATAGGTTTCTCAGGAGGTAGATAAGGTGGTGAGGAACTCCCATTTCTTTAAGCACTTCCCATAGTTTGGTGTGGTCCACACAGTCAAAAGCTTTTGCATAGTCAATGAAGCAGAAGTAGATGTTTTTCTGGAACTCTCTGGCTTTCTCCTTTTCTATTATTTTCTTCTATTTCTTTGCATTGTTCATTTAAGAAGGCCCTCTTGTCTCTATTCTTTGGAAGTCTGCATTCCATTTTCTGTAACTTTCTCTATCTCCCTTGCATTTTGTTTCCCTTCTCTTCTCTGCTATTTGTAAGGCCTCGTTAGACAGCCACTTTGCTTTCTTGCAGTTCCATTTCTTTGGGATGGTTTTTGTTGCTGCCTCCTTTACAGTGTTACAAGACTCTATCCCAAGTTCTTCAGGCACTCTGTCCACCAAATCTACTTCCTTAAATCTGTTCTTTACTTACACTATGTATTCATAAGGGATTTGGTTTTGATTATACCTGACTAGCCCAGTGGTTTTTCCTACTCTCTTCAGTTTAAGCTTGAAATTTGCTATGAGAAGCTGATGATCAGAAGCACAATCAGCTCCAGGTCTCGTTTTTGCTGACTGTATAGAGCTTCTCCATCTTTGGCTGCGGAGAATATACGGTAATCAATTTGATTTCCGTCAGCAATCCATGAAGGGGAACACTCTCTATACTTCTGAGAAATCCTGGGATCCACGTTGGTATACCATATAACAGTTGGGGCAAAATCTTGAGCTTAAAAACTTGAATAACAGCTGGTATAAATTGTCTGCATTCAATGCAGTAAAGAAAAAAAATGCTAGATAGCTTTCTATGTGTTCTGGACTACTTGGATTATAGACCCACTTGACTCAACTTTTTTGGCAGTCCAGGGTATCAGCAATATGATCCGATCAGGCCGAGTGTGTCTGCAAAGATGACCATAATTTTATTCTGTTAATATTTGGTTTCACCAATTCCTACCCCCGCCCCCATGAATCTCCATGCCTGAGTGTGGATTTGAACCCTGGTCTCGCCCATCTGCTACTCCCTCCTGGGTTGCTATAGCTTTGCATAGCCTTGCTATAATCTTTGCTTTGAGAAAGAAAGATTTTTGATTCCTTCCTGCAGGCTGATTTATTGTACAGACTAGAGGTGGGAAAGTCAGAATCAGCTGCTTGTGGAATGAGAAAAGGGATTTGTATGGAAAAAGGCTGACGATATTAGGGCATTCCAGGAAAGGATGATGCCGAAGACCCTGAACAGAGAAGCCTTGAGGTCTGGCATAGGGTGCCAGCGCTTCAGAGAAATCGATCGCCAGGAGGCTGTGGGGCCCCGAGAAGTCTGCAGCCACCTCCATCATCTTTGCCGTGAATGGCTGAAGCCGGAGCAGCACACGAAGGCTCAGATTCTGGACCTGGTGGTCCTAGAGCAGTTCCTGGCCGTGCTTCCCCCGCAGATGTCCAGCTGGGTGAGGGAATGTGAAGCGGAGACCAGTTCCCAGGCGGTGGCCCTGGCCGAAGGCTTCCTCCTGAGCCAGGCGGAGGAGAAAAAGCAGGTGAGATCAACAGTTCGTCCTGGGAATGCCATGCCCAGTTCAGAAAACGGTTTCCCTGTGGCTACAAATCCCATCAGCCCCTGGCCAGTGACCCTGCTGGTTGGTGGATTCTGGGACTTTGTTTATCTATTCCAAGGGCTGTGAAGGCCCAACATCTCCCATAAATCGGCCCCTGGCCGTGCTTACAAGGGCATATTGGTATTTGTCGTCCTCCTCTTTTTTAAAAAAGCTCTCATTCTAAGGGGCTTAGAATGGCCAGCTTTTCTGCTAAATCAGCCTGGAGGTCATTATCCCAAAGATCTGATTTCCCAGCAACTTGAATTTGCACTAGCCACTTTTTCTGCTAAGTTTTCACGAAGGAAGGCATAATCCCAAAACTTTGCCTTGTCTTGTTCCGTTTCTTCTCCAATCCTCTGTCTACCTGCCGGAGCAGTCGGAAGTGGCTAAGAATACCTCCAGGACAGAAGGAGACCTGTCAGATGCTAAACAGAAGCTGCTCTTTCGAAATGATCAGCTGGAGGAGGATGAAGGTGATACTTCACTGGGTAAGGATTGCTGAAGGATTGCTTCTGTTTTGTTGGTGTTCTGTGCCTTCAAGTCAGAAACCGCGTATAAGGACGCAAATAGGGCTTTCCAGGTAAGTGAGATATCTAAGGAGTGGTTTTACCGGTTCCACACCCTAAGTGAGTTTCCACGCCTGAGTGGGAATTCGAACACAGGACTCTGGAGTCCCAGTCTGTCCCTCTCTTAATCACACTACACTGGGTATCACTGAATATCTCTAAAACCTATAGGCTTTAGAGAAAGGGGCAAAAGCGTATAGGTGGAAAAGGTGCAGAAGAGAGCGACTCAAATGATGACTGAGCTGGGGCACCTCCCTGAGGAGGAAAGGCTACAGCGTGTGGGGCTCTTGAGTCTAGAGGAAAGGCGCCTGAGGGGGGAACGTGATGGAGAGGTATCAAATTCTGCAGAGGGCGGATAAAGTGGATAGAAGGAAGCTCTTTTCCCTCTCAGGCAATACCAGAACCAGGGGACCTCCACTCCAGTGAAGTGTTGAGAGTGAGGACAGACAAAAGAAGATATTTATTGACCCAGAGGGTGGTTAGTCCGTGGAACTCTTTGCCACCAGATGGGGTGATGGCATCTGGCCTATATGCCTTGAAAAGGGATTTGGACAGTTTCCTGGAGGAAAACTCCATTGCAGGTGACAAGCCATGACGCCGATGTTGGGAACACCTCCACCCTTCTCTCCTCCTTCTTAGGCTCCTCCCCTTTTCCTCCTATCTCTAGCCCTTCTCCTGTCATCTTTTCTACACCACTGTTACTGTCCTCCTCGTTAGACGTGGGAGGGGACGGCTCACTCTCCCTTTTCCTCTGTCTTTTTTGTCCTCCTGCTCACAGCAGAATAGCGACTTCTCCAAATCGTCCACCCCTTTCTCCTTCCCTGGCCCTGAAGTTCTTAACAGCTCACTCTGAGACATTTTTTTAGGAGAACGAACAAAAAACATTTCAGTACCGGCAGGCATGAACAGATCAACAGAAAGACAACATGCAACACAAAAGGCTTCCAACAGTCAAAAGAGAGGGAACTAGAATGCTCAGCAGAGAGGCGGGGCTGTCTTTCAATGTTGAGATGGGAAGGAATGATTGGTTAGTGCTGGATAAATTGACGGGCACCCCAGCCCAGAAAAGTCCCTCTCAGCCAAACAAGTGACAGGCATCATGCGAGGTTGCAAAAAGTCCCAACAAAGCTCCAGTTTTAGGGGTCTGAAGGAGGCTGGGTTCAGAAATGGTCTAGGGGTGTCGCATGCAGGCTGTACTATGCATATACCTGATATAAAAAATAAAATATATTCTCTCACAAACTTTGCCCCCTTTGCAGGTGGTGAAGCTGTGCGAGGAACGTCTACAACTAGATCATCTGCTGTGGAGAATGGAATCGGAGTGGCTTTTGAGGTCAGGAAAGATGAAATCAAGGATGAAGTCGCCCATGGCTTGAAAGTGTCTGCCTCTTTCCCTTTGATTCTTTGCATCCGTAACCTGTGGGAAACCCACCTGCAAACCGGGAGGGCAAGCCAGTCCTTCTGAGTCATAATAATAACCTTTGAGCTGCAAAGCTGGAAAGGGACCCTAGAGATCATCCAGTCCAGGCCCTTGTCAAGCAGGCTCAGTGGGGGAATTGAACTCCCAACCTCTGGCTCCACAGGCAGGGATCTAAACCACAGAGCTATCCAGCAGTTGTTACTTTAGTTGCCAGGGAGAAGCAGATGAAAGCAAGGTGGTTAGGATCCCAGAGGTAGCAGGAGAGTCATTGCGGTAAATAGGCTCTGTCAAAGGAGACCAGTGAATATTATTCATGATAAACATACAGCTACACGTATTTAAATTTCTTGAAATATATTCTGTAGGCTTCCAAGAGGCATGGTATGGCATTATTAGTACTGTGTATTTTAGTTGTTGCGAGTCACCTTGGAACTCCTAAGGGGGGAGAAAGGTCGCATGTAAATAAATCAAACAAAAAACAAATATTATTTTTATTGATTAAAATTATTACCTTGCCCTTCTCCCAAAAAAGGACTCAGTATAATATTAAACACAATACTAAAAATCAGAAAACAGTAAATGAGAATAAAGAGGCCCCACCTTGCTCCTGGTCATGGTGTAGAGAATGAGGAATACATGTATTGTCTGACAGTTCCCGACCATTAGATCCAGGCAGTGGCCACTAATTCTGGACCTGGGTAGCCTCCGTTATTGAACAAATAACTAATTAAACAGTTAGGCCCAGAAATAACGTTTGGCAAGTTGGTGGTCAAGGAGACAAAAATGAAAATCTGATTTATTTAATGTTTTTTTCCCCACCTGCTGCTTTTCTGTCCGAGAACACCCAGAATAGGGTTTTGGCCCTAAAGCGCTGACCCCTTCTGTTGGCTAACGTGATCTGCCTCTTATTTGCACTGTTTATGGCCTTCATAAGTAAAATATGTTCATTTTTTTTAAAAAAAAGAAGAAGCACACACTGGAAACGCCCTGGAAAAGCCTTTTGTGGGATCCTGCAAGGCAAAAGACCAGTCTCCATATATTAATGATTTCCTACCATCCGTGGAAGAACCATTTTAGCATTGAAAGGGGAAAAAAGTATTTTCTTCTCTTTTAGAATCCACTAATCTTGGAAGAGGTGACTGTGCGTTTTACCGAGGAGGAGTGGGCGTTGCTGAATCCGGAGCAAAGAGCTTTGCATGAGGAGGTTATGGCAGAGATTCATGCAAATGTAGCCTCTTTAGGTAAAGATCCCATTTATCCTTTTGTTAAGAGAAAATATTTAAGTGAGAATGTTTATTATTTACGAGATGATTCTCCCTGGGTTTGAACAGTTTTTCTAATCTAGAAGAAGTTAGGGAACTTTTTAGAGGAAAGTGGTTACCCTTGTTATAAAAACATTTCATCATCATCTTAGGAGTGAAAAGCTGATACAGTGGCGTTCCGGATTAATTGTCGCTATGCAAAAACATCACTAAACGGATCGAAAAACCCCATAGGAACGCGTTAAACTTAGTTTAAAGCGTTCCTATGGGGTCCAAACTCACCGTTCAGCGAAGTTCCTCCATAGCGCCGACATTTTCGTTCCCTCGGTAAGCAAAGGCAGGGCGCGAAAACACTAGCGACGGGCATTTTAGGCACTCGTCGGCCATTTTGGAACCGCCGATCAGCTGTTGTAAAAACATCGCAATGCGAAGATTGGTAAGCGGAATGCTTACCGATCATCGCAATGCGAGTTTTTCCCTATCTAAACATCGCTTTAGCGATCGCAAAAGCGACATCGCTATGCAGATTCATCGTTAAACGGTGCGCTCGTTAAGCGAGGCACCACTGTACTGTCCTTCTTTGGACACATCATGAGAAGGCAGGATTCTTTGGAAAATATTATAATGCTGTGAAAGGTGGAAAATAGCAGGAAAAGAGGAAATACATGATGGATTGACTCCCTAAAGGAAGCCAAAGGCTTGAGTTTGCGGGACCTAAGCCAGAAAAGTTGAGAACACGGCATTTTGGAGATCACATAAGCTAGAGATAACTTGATGAAATATAAGAACAGTCTCATTAAACAGTAACTGTGATAAAGCAATGCATTAAAACGGCAATCTGGGCCAGAGATCCCAGGATAGGATAGGCTAAAATGAGGCCCTATGCCAAGAGTGGGAATTTAGGAGAAATATACCCTAACAGGATATTCCTGCTAACTCCTGGTTAGCTAAGAAATGAATTCAGCTCTGAAAGCTTTCAAGCTTTTAGAAAAGTCAGCTCAAAGAGGGCTGGTGATGCTAAAATAAAATCCACTAATAGTTATGGGATTTAGTTAACAGGATGGTGCAGAGTTACATCTCCTGTAACTTCCTAGGTCATCATGGGAGGGTGACTCTTTGTGACCCCATGGACCAGAGAACGCCCGGCCCTCCTATCTTCCACTGCCTCCTGGAGTTGGGTCAAATTCATGATGGTGGCTTCAATGACACTGTCCAACCATCTCATCCTCTGTCGTCCCCTTCTCCTCTTGCCTTCACACTTTCCTCACATCAGGGTCTTTTCCAGGGAGTCTTTTCTTCTCATGAGATGGCCGAAGTATTGGAGCCTCAGCTTCAGGACCTGTCCTTCCAGTCAGCACTCAGGGTTGATTTCACCAATACCTCTGTGCAATCATATGCACACAGACATTGGCAGGGATAAGGTTGGGCGGGGTGTTGCTCAGATGTTATTTCGCAACACCTCCCATACTCCATGTGTGACACGACTGTGAAAATCAGACAGAAGTGTGAATTTCCTGACCTTTTGTGTCACGGGCCCATTTGGGTTCTGTTCTTTGCTTTTGCTGGTTAAAGATGTTTCTTCAACGGAGGTGTTTTCCTTAGGATGTGGCTCTGCCCCTGGGCGTCAGGATCTGACCGACTAAATTTGGCTCACCTGGGACACAAGGCCTAAGCTGGAATTCTCAGTGTCTTGGTGTAGCCTCGTTGTGTCCATGGTTTCTGTTCAGAAAGGAAACTGACCCAGTACTAGGTGAACACTTCCTTTCTAAACAGGAAGCTAGGCAGAGCTTGGTCTATGCTGAGCCATGAAGCCTTCTAGCTTAGCCTTTTCTCCCAGGCGATCCAAAATTACAGTGTCTGTAATGTGGGAATTCCCACAGTGGAGAATGATGGGATTTGTAGTCCACAAAATTGAAACGGCTCATCCCTAACTGCAATCAGGTCTTTGTGATCCCAGTCTTACATGCTGTGTCACACCAACTGGCGGTTAATGCCATTCAGAATTTGTTCCAGATGTGCGCCATCCTGTATTTGTTTTCACCTGCCACATTTAGTTGTCTGTGTGTCAGCAGTTTCGAATGAGCACATTTTGTGTGGTGATTAGAGCTTCCCTATCTGACTCACCTCATTGCCATGATTTCAACAGGAGATCAGAGAAGACAGGAATATGAGGAGGAACCCTGTAGAGGGCCAGTGGAAGAACTTCACTCTCGAAGCAGAAAACAACAACGAAGCGAAACAAGAGAGGGGCAACAGAGGAGGGAAGAGTCCTCTGATCCGGAGGCTGGGGATGTGCCCACTGTCCCAGTCCAAGCAGAAAGAAACCAAGCAAAGGAAAATATTAAATGCCTAGAGTGTGGGAAGACCTACAGCAAGAAATCTCACTTGAAGCGTCATCTGTGGGTCCACACAGGGGAGAAGCCCTTCAAGTGTTCGTACTGCTCCAAGGCCTTTCGTGATAAAGCCCGTCTTAAGGAGCACATGACCATTCACACAGGGGAGAAACCGTACGAATGTTTGGAGTGCGGGAAGAGATTCAACGTGAAGAGAAACCTTGCTTCTCATCAGAGGACCCACACGGGAGAGAAACCGTATAAATGTAATGTGTGTGGGAAATGTTTCACTCACAGCAATGGCCTCATTTATCATAAAAGGTTCCACACTGGAGAGAAGCCATATGAATGCCCACAGTGTAGCAAGTGCTTCTCCGGGAGCGGGCACCTGAAAAAGCATTTGATGTTGCACGCTGAAGAGAAACCCCATAAATGCCTGGAGTGTGGAAAGAGCTTCAGATGGAGGATAAACCTCACTTCCCACCAACGAATCCACAATGGGGAGAAGCCATTTAAATGCCTGGAGTGTGAAAAGAGCTTCAGACGGAGGACACACCTCACTTCCCACCAACAAATCCACACTGGGGAGAAGCCGTATGAATGCCTGGAGTGTGGAAAGAGCTTCAGACAGAGGACACACCTCACTTCCCACCAACGAATCCACACTGGGAGGAAGCCATATGAATGCCCACAGTGTAGCAAGTGCTTCCGTGGGAACCTGAAAAGGCATTTGATGTTGCACACCGAAGAGAAACCCTATAAATGCCTAGAGTGTGATAATAGCTTCAGACGAAGGATACACCTCACTTTCCACCAACGAATCCACACAGGAGACAAACCGTATAAATGTTTTGAGTGTGGAAAAAGTTTCTATTGGAGCTCCCACCTGTCTTCACATCAGAAAACTCACACAGGTGACAAGCCGTATAAATGTTTTGAATGTGGAAAAAGTTTCTCTTGGAGCTCCAACCTGTCTTCACATCAGAAAACTCACACAGGTGACAAGCCGTATAAATGTTTTGAGTGTGGAAAAAGTTTCTCTTGGAGCTCCAACCTGTCTTCACATCAGAAAACTCACACAGGTGACAAGCCGTATAAATGTTTTGAGTGTGGAAAAAGTTTCTCTCAGAGCTCCCACCTGTCTTCACATCAGAAAACTCACACAGGTGACAAGCCGTATAAATGTTTTGAATGTGGAAAAAGTTTCTCTCGGAGCTCCCAGCTGTCTTCACATCAGAAAACTCACACGGGAGACAAACCGTATAAATGTTTTGAGTGTGGAAAAAGTTTCTCTTGGAGCTCCCACCTGTCTTACCATCAGAAAACTCACACGGGAGACAAACCGTATAAATGCTTTTAGTGCAGATTCAGCTGCATCCAGAGTAAGAGCCAGAGTAATAAAGCCATTCCTCATAGTCTGGATCTTGGTGAGGGCAATTCAGAAAGAACCACGATGTGAAGTTGGTGTGTTTGTCAATTAATAAATCTTTTGAATCAATTTCATTAATTTGTTGTGATTCTGTCTTTTTGAGTTGCCATCGTTAACTCACTGTGACAAGCCCAAGGAAATTAAAATAGAATATATCTATCAAGAACAAATCTATTTCATATCAGCATTGTACATTTGACAAATATCTCATCCAAGGGAAGGAATGTTACCTTTTTCTTTTCTTGTGTTAAGGTGTTCAGCTCAGTGGAGATCGATTCCCCCACTGTGCGTTCCTCACAAGCTGGACTCGATGCATAGGGTCCCTTCCAACTGTAGAGTTCTGACATAATGGTGATGATATGTGACGTGATTTTTCTAGAACATTTTGAACCGCTATAGAGTCCTGCCCCTTTGACAGGGGAATTATTATCTAGTCATCAGACCTCACGGCTGGAATTGATCTAATTATATTTATTTATTTAAAATATTTTTACCCCACCTTCTCCTTAAAATGGACCCAAGGTAGCTTGTATCATTAAAAATACAACATTTGAAGCTTAAAAAAGTATACAAAGAATAAAAAGGATCGAAGAAATGGTAAAAGCAATATTAAAAACACGTTCAAAAGCAGAAAAGCATACCCATCCATTAAAAAAACCCGCTCAGGCAACCAATCACCAAGGGAAAGCCTGCCTGAAGAGAAAGATCTTCACCTGCTTGTGGAAGAGCAGCAAAGATGGGGCCAGCCTGGCCCCCAGTGGCAGGGAGTTCCAAAGTCTGGCAGCAACAGAAGAAGACATCCAGTGTTCCCATCAGAGGTACCTGTGGAGGTAATGGAGGGAGGGTCTCGTCTGATTATCTTAACACTCGAGCAGGCTCATAAAGGAAGATGCAATCACTGAGATAACTTTAGTCCAGGCCATTCAGGCTTTATAGGTTAGAACCAGCTCTGTGAGTTTTGCCCGGAAACCAATTGGGAGAGCCAATGGAGCTGTCATAATAGGGGGCATTATGTGATTCCTGTGGCCAGCCCCAGTCAGCAATCTGGCTGGCACGTTTTGGATCCGCTGACATTTCCTGACACTTTCCATAGGCAGCCCCATGTACAGTAGGTAGCAGAGGTCCCCAACCTTTTTTTGGGCCACTTGGGGAAGGAGGGGCACCCTTGTGCGCTTGCGCAATGGAGCAGGAGGGTGCTTGTGCGGGTGCGTGCATGCATGAAGGGAGGCTCATGCGTGCGGGTGTGCACATGGGCAAAGGGTGGTGTACTTGGAGGCACACATGCACAAAGGGATGGGGGAGCACAGGCATGCATGCGCAAAGGGGCTGTGCGGGGGAGTGCTGGGGGAAGTCTGTCGACGCGGCCCGTTCTGGCTCAAGCCAAAGACTGTCACAAGGCTGCAGACCAGGGGTTGGGGACCTCTATGTTACAGTAATCCAGCCGGGAAGTAACTACAGTGGTGCCTCGCTTAACGAGCGCATCGTTTAACGATGAATCCGCATAGCGATGTCGCAATTGTGATAGGAAAAGCGATCGCATTGCTATGTTTAGATCGGGCTAAAATCGCATTGTGATGATCGGTAAGCATTTCGCTTACCGATCTTCGCAGTGCAATGGTTTTTTTAACAGCTGTTCGGCGCTTCCAAAATGCCCGCAGGATACAGAAAATGGCCACCCGCATTGTTTTCGCACCCTGCCCTCACTTACCGAGGGTGCGAAAATGGCGGCGCTATGGAGGAACATCGCAGAACGGTGAGTTTAGGGCCCCATAGGAACGTTTCTATGGGGTTTTCCGTTCCGTTTAGCGATGTTTCCACATAGCGACAATTAATCCGGAACGGATTAACGTCGCTATGCGGGGCACCACTGTATTGCATGGGTCACCAATGGCCAAATTAGACATTTCAAGAAAAGGGCACAGCTGGCACAGTTAAGTGAAACCACGCCCTCCACCATGGTGCAGCAGCCAGAAGATGACATGACTGTAAAGTAAAGCATCCCCTGAAAATGAGCCCTAATGTGTTTTTTGGAGAGAAAAAATGTATATAAGAACTTGTCTTATTTTTGGGTAAACAGGGTAGTTCCTCTGCCCCTTCAAAATCCAGCTTGTGCTTCTGGGAGTTCTCGGTGCACATACTGCTGAATCCTACCTTGTAGGATATTGAGCATAACTTTGCTAGTGTGTGAAATGAGTGCAATTATACGGATGTTGGAGCATTCTTTGGCACTGCCCTTCTTTGGTATTGGGATGTAGACTGATCTTTTCCAGTCCTCTGGCCACTGCTGAGTTTTCCAAACTTGCTGGCATACTGGGTGTAGCACCTTAACAGTGTCATCTTTTAAGAGTTTAAATAGTTCCACTAGAATTCCATCACCTACACTGGCCTTGTTGTTAGACAATCTTTCTAAGGCCCACTTGACTTCACTCTGCAGAATGTCTGGCTCAAGGTCAGCAACCACACTATCTGGGTTGTCCGGGGCATCCAGATCTTTCTGGTATAATTTTTCTGTGTATTATTGCGACCTCTTCTTGATGTCTTCTGCTTCTGTGAGGTCCCTGACATTTTTGTCCTTTATCATGTCCATCTTTGCACAAAATGTTCCTTTAATATCTCCAGGTTTTTTGAACAGATCTTTGGTTTTTCCCTTCCTATTATTTTCCTCTATATCTTTCCATTGTTCATTTAAGAACGCGCTCTTGTCTCTCGCTGCTGTTCTTTGGAAGTGCACATTCAATTTTCTGTAACTTTCCCTATCTCCCTTACATTTTGTTTCCCTTCTCTGCTATTTGCAGCCACTTTACTTTCTTGCTTTTCCTTTTCTTTGGGATGGTTTTTGTTGCTGCCTCCTGTGCAATGTTACGAGCCTCTATCCATAGTACTTCAGGCACTCTGTCCACCAAATCTAGTTCCTTAAATCTGTTGATTATACCTGAATAACTCAGTGGTTTTTCCTACTCTCTTCAGTTTAAGCTTGAATTTTGCTATGAGAAGCTGATGATCAGAGCCACCATCAGCTCCAGGTCTTGTTTTTGCTGACTATATAGAGCTTCTCCATCTTTGGCTGCAGAGAATATAATCAATCTTATTTCGGTATTGCCCATCTGGTGATGTCCATGTGTAGAGTTGCCTCTCGAGTTGTTGGAAAAGAGTGTTTATGATGAGCAGCTTGTCCTCTTGACAAAACTCTTATTAGCCTTTGCCCTGCTTCGTTTTGAACTCCAAGGCCAAACTTACCTATTCCTTTTATTTCTTGACTCCCTACTTTAGCACTCCAGTCCACTATATTGACAAGAACTTATTTCTTTGGTGTCCGTTCTAGAAGGTGTTGTAAGTCTCCATAGAATTGGTCAATTTCAGCCTCTACAGCATCCGTGGTTATTGCATAAACTTGGATTACTGTGATATTGAAAGGTCTGCCTTGGATTCCTTTTGAAATCGTTCTATCATATTTGAGATTGTATCCCAGGACAGCTTTTCCCACTCTTTCGTTGACTATGAGGACTACTCCATTTCTTCTACGGGACTCTTGCGCACAATAGTAGACATGATAATCATCTGAATTGAATTTGGCCATTTTAATATGGTTTTAAGCTGTATCAATTACAGATGTGCTTTAGCCTGATGAATTATTTTATAGCGTTCAGATATTGTAATTCATTGTCCTTTTTTGTTGT
This sequence comes from Pogona vitticeps, assembly GCF_051106095.1. Classification (NCBI taxonomy): domain Eukaryota; kingdom Metazoa; phylum Chordata; class Lepidosauria; order Squamata; family Agamidae; genus Pogona; species Pogona vitticeps. The sequence continues at coordinate 14,542,243 of NC_135784.1, forward strand.
ACCCTCCTTTTTAAAACATATTTGTAAGCTACTCTGGGTCCTCTCCAGGAAGAAGGCAGGTGTTAAATGAAATAAACACATAAGTAAATAAATAAATGCCTAACCATTTTATTGCAACCATTATTACATGTTACACTTATAACCCTCACTTATAGTACATGTAGTGTTCAAGGTGGCTTACAAATATCAGTAATACAGAATAAAGGCAGTCAATAGGAAGACCATTTCAAGTATAAGCTCTTAAAAGTCAGCTAAGTCTATAAACTTAGCTCCTGGGAAATAGAAGAGAGGGGGTTATGTAGGCAGTGACAGATTTTACTTTCTTGGGCTCCATGATCACTACAGATGGTGACAGCAGCCACGAAATTAAAAGACGCCTTCTTCTTAGGAGGAAAGCGACGACAAACCTTGACAGCATCTTAAAAAGCAGAGACATCACCTTGCCGACAAAGGTCCGCATAGTCGAAGCTATGGTTTTTTCCAGTAGCGATGTATGGAAGTGAGAGCTGGACCATAAAGAAAGCTGACCGCCGAAGAATTGATGCTTTTGAATTGTGGTGCTGGAGGAGACTCTTGCGAATTCCCTGGACCGCAAGGACATCACACCTATCCATTCTGAAGGAAATCAACCCAGAGTGCTCACTAGAAGGACAATTCCTGAAGCTGAGGCTCCAATCCTTTGGCCATCTCATGAGAAGAGAAAACTCCCCGGAAAAGACGATGATGTTGGGAAAGTGTGAAGGCAAGAGGAGAAGGGGACGACAGAGGACGAGACGGCTGGACAGTGTCATCGAAGCCACCGACATGAATTTGACCAAACTCCAGGAGGCAATGGAAGACAGGAGGGCCTGGCGTGCTCTGGTCAATGGGGTCACGAAGAGTCAGACACGACTAAACAACAACAACAAAAGTCTATAAACAAGGGATCTGAAATCATCACAACAAATATTAATTTTCACATTCCTGCTCATTTGTTTTGGCACATTTTAAATTCTCCAGAGCACAAAAGCTTGGAAGCTGATTGTCCGGATATGTGTGTGTGTGTGTGTGTGTGTGTGTGTGTGTGTGTGTGTGTATGTTTATGCCCCACCTCTCCCAAATGGAGTCACAATCTCCCCTTAAGGGGGACTTCACTTGACAGGAAGTCAATGCAAGGCTCGAGAGGCAATGCTGTCAGCTCACAACAGAAAGGGCTCATAAGCCGCGAAGCCTGTTACGAACACAACGTCTTACTCCAGACTGTCCTTGATAACATCCGCCACTGCAGGAAACAACGCACAGCGGCCTGGCTGGGCCTCACCAATGCCTTTGGCTCCATCCCAACGCAACCACATCTTGGAGAGACTTGCTGACTTTGGTATGCCCAAGGACTTTCTAGGGCTAGTCTGTGAATTCTACGATGGCTGCTCCACCACCACCAGCGTGAAACTGAGAAAGTCTGTGCAAAGGCGGGAGTTAAACAAGGCTGCCTGGTTAGCCCCCTAGGATTTAACCAGGGTGGAGCTGCTTCTCCAGAACATTCCCACACCTGCTTTTTGGAAAAGAGCCATGGCTACACTCATGTTCAAAAGAGAAGACCCCTCAAACCTGAAGACGAACTTCACTCACTGGATGGAAGCATCATTGCTCCCCATACCTTTAAGAAATGAAAACTAATTTTATGAATATCAATATTAAAATTAATAGAATTATTAAGAGAAGTTCAGAGAGCAATTTCCCCAGAGTATCTTTGCTCTCTGGCTGTCAAAAGATCTTTGTCTTTGAACCTTGAGCAAACACCAGGTTTATACATGGAGTGGACAGAGGAAGCCCCTCTTCTATCTCTCAGGTCCAAGAAGCCATTGAATATATAAAGGACATATCAGATATTAAACTGATAAGAACAGATACTACACTTGATCTTAACCAAAAGGCAGAAAAGCAATACCTGAAGTTCTAAAAAAACACACCGGGTTTCCCAGGGCCAGCATCCTCCCAGGGGCCGGAGAGCGAGGCAAGGGGCCGAACCGCCCAGCACCCCCTCGCCAACCGCCCTCTCTCGGATCCCACGCTGCCTGCTCCGAAAAGGACATACTTTCCGTCCAGAGGGAAAGCAAAAGCCTGAGAGGAAAACTGGCCAGAAATTCTGTGGATTCTTCAGATCTGGTCCTTTTCTCGAGGGGGAGTCGGATCCTTCGGGCAGTCATTGGACGTCTCTTTGCATATCCCCGCCCATTTCTCCCATCATGCTCTGCAAAAGCATTCTGCATACTGGCGGCTGCCAGAGGTCCCCCTCGCTTCACTTTTGGTGGAGGGGATGCCCCTGTTCCCCCCCCCATGCAATCCGAGGGCTTGGATTGGAAAAGGGCAAGATGTACCAGGCCGATTCTTTAACAAAATTATATATATTCACGGGATTTCCAGGGTTTTCCAGGTAGACCCGACTCTGAATTGGTTTCTCCTTGTCTTCTTCCTGGGGAGCCCTGGGACAACAGGGCAGCTGGCCCAAGGCCACCCAGGCCGGCTCTTCTCTCCTCGGAGGCCCAGTGGGGGAACTGAACCACCAACCTCTGACTCTTCAGAGACCTGAAGCACTGAGCTATCCAGTGGCTGAGGGATGTAAAAAAAAAGATTAATAAAAACAAACACAAACGATGAAGCAGAAAACACAAGGACAGGCAAAATTGAAAACTTTCCACACCAGGGGATTTCTAAGCAACCGAGGCGTACATGTGGCTAAAGAGATATTTTCTACTCCGAAAAAAACCTCCACTCATTTTAGAGGGGCAAAAGAGGGTTAAGAAGCTGAGGGACAGAAGAGATCGGAAACCTCCGATTCACAGAAGTCGATTGCCAGAAGTCGAAGGTGACTTGACGGCCCACAACAAAAACAGCATTCGATACGTAGTTCTCAAAATAACAAAACCAATTTTAAAAAATAGACAGAAACTCTCACCAGACGCTATAGAGTGGAAACAGCAACAGGCGACATTGAAAAGTTCCGCACTAAGTTTTTATACCAGCAAGCAAGGTGCACCTATTACTAAAAGAGATCTTTTTTATTCTAAACAACTCCACCAAAGGTTTATAGTGGGAAAAGACTGTTTTAACAAATGGTAACAGAAGCAGGGGTAAAAGGAGCAGAAAGGCAGAGTCTGTTCTGCACAAGAAAGGAGGGACCAGGGAACACTTCCCTTAAGGGTGTTTTTTTTGCAGCATTTCAACCACACCAATTTTTGCACCTGAAAAAAAAAAAGCACAGCACAATATGTGGAAGTGGAAGAGGGAAAATTGAGAATCAGAATCACAGGGTGTTTTTTCTTTAATGGACTGTTATTCTCTGCTGCTTTTCAATGTTTTTTCAGTATGAATTTCATTTACTGTTTTTAATACAATACTTGCGAACGTCCTTTGAAATATTTCTCCCCTTCATGGTTTTCAACTTTTAAAGATTGTCTTTTTCTTGTTGCACATCAGTGCCTTGGGTGCCTCTAAGGAGAAAGGCAGGGTGCAAATAAATAAATAAATAAATAAATAAATAAATAAATAAATAAATAAATAAATAAATAAATAAATAAATAAATAAATAGCTTCCCCACTGACCCCCTCCCCGCGACCCTTGGAGATGTGGTAAAAGCGTTCCTTAGAACTACCTTTACACGAAACAGAGAGGGATTCAGAATGATCCGTCCCTATTGCCAGCAAAATCGGGTCCTGTAATTTTGCTCTAGGCGACTTCTCACTCTTTCACTCTTTCTCGATTTTAAATAAACAATCTGGAAGGTCTGCTCTTCCTCTTTTATTACTTTAGGACCCTAATTTGGTAGCGTAATGTGGCCAGATCAAAACAATCCTAGTTCCAAAATATCCAATTTACTACAGTAGCTTAGTCTAAACAAGGAGACAGCTTACAGACAATTTGTCTTTTTATATTTTATTATAAAAGATATCATTTCAACAAGCTCATTTTAACGTCATTTAGTATTTCCAAATTATTTCCAAAATAACCCCCAGCTTTAGCCACCAGTCATTTCCTCTATAAAGTGAAAATAATGAACTGTCTAACTATATCTTAAATAAGCATTCTTACGCAATCTCAAAATAAAGTCCTGTCGGCTGCATATCTCTCGGTGTGTCGTCTCTCTCCCTTCCATCTCTTCTCCGTCACTCTCCGTCTCTCTTCGCCCATCTTTCTTAAATTAAGCCATTGTGTCCTTGTCCATTGGAGTTTTGATAAGATAAGGGTCAGCTTGTTCTTCTTTACTTTTTTTTCTTCTGCTGGAAAAAGAACTGACCTTGTACAATTTTTTCTTCCTAATTAACACCTGGACATTAGTCAGCTTCTAGTTGTTTCCTTGCTGTAATGAAACAAAATCCATCTCTATTCTACTTTTAAAATGTTCATAATCAAATTCATGACAGGAGAGTCCACCAACTCTTCTCGACTCCAGGGAGATGCTTGCAACGCACAAGGCGGCACCTTTCGACTTGCAGGCGAGCCTGGCCAACTCGCTGGGTGGGAGGGCTCAGAGTCCCGCCACCTGCACACACCACGAAGTCAGAGGACAAAGTCAGGAGTTCCTGACCAGCAAAGCGCCTCTTTCCCTAGTGATCAAACCACTGGGAAAATAATTTTCCTTTAAAATGCAGGTAAGGAGGTGGGGGGAGAGAAAAAGCAAAACCCGAGAAATGAGAGAAACAGAGTTAAACCGCTTGCAAGCCATTCAAGGGCTCAGTAAGAATGGATCTCACTAACACAATTGCCTCAAGTTACCGGAAGCCAGATTTTGGTGGACGATCAGGAAAAACTTCTTAATTGTTAGAGCAGTACGAAGTAGGACCATGGACCCAGTGACCTCGGGAGTTGGTGAGGGCTCCAACACTGGAGCCATTCAAGAAAAACCTGGATCCTCCCCTGGCAGATACACCTTGATCTGCATTCCTGCACTGAGCAGAGGGTTGGATTCAGTGGCCTTTGAACTCCATTATTCTAGTCATTTCTTATTACCGGCACCATAATGGCTTGAATTCAAATGTACAGCGGGCCATCATTACCCTGGATTTGGCCAGAAATGGATATGAAAAAAACAAACAGGAAGTTCCCAGATAGCAAGGCCTAGATTTTTGGGGGGAGTTTGTGTGGCATTTTGAAGAAAGATCTTGGAAGAGGATGCCAGGGCTTAGTGAAGGAGAGAGATTCCTGTGGAGCTGTGGAGCTTGGATTCCTCATGGTGCCCAGAGAGGGGCCAAACTAGGTAGCAGCACAACTCCGAAAGAAGAATAAGCCACGTCTGAGCATTCTGCACCTAGAAAAGATTTGTCCAAAGTCAGAATCGATGGCATGCAATTATTATTAAAAGTCTTTGGGCAACCCATCCTCCCCAGGTGCACTCCCTGAAGGTAAAGACTACACAGTGGGGGAAGCTTCCTTTGCGGGCTCAGCTGTGAAGGCATCCGCCTTAGTTTTACAGTTTTCTGGATTTGTGATACCCGAACCAATAAAAGAACCTTCGCTCAGGTATCAAACCCATGCTTAGTTGGTTTTTTAATCGTTGAATTTACATGAGTGTAAATGCAAAGATCCATGCACACCCAGAACTCAGTGGTTTAAGTATCTGGCTGCAAAACCAGAAGTTGAGAGTTCAAATAACCTCTGCGCCTCTTTGATCGAGGCTGGGCTCCACCTTTGCCATTCTAAAATGATGATGACAAGCCCAAATCGGGGGTATGATATTCTTGAATTAAATAATACAAAAAGAATCAAAATAGTTCTAATTTCTTAAAAGATCCTGCATTTCCAAGATGGTTGTCTCTTGTTTTTCCTCTAATCTCAATTTTAACTTTCCACTTTCTGCCCCCAATAAATCACACCATTTCTCGAGAAGCCGAGCCTCCGTTGTGTCCAGCTTTCATGATTAACTCTCCCTGAAACATATGTGATCATGGTAGCTGACACAGGCGACCAGGATCCTTAGAAGATCAGGAAAGCCCCCTTTCTTGACATAAGGAATAGAAAAAAAGTGCAACTAGATGCTATGGGACTACAGTTCCTATCAGCCACCACATCCAATGTGGAGGGATGATAGGATCTGTAGTCCCCACAACACCTGTAGGGTTGCACATTGACCATCTTTGTTTTTAGTGCCATGAAAATAAATAAAGAATAAAGCCGTTGCATAGAAGCCCCTCCAGATCACTCCCTGGGCCTTTGCGACTTTTCAGCAGGTCGTCCCCAGGCCCAAACAAAGGGGGCAAGGCCAGGTCGGCAAGGGACCCTTAACTGTTACTTATGGGGCTGCAGAAGCAGAGCAGAGGTGAGTCCTCTTGAGATATTTCGACCCTTGGGGATTTTATACTACATCAGCTTGTGGAGAGAAAACCTTGATGGGCAAAATGGCTGCCCAGATAATAATGAGATACAGTGGTGCCTCAATTAGCGAGCGCTTCGATTAGCGATGAAATCGATTAGCGATGACTTTTTCGGGGCATTTTGGTGCTCTGATTAGCGATGGTCCCTATGGGCAATTTTCGACTAGCAATGGTTTGGGACCATGCTTCGAATAGCGATTAAATTTTGGGTCCCCTGTTTCGATTAGCGATGGTTTAAACAGCTGAGATGCATTGAATAGGTTTCAATGCATTTCAATTGGGGAACCGCGTTTTGATTAGCGATGTTTCCTATGGAGATTTTCGGTTACGGACCGCAATCCGTTCCCATTGGAACGGATTATCCAGTTTTCAATGCAATTCAATGGGAAACTGTGTTTCGATTAGCGATCAAATCAATTAGCATTGTTTTTTGCGGAATGCATTAACATCGCTAATCGAGGCACGACTGTATATGATAAGGTCCACCTTTAGGACATACTGCCCATGTCAGCTCCTGCATCATAAGGGCCACAGGATAGACAAATATTATATATATTAGACAAATATTTTATATAAAGGTGGCCCTTATGATGCAGGAGTTGACATGGGCAGTCTGTCCTAAACGTGGCCATTATGATGCAGGAGATGACATGGGCAGTCTGTTCTAAAGGTGGACATTATGATGCAGGATCTGACATGGGAAGTCTGTGCAAAAGGTTGTTCTCTAAATACCTAGCACTTTGCGAGAAATTATAGTTTAGGCCAGGGTGCAAGATGGAGCATGTTTTGCAAGCCATTTTCTAAGGTAGAGTTGGCTGCCTTGGGTTCCTGGACATAAAGAAAGTCTAAAGAGAGCCCTAATAGATGCAGTTTGGCTGGAAAAGCTTTAGGTCATGAGCTGTTATCGACCTCTTTCTGTAGAAGGTTAAGATATCCCAGGGAGGGATCAGCATGTATTACCTTGTTCCAATGTCTAAAAGCAAAGAGCCAAGCACTGCATTCTAGTGACGTTAGACCCGTCTCTAATCGTAAGGCAGCTGCAGGGACGCATCTTGGCATTCCCGAAGTGGATCCTAGAAAACTTGAAAGAAAACTATTGTTGTTGTTGTCTAGTCGTTTAGTCGTGTCTCACTCTTCGTGACTCCATGGACCAGAGCACGCCAGGCCCTCCTGTCTTCCACTGCCTCCCGGAGTTGGGTCAAATTCATTCTGGTAGCTTCGATGACACTGTCCAGCCATCTCATCTTCGGTCTTCCCCTTCTCTTCTTGCCTTCACAATTTCCCAACATCAGGGTCTTTTCCAGGGAATCTTCTCTTCTCATGAGATGGCCAAAGTATTGGAGTCTCAGCTTTAGGATCTGTCCTTCCAGTGAGCACTCAGGGTTGATTTCCTTTAGAATGGATAGGTTTGTTCTCCTTGCAGCCCAGGGGACTCTCAAGAGCCTCCTCCAGCACCACAATTCAAAAGCATCAATTCTTCGGCGGTCAGCTTTCTTTATCATCCAGCTCTCACTTCCATACCTCACTGCTGGAAAAACCACAGATTTGACTATTCGGACTGTTGTTGGCAAGGTGATGTCTCTGCTTTTTAAGATGCTGTCACGGTTTGTCATTGCTTTCCTCCCCTCTTAGTTTTTTTGATGTTGAGCTTCAGATCATTTTTTGCACTCTCCTCTTTCACCCTCTTAACAAGGTTCCTTAATTCCTCCTCACTTTCTGCCATCAGAGTGGTATCATCTGCATATTGGAGGTTGTTGATATTTCTTCCGGCAATCTGAATTCCAGCTTGGTATTCTTCCAGTACGGCCTTTCGCATGATGTATTCTGCATATAAGTTAAATAAGCAGGGGGACAATATACAGCCTTGTCGTATTCCTTTCCCAGTTTTGTACCAATCAGTTGTTCCATATCCTGTTCTAATTGTTGCTTCCTGTCCCACGTATAGGTTTCTCAGGAGGAAGATAAGGTGGCCAAGAACTCCCATTTCTTTAAGCACTTCCCATAGTTTGGTGTGGTCCACACAGTCAAAAGCTTTTGCATAGTGAATGAAGCAGAAGTAGATGTTTTTCTGGAACTCTCTGGCTTTCTCCATAATCGACAGCATGTTAGCAATTTGGTCTCTAGTTCCTCCGCCCCTTCGAAATCCAGCTTCTACTTCTGGGAGTTCTCGGTTCACATACTGCTGAAGCCTGCCTTGGAGGATTTTGAGCATAACCTTGCTAGCGTGTGAAATGAGTGCAATTGTACGGTAGTTGGAGCATTCTTTGGCACTTCCCTTCTTTGGGATTGGGTTGTAGACTGATCTTTTCCAGTCCTCTGGCCACTGTTGAGTTTTCCAAACTTGCTGGCATATTGAATGTAGCTCCTTTACAGTGTCAATTTTTAAGATTTTAAATAGTTCAACTGGAATGCCATCACCTCCACTGGCCTTGTTGTTAGACAAGCTTTTTAAGGCCCACTTGACTTCACTCTCCAGAATGTCTGGCTCAAGGTCAACAACCGCACTATCTGGGTTATCCGGGATATCCAAATCTCTCTCATATAATTCCTTTGTGTATTATTGCCACCTCTTCTTGATGTCTTCTGCTTCTGTTAGGTCCCTACCATTTCTGTCCTTTATCATGTTCATTTTTGCACAAAATATTCCTTTAATATCTCCAATTTTCCTGAACAGATCTCTAGTTTTTCCTTTTCTATTATTTTCTTCTATTTCTTTGCATTGTTCATTTAAGAAGGCCCTCTTGTCTCTCCTTGCTATTCTTTGGAAGTCTGCATTCCATTTTCTGTAACTTTCTCTATCTCCCTTGCATTTTGTTTCCCTTCTCTTCTCTGCTATTTGTAAGGCCTCGTTGGGGAGCCACTTTGCTCTCTTGCAGTTCCTTTTCTTTGGGATGGTTTTGTTGTTGCCTCCTGTACAGTGTTACAAGACTCTATCCCAAGTTCTTCAGGCACTCTGTCCACCAAATCTACTTCCTTAAATCTGTTCTTCACTTCCACTATGTATTCATAAGTGATTTGGTTTTGGTTATACCTGACTAGCCCATTGGTTTTTCCTACTCTCTTCAGTTTAAGCTTGAAATTTGCTATGAGAAGCTGATGATCAGAAGCACAATCAGCTCCAGGTGTCGTTTTTGCTGACTGTATAGAGCTTCTCCAACTTTGGCTGCGGAGAATATATGGTAATCAATTTGTTTTCCGTCAGCAATCCATGAAGGGGAACACTCTCTATACTTGTGAGAAATACTAGGATCCACGTTGGAATACCATATAACAGTTGGGACAAAATCTTGAGCTTAAAAAGTTGAATAACAGCTGGTATAAATTGTCTGCATTCAATACAGTAAAAAAAATGCTAGATAGCTTTCTACGTGTTCTGGACTACTTGGATTATGGACCGACTTGACACAACTTTTTTGGCAGTCCAGGGCATCTGCAATATGATCCGATCAGGCCGAGGGTGTCTGTAAAGATGAATATAATTTTGTTTTGTTAATATTTAAGGAGTGGTTTCACCAATTCCTACCCCCTCCATGAATCTCCATGCCTGAGTGTGGATTCGAACTCTGGTCCCGCCCATCTGCTACTCCCTCCTGGGTTGTTTTAGCATAGCCTTGCTATAATCTTTGCTTTGAGAAAGAAAGATTTTTGATTCCTTCCTGCAGGCTAATTTATTGTACAGACTAGAGGTGGGAAAGCCAGAATCAGCTGCTTGTGGAGCGACAAAAGGGATTCTTATGGAAAATGGCTGACGATATTAGGGCATTCCAGGAAAGGATGATGCCGAAGACCCTGAACAGAGAAGCCTTGAGCTCTGGCATAGGGTGCCAGCGCTTCAGAGAAATCGATCGCCAGGAGGCTGTGGGGCCCCGAGAAGTCTGCAGCCGCCTCCATCATCTTTGCCGTGAATGGCTGAAGCCGGAGCAAAATATGAAGGCTCAGATTCTGGACCTGGTGGTCCTGGAGCAGTTCCTGGCCGTCCTTCCCCCGGAGATGTCCAGCTGGGTGAGGGAATGCGGAGCGGAGACCACTTCTCAGGCGGTGGCCCTGGCCGAAGGCTTCCTCCTGAGCCAGGCGGAGGAGAAAAAGGAGGTGAGATGAACGATCCGTCCTGGGAATGCCATGCCCAGTTCAGAAAAACGGTTTCCCTGTGGCCACAAATCCCATCAGCCCCTGGCCGGTGACCCTCCTGGTTGGTGGATTCTGGGACTTTGTTCATCTATTCCAAGGGCTGTGAAGGCCCAACATCTCCCATAAATCGGCCCCTGGCCGTGCTTACAAGGGCATATTGGTATTTGTCGTCCTCCTCTTTTTTAAAAAAGCTCTCATTCCAAGGGGCTTAGAATGGCCAGCTTTTCTGCTAAATCAGCCTGGAGGTCATTATCCCAAAGATCTGATTTCCCAGCGACTTGAATTTGCACTAGCCACTTTTTCTGCTAAGTTTTCACGAAGGAAGGCATAATCCCAAAACTTTGCCTTGTCTTGTTCCGTTTCTTCTCCAATCCTCTGTCTACCTGCCGGAGCAGTCGGAAGTGGCTAAGAATACCTCCGGGACAGAAGGAGATCTGTCAGGTGCTAAACAGAAGCTGCTCTTTCGAAATGACCAGCTGGAGGAGGATGAAGGTGATACTTCACTGGGTAAGGATTGCTGAAGGATTACTTCTGTTTCATTGGGGTTCTGTGCCTTCAAGTCAGAAACCGCGTATAAGGACGCAAATAGGGCTTTCCAGGTAAGTGAGGTATCCGAAGAGTGGTTTTACCGGTTCCACACCCTCAGTGAGTTTCCACGCCTGAGTGGGAATTCGAACACAGGACTCTGGAGTCCCAGTCTGTCCCTCTCTTAATCACACTACACTGGGTATCACTGAATATCTCTAAAACCTATAAGCTTTAGAGAAAGGGGCAAAAGCGTATAGGTGGAAAAGGTGCAGAAGAGAGCGATTCAGATGATGACTGAGCTGGGGCACCTCCCTGAGGAGGAAAGGCTACAGCGTGTGGGGCTTTTGAGTCTAGAGGAAAGGCGCCTGAGGGGGGAACGTGATGGAGAGTTATCAAATTCTGCAGAGGGCGGATAAAGTGGATCGAAGGAAGCTCTTTTCCCTCTCAGGCAATACCAGAACCAAGGGACCTCCACTCCAGTGAAGTGTTGAAAGAGTGAGGACAGACAAAAGAAGATATTTATTGACCCAGAGGGTGGTTAGTCTGTGGAACTCATTGCCACCAGATGGGGTGATGGCATCTGGCCTAGATGCCTTGAAAAGGGGGTTGGACAGATTCCTGGAGGAAAAGTCCATCGCAGGTGACAAGCCATGATGATGGGGATGTACAATCTCCAGGCTTAAAAGGAAGGTCCCTCCAAATTCCAGATGCAGGGCAGGGGGATCAGGACATAGGTATCCAGTTGTCCCATGGGCTCCCAGAGGCATCTGGTGTGGGCCACTGAAATACTGTATCCAGAAACTGGACCGAGATGGGCCCTTGGCCTAATCCAGCAGGGCTCCTCTTAGGTTCTCATGCGGTTTCACTATTTCCCTGTGTGTGCAGAGATGGGGAAGAAAAATGTGTCTAATGTTCTATATTTTAGACACACACTGGGTTTTAGCAAATTAAAGTTTCGTGTAGCGCAACAGCAGTTTAAGGAAAGTATTGTGAGGGGCATAATTCGCTTGAATAATCGAAACATAACATCTGTGTACTGCAGGGGTGAGCAACGTCTGTTGCCCCCGGGCTCAATTTTTGCTGCACGGGGCCATCCATGAGTTTCAAAGTCCACTTCCTTCTTTCCAAAGTGGCTAGAATTCTAATTCTGGCTTTCAAAAGGAGTTATTTTGTGTGTGTACGCCCGTATGTAATACCCTGTCGATGTTTTGTAAAGCGAATCCCTACACCTGGAGGCTTTGAAGAGCAGTTGTTCACATTCTTTTACTTTACAGTGTACCCTTGACTTACAGACGGCTTGACTTACAGACTTTTTGAGTTACAGACTTCTCTGGTCACAAAATTTATGTTTGACTTGCAGACTAAGATTTGACTTACAGACCAGAAAAAGACCAAAATGGAACAAAAACGGCCTGTTACGGGATTAATCGGTTTTCAATGAACTGTAGGTCAATGGAGACTTGACTTACAGACTTTTTGACTTGAGAACCGCCTTCCAATACGGATTAAGTTCTCAAGTCAAGACCCCACTGTATTTAGATTTATACCCTGCTCCACTTCTAGACAAGGTCTACTCAGGTGGCTTACAAAAAATGATAAAATACAATAAAAATATAATTACTAAAAGCTTACTGATACAAGGAACTAACTAGTGGGTATATACATTATCAAGATGGGAAGTTAAAGAAAGAAAACAGTTAATTGACTGGATGGAAGGCCATTCTTTCCACCAGCAATCTTGTAAAGTTTTGAATTTCTGGTCAAATTCCTCTGTGTGACGCAGTTGAAGTACAGAGATCCACAGAGCGGATGTGACAGTGTTCGTCACTAGGGTGTGAAAGTTCTTTGATTTTGGAGGGGAAAAATGGAGGGGTCAAGTTCTTTGGAATAGAAATTTGATTAACAGCATTAGCGGATTTGTCAGCAACAGCTTCTGCAGGGCCAACATAGCCAACGTCTATTGGTAACTCTGTCCATAAAAGGGGCAAACTGTCACAGGAATCTTCCTCCCTCAGCGGGGAGATGGTCCGAACCTCTCTTGATCGGGCGAGTATTTTAAAGATTCGAGGTTCTCCTTCCTCTTCCTTCTCTTCTTCCCGCAAAACTACCTTCCTTGTTTCCCTAGACTTCCCTCTCTCCTCCGATGTCCATGTTGGGAACACCTCCAGCCTTCTCTTCTCCTTCTTAGGATCCTCCCCTTTTCCTCCTATCTCTAGCCCTTCTCCTGTCATCTTTTCTACACCACTGTTACTGTCCTCCTCGTTAGACGTGGGAGGGGACGGCTCACTCTCCCTTTTCCTCTGTCTTTTTTGTCCTCCAGCTCACAGCAGAATAGCAACAAGTTCTCCAAATTGTCCACCCCTTTCTCCTTCCCTGGCCCTGAAAATCTTAACAGCTCACTCTGAGACATTTTTTTAGGAGAAAGAACAAAAACATTTCAATACCGGCAGGCACAAACAGATCAACAGAAAGACAACATGCAACACAAAAGGCTTTCAACAGACTAAAGAGAGGGAACTAGAATGATCAGCAGAGAGGCGGGATTGTCTTTGAATTTTGAGATGGGAAGGAATGATTGGTTGGTGCTGTATAAATTGACGGGCACCCAAGTCCAGAAAAGTCCCTCTCGGCCAAACAAGTGACAGGCATCATGCGAGGTTGCAAAAAGTCCCAACAAAGCACCAGTTTTAGGGGTCTGAAGGAGGCTGGGTTCAGAAATGGTCTTGGGGTTTCACGTACAGGCTGTACTATGCATATACCTGATATAAAGAATAAAATATATTCTCCCACACACTTTTCCCTCCTTGCAGGTGGTGAAGCTGTGCCAGGAACGTGTACAACTAGATCATCTGCTGTGGAGAATGGAATCGGAGTGGCTTTTGAGGTCAGGAAAGATGAAGTCAAGGATGAAGTCGCCCATGGCTTGAAAGTATCTGCCTCTTTCCCTTTGATTCTTTGCATCCGTAACCTGTGGGAAACCCACCTGCAAACCGGGAGGGCAAGCATGTCCTTCTGAGTCATAATGATAACCTTTGAGCTGCAGAGCTGGAAAGGGACCCTAGAGATCATCCAGTCCAGCCCCTGTCAAGCAGGCCCAGTGGGGGAATTGAACTCCCAACCTCTAGCTCCACAGGCAGGGATCTAAACCACAGAGCTATCCAGCAGTTCTTATTTTAGTTGTCAGGGACGAGCAGATGAAAGCAAGGTGGTTAGGATCCCAGAGCTAGCAGGAGAGTCATTGCGGTAAATAGGCTCTGTCAAAAGAGACCAGTGAATATTATTCATGGTAAACATACAGCTACACATATTTAAATTTTTTGAAATATATTCTGTAGGCTTCCAAGAGGCATGGTATGGCATTATTAGTACTGTGTATTTTAGTTGTTGCGAGTCACCTTGGAACTCCTAAGGGGAGAGAAAGGTAGCATGTAAATAAATCAAACAAAAAACAAATATTATTTTTATTGATTAAAATTATTACCTTGCCCTTCTCCCGAAAAAGGACCCAGTATAATATTAAACATAATATTAAAAATCAGAAAACAGTAAATGAGAATAAAGAGGCCCCACCTTGCTCCTGGTCATGGTGTAGAGAATGATGAATACATGTATTGTCTGACAGTTCCCGACCATTAGATCCAGGCAGTGGCCAGTAATTCTGGACCTGGGTAGCCTCCGTTATTGAACAAATAACTAATTAAACAGTTAGGCCCAGAAATAACGTTTGGCAAGTAGGTGGTCAAGGAGACAAAAATGAAAATCTGATTTATTTAATGTTTTTTTCCCACCTGCTGCTTTTCTGTCCGAGAACACCCAGAATCGGGTTTTGGCCCTAAAGCTCTGACCCCTTCTGTTGGCTAACGTGATCTGCCTCTTACTTGCGCTGTTTATGGCCTTCATAAGTAAAATATGTTCATTTTTTTAAAAAAAAGAGGCACACACTGGAAACATCCTGGAAAAGCCTTTTATGGGATCCTGCAAGGCAAAAGACCAGTCTCCATATATTAATGATTTCCTACCATCCGTGGAAGAACCATTTTAGCATCGAAAGGGGAAAAAAGTATTTTCTTTTCTTTTAGAATCCACTAATCCTCGAAAAGGTGACTGTGTGTTTTAATGAGGAGGAGTGGGCGTTGCTGAATCCGGACCAAAGAGCTATGCATGAGGAAGTTATGGCGGAGATTCATGCAAATGTAGCCTCTTTAGGTAAAGATCCCATTTATCCTTTGGTCGAGAGAAAATATTTAAGTGAGAATGTTTATTATTTACGAGATGATTCTCCCTGGGTTTGAACAGCCAGCATTCTGTTTTTCTAATCTAGAAGAAGTTAGGGAACTTTTTAGAGGAAAGTGGTTACCCTTGTTAGAAAAACATTTAATCATCATCTTGGAAGTCAAAAGCTGATACAGTGGTGCCCCGCATAGCGACGTTAATCCATTCCGGATTAATCGTCGCTATGAAAAAACATTGCTAAACGGATCGAAAACCCCCATAGGAACACATTAAACTTAGTTTAATGCATTCCTATGGGGCCCAAACTCACCGTTCAGCGAAGTTCCTCCATAGCGCCGACATTTTCGCGCCCTCGGTAAGCGAAGGCAGGGTGTGAAAACAGTAGCGGTGGCCATTTTGGGCACTCCCCAGCCATTTTGGAACCGCCGATCAGCTGTTGAAAAAACATCGCAATGTGAAGATCGGTAACCATAATGCTTACCGATCATCGCAATGCGAGTTTTTCCCTATCTAAACATTGCTTTTGCGATCGGTGGAAAATAGCAGGAAAACAGGAAATACATGATGGATTGACTCACTAAAGGAAGCCACAGGCTTGAGTTTGCGGGACCTAAGCAAGACAAGTTGAGAACACGGCATTTTGGAGATCACATAAGCTAGAGATAACTTGATGAAATATAAGAACAGTAACTGTGATAAAGCAATGCATTAAAACGGCAATCTTCGCCAGAGATCCCAGGATAGGATAGGCTAAAATGAGGCCCTATGCCAAGAGTGGGAATTTAGGAGAAATATACCCTAACAAGATATTCCTGCTAACTCCTGGTGGGGGTTAAGCTAAGAAATGAATTCAGCTCTGAAAGCTTTCAAGATTTTAGAAAAGTCAGCTCAAAGAGGGCTGGTGATGCTAAAATAAAATCCACTAATAGTTATAGGGTTTAGTTAACAGGATGGTGCAGAGTTACATCTCCTGTAACTTCCTAGGTCATCATGGGAGGGTGACTCTTTGTGACCCCATTGACCAGAGAACGCCCAGCCCTCCTATCTTCCACTGCCTCCTGGAGTTGGGTCAAATTCATGTTGGTGGCTTCGACGACACTGTCCAACCATCTCATCCTCTGTCGTCCCCTTCTCCTCTTGCATTCACACTCTCCCAACATCAGGGTCTGTTCCAGGGAGTCTTTTCTTCTCATGAGATGGCCAAAGTATTGGAGCCTCAGCTTCAGGATCTGTCCTTCCAGTCAGCACTCAGGGTTGATTTCACCAATATCTCTGTGCAATCATATGCACACAGACGTTGGCAGGGATAGGGTTGCTCAGATGTTATTTAGTAACACCTCCCATACTCCATGTGTGACACGACTGTGAAAATCAGACAGAAGTGTGAATTTCCTGACCTTTTGTGTCACGGGCCAGTTTGGGTTCTGTTCTTTGCTTTTGCTGGTTAAAGATGTTTCTTCAACGGAGCTGTTTTCTTTAGGTTGTGGCTCTGCCCCTGGGCGTCAGGCTCTGACAGACTAAATATGACTCACCTGGGACAAAAGGCCTAAGCTGGAATTCTCAGTGGCTTGGTGTAGCCTTGTTGTGTCCATGGTTTCTGTTCAGAAAGGAAACTGACCCAGTACTAGGTGAGAACTTCCTTTCTGAACAGGAAGCTAGGCAGAGCTTGGTCTATTCTGAGCCATGAAGCCTTCTAGCTTAGCCTTTTCTCCCAGGCGATCCAAAATTACAGTGTCGGTAATGTGGGAATTCCCACAGTGGAGAATGATGGGATTTGTAGTCCACAAAATCCAAACGGCTCATCCCTAATTGCAATCAGGTCTTTGTGATCCCAGTCTCACATGCTGTGTCACACCAACTGGCGGTTAATGCCATTCAGAATTTGTTCCAGATGTGCGCCATCCTGTATTTGTTTTCACCTGCCACATTTAGTTGTCTGTGTGTCAGCAGTTTCGAATCAGCACATTTTGTCTGCTGATTAGAGCTTCCCTTTCTGACTCACCTCATTGCCATGATTTCAACAGGAGATCAGAGAAGACAGGAGTATGAGGAGGAACCCTGTAGAGGGCCAGTGGAAGAACTTCAGTTTCGAAGCAGAAAACAACAACGAAGCGAAACAAGAGAGGGGCAAAAGAGGAGGGAAGAGTCCTCTGATCCGGAGGCTGGGGATGTGCCCACTGTCCGAGTCCAAGCAAAAAGAAACCAAGCAAAGGAAAATATTAAATGCCTAGAGTGTGGGAAGACCTACAGCCACAAATCTCACTTGAAGCGTCATCTGAGGGTCCACACAGGGGAGAAACCCTTCAAGTGTTCGTACTGCTCCAAGGCCTTTCGTGATAAAGCCAGTCTTAAGGAGCACATGACCATTCACACAGGGGAGAAACCGTACGAATGTTTGGAGTGCGGGAAGAGATTCAACGTGAAGAGAAACCTTGCTTCTCATCAGCGGACCCACACGGGAGAGAAACCGTATAAATGTAATGTGTGTGGGAAGTGTTTCACTCACAGCAATGGCCTCGTTTATCATAAAAGGTTCCACACTGGAGAGAAGCCGTATGAATGCCCACAGTGTAGCAAGTGTTTCTCCGGGAGCGGAGACCTGAAAAAGCATTTGATGTTGCACGCTGAAGAGAAACCCTATAAATGCCTGGAGTGTGGAAAGAGCTTCAGATGGAGGATAAACCTCACTTCCCACCAACGAATCCACACTGGGAGGAAGCCGTATGAATGCCTGGAGTGTGGAAAGAGCTTCAGACAGAGGACACACCTCACTTCCCACCAACGAATCCACACTGGGAGGAAGCCATATGAATGCCCACAGTGTAGCAAGTGCTTCCGTGGGAACCTGAAAAGGCATTTGATGTTGCACGCTGAAGAGAAACCCTATAAATGCCTGGAGTGTGGAAAGAGCGTCAGATGGAGGATAAACCTCACTTCCCACCAACGAATCCACAATGGGGAGAAGCCATTTAAATGCCTGGAGTGTGAAAAGAGCTTCAGAGAGAGGATAGACCTCACTTCCCACCAACGAATCCACACTGGGGAGAAGCCGTATGAATGCCTGGAGTGTGGAAAGAGCTTCAGACAGAGGACACACCTCACTTCCCACCAACGAATCCACACTGGGAGGAAGCCATATGAATGCCCACAGTGTAGCAAGTGCTTCCGTGGGAACCTGAAAAGGCATTTGATGTTGCACGCTGAAGAGAAACCCTATAAATGCCTGGAGTGTGGAAAGAGCGTCAGATGGAGGATAAACCTCACTTCCCACCAACGAATCCACAATGGGGAGAAGCCATTTAAATGCCTGGAGTGTGAAAAGAGCTTCAGAGAGAGGATAGACCTCACTTCCCACCAACGAATCCACACTGGGGAGAAGCCGTATGAATGCCTGGAGTGTGGAAAGAGCTTCAGACAGAGGACACACCTCACTTCCCACCAACGAATCCACACTGGGAGGAAGCCATATGAATGCCCACAGTGTAGCAAGTGCTTCCGTGGGAACCTGAAAAGGCATTTGATGTTGCACGCTGAAGAGAAACCCTATAAATGCCTGGAGTGTGGAAAGAGCTTCAGATGGAGGATAAACCTCACTTCCCACCAACGAATCCACAATGGGGAGAAGCCATTTAAATGCCTGGAGTGTGAAAAGAGCTTCAGAGAGAGGACACACCTCACTTCCCACCAACGAATCCACACTGGGGAGAAGCCGTATGAATGCCTGGAGTGTGGAAAGAGCTTCAGACAGAGGACACACCTCACTTCCCACCAACGAATCCACACTGGGAGGAAGCCATATGAATGCCCACAGTGTAGCAAGTGCTTCCGTGGGAACCTGAAAAGGCATTTGATGTTGCACGCTGAAGAGAAACCCTATAAATGCCTGGAGTGTGGAAAGAGCTTCAGATGGAGGATAAACCTCACTTCCCACCAACGAATCCACAATGGGGAGAAGCCATTTAAATGCCTGGAGTGTGAAAAGAGCTTCAGAGAGAGGACACACCTCACTTCCCACCAACGAATCCACACGGGAGACAAACTGTATAAATGTTTTCAGTGTGAAAAAAGTTTCTCTCGGAGCTCCCACCTGTCTTCACATCAGAAAACTCACACAGGTGACAAGCCGTATAAATGTTTTGAATGTGGAAAAAGTTTCTCTTGGAGCTCCAACCTGTCTTCCCATCAGAAAACTCACACGGGAGACAAACCGTATAAATGCTTTTAGTGCAGATTCAGCTGCATCCAGAGTAAGAGCCAGAGTAATAAAGCCATTCCTCATAGTCTGGATCTTGGTGAGGGCAATTCAGAAAGAACCACGATGTGAAGTTGGTGTGTTTGTCAATTAATAAATCTTTTAAATCCATTTCATTAATTTGTTGTGATTCTGTCTTTTTGAGCTGCCATCGTTAACTCACTGTGACAAGCTCAAGGAAATTAAAATAGAATATATCTATCAAGAACAAATCTATTTCATATCAGCATTGTACATTTGACAAATATCTCATCCAAGGGAAGGAATGTTACCTTTTTCTTTTCTTGTGTTAAGGTGTTCAGCTCAGTGGAGATCGATTCCCCCACTGTGCGTTCCTCACAAGCTGGACTCGATGCATAGGGTCCCTTCCAACTGTAGAGTTCTGACATAATGGTGATGATATGTGACGTGATTTTTCTAGAACATTTTGAACCGCTATAGAGTCCTGCCCCTTTGACAGGGGAATTGATTCTAATTGATCTAATTCCACGGCTGGAATTGATCTAATTTTATTTATTTATTTAAAATATTTTTACCCCACCTTCTTTAAAAGGACCCAAGGTAGCTTGTATCATTAAAAGACAACATTTGAAGCTTTAAAAAAAGTATACAAAGAATAAAAAGGATCGAAGAAATGGTAAAAGCAATATTAAAAACACGTTCAAAAGCAGAAAAGCATACCCATCCATTAAAAAACCCCGGTCAGGCAACCAATCACCAAGGGAAAGCGTGCCTGAAGAGAAAGATCTTCACCTGCTTGTGGAAGGGCAGCAAAGATGGGGCCAGCCTGGCCCCCAGTGGCAGGGAGTTCCAAAGTCTGAGAGCAACAGAAGAAGACCTCCTGTGTCCCCATCAGATACACCTGTGGAGGTAATGGGGGTCTTGTCTGATTGTCTTAACACTCGAGCAGGCTCATAAAGGGAGATGCCATCACTGAGATAACTTGAGTCCAGGCCATTCAGGCTTTATAGGTTAGAACCAGCTCTGTGAGTTTTGCCCGGAAACCATTTGGGAGAGCCAATGGAGCTGTAATAATAGGGGACATTATGTGATTCCTGTGGCCAGCCCCAGTCAGCAATCTGGCTGGCACGTTTTCGATCCGCTGACGTTTCCTGACACTTTCCATAGGCAGCCCCATGTACAGTGGGTAGCAGCGGTCCCCAAACTTTTTGGGGGGGGCAGTTAGGGAAGGAGGGGCACCCTCGTGTGCATGCGCAATGGAGCAGGAGGGTGCTTGTGTGGATGCGTGCATGCTCATGCGCATGCACGAAGGGAGGTGCGGTGCTCATGCGGGCGGGTGTGCACTCATGCACTAGGGCAAAGGGTGGTGTGCTCAGGGGCACACATGCACAAAGGGGTGGGGGAACACAGGCATGCGTGAGCAAAGGGGCTGTGTGGGGGGAGTGCTGAAGGGAGGTCTGTCGCCGCAGCCCGGTCTGGCTCAAGCCACAGACCGGCACCAGCCTGCAGTCCAGGAGTTGGGGACCTCTGTGTTACAGTAATCCAGCTGGGAAGTAACTATTGCATGGGTCACCAATGGCCAGATTAGACCTCTCAAGAAACGGGCACAGCTGGCACAGTTAAGTGAAACCACGCCCTCCACCATGGTGCAGGAGATGACATGACTATAAAATAAAGCATCCCCTGAAAATAAGCCCTAATTCTTTTTTTGGAGAAAAAAATATATATAACACCCTGTCTTGTTTTTGGGTAAACAGGGTAGTTCCTCTGCCCTTTCGAAATCCAGCTTGTACTTCTGGGAGTTCTCGGTGCACATACTGCTGAAGCCTACCTTGTAGGATATTGAGCATGACTTTGCTAGCGTGGGAAATGAGTGCAATTGTACAGATTTTGGAGCATTTTTTGGCACTGCCCTTCTTAGGGATTGGGATGTAGACTGATCTTTTCCAATCCTCTGGCCACAGCTGAGTTTTCCAAACTTGCTGGCATACTGGGTGTAGCACCTTAACAGCGTCATCTTTTAAGAATTTAAATCCCATCAGCTCCACTGGCCTGGTTGTTAGCCATGCTTTCTAAGGCCCACTTGACTTCACTCTCCAGGATGTCTGGCTCAAGGTCAGCAACCACACTATCTGGGTTATCCGGGGCATCCAGATCTTTCTGGTATAATTTTTCTGTGTATCATTGCGACCTCTTCTTGATGTCTTCTGCTTCTGTGAGGTCCCTGACATTTTTGTCCTTTATCATGCCCATCTTTGCACAAAATGTTCCTTTACTATCTCCAGTTTTTTTGAACAGATCTCTGGTTATTCCCTTTCTATTATTTTCCTCTATATCTTTGCATTGTTCATTTAAGAAGGCCCTCTTGTCTCTCCTTGCTGTTCTTTGGAAGTGTGCATTCAATTTTCTGTAACTTTCCCTATCTCCCTTGCATTTTCTTTCCCTTCTCTGCTATTTGCAGCCACTTTGCTTTCTTGCATTTCCTTTTCTTTGGGATGGTTTTTGTTGCTGCCTCCTGTACAATGTTACGAGCCTCCATCCGAAATTCTTCAGGCACTCAATCCAACACATGGAGTTCCTTTAATCTGTTCTTCACTTCCACTGTGTATTCATAAGGGATTTGGTTTAGATTATACCTGACTAGCCCAGTGGTTTTTCCTACTCTCTTCAGTTTAAGCTTGAGTTTTCGTATAAGAAGCTGATGATCAGTGTGAGACAGGAGGCGAGAGGAGTCTCCCGCTCACCAGAGAGCCGTCCCTCCTCCATACAGAAGGGAAGGAAGTACAGACCCAGCCTGTCTCAACACTCAAAAAGACACAGCAGCGATGGACAGAGACAGAGGAAATAGGAAGGAGAAATGCAAAAAAATGACTGTTGAAAAGGCTCAGGGGAAAACAGGGACGGTGGATATAAAAAGGAGGGAAGATCAGCTGCCGCCAGGTTGGGAGTGGTTTGGATGGAGCCCCCATGGACTGGCACGTGAGAGAGACTGAGAATGCCCAAGGAGGAGGCAGATTATAGGAAGAGAAGGGGGATTCCACCCAGACGGTCTTCTTGGGGAGAGGCAGAGGCCAAAGGGTGGAAGGGGAAGCTGAGAGAAGAGAAGGAAAGAGTAGAAAGAGAAAGGAGAGAGAGAGGCTGGAATGGAGAGTAAACGAGATGAGAAGGAAGGGGTTCAGGGAGGACCCTGGAAGGCTCCCACATCAGAAGGATGTCTCGCGTGGGGTGACGGCCGGGATGATGAGACCATGCCCTTGTTGGAAGGTGAAGCGGGAGAGATTATATATAACCCCCAAGGTCGTTATGGATTGGCCGGGTCCCTGGAACTCTAGTGAGAGAAATCCATTTCTTGACGAAGATTGGAAGCCCCTTCAAGACCCGCTGTTTGGAAGGAGAAAGATGATGGAATCAAGTTCTGGACACTGGTAATTTGTTAAACACACGAATAAATATCTCACCTGTTTCTAAACATTAAAAATCTCCTGATTTCTTCTGAGATGCGAAAGGAGCCTAGAGCCGAACCCTCACCATCAGAGCCACAATCAGCTCCAGGTCTTGTTTTTGCTGACTGTTTAGAGCTTCTCCATCTTTGGCTGCAGAGAATATAATCAATCTGAATTCGGTATTGCCCATCTGGTGATGTCCATGTGTGGAGTCGTCTCTTGTGTTCTTGGAAAAGAGTGTTTATGATGACTGGCTTGTCCTCTTGACAAAACTCTTATTAACCTTTGCCCTGCTTCGTTTTCAACTCCAAGGCCAAACTTACCTGTTGTTCCTTTTACTTCTTAACTCCCTACTTTAGCATTCCAGTCCCCTATAATGAGAAGAACGTATTTCTTTGGTGTCAGTTCTAGAAGGCGTTGTAAGTCTCCATAGAATTAGTCAATTTCAGCCTCTCCAGCATCTGTGGTTGGTGCATAAATATGGATTGCTGTGATGTTGAAAGGTCTGCCTTGGATTCGTATTGAAATCATTCTATCATGTCTGAGATTGTATCCTAGTACAGCTTTTCCCACTCTTTCATTGACCATGACGGCTACTCCATTTCTTCTACGGGACTCTTGCCCACAATAGTAGACATGATGATCATCTGAATTAAATTTGCCCATTTTTAAATGGTTTTAAGCTCTATCAATTACAGATGTGCTTTAGCCTGATGAATTATTTTATAGTGTTCAGGTATTTTAATTCATTGTCCTTTTTTGTTGCACCCTCCTTTTTAAAACGTATTTGTAAGCTACTCTTGGTCCTACCAAGGAGGAAGGCAGGTGATAAATGAAATAAACACATAAGTAAATAAGTAAATGCCTAACCATTTTATTGCAACCATTATTACATGTTACACTTATAACCCTAACTTATACTACGTGTAGTGTTCAAGGTGGCTTACAAATATCAGTAATACAGAATAAAGGCAGTGAAATGGGAAGACCATGTCAAGTGTAAGCTATTAAAAATCAGCTAAGTCTATAAGCTTAGTCATCACCTCCTGGCAAATAGAAGGAGGGGTGATATGGAGGCAGTGACAGATTTTACTTTCTTGAGCTCCATGATCACCACAGATGGTGACAGCAGCCACGAAATTAAAAGACGCCTGCTTCTTGGGAGGAAAGCGATGACAAACCTAGTCAGTATCTTAAAAAGCAGAGACATCACCTTGCTGACAAAGGTCCGATTAGTCAAAGCTATGGTTTTTCCTGTAGCGATGTATGGAAGTGAGAGCCGGACCATAAAGAAGGCTGACTGCCGATTCTTGAGAGTCCCCTGGATTGCAAGGAAAACAATCCTATCCATTCTGAAGGAAATCAACCCTGAGTGCTCACTGGAAGGACAGCTCCTGAAGCTGAGGCTCCAATACTTTGGCCATCTCATGAGAAGACTCCTTGGAAAAGACCCTGATTTTGGGAAAGTGTGAAGGCAAGAGGAGAAGGGGACGACAGAGGATGAGATGGTTGGACAGTGTCATCGAAGCAACCAACATGAATTTGAGAAAACTCCGGGAGGCAGTGGAAGGCAGGAGGGCCTGGCGTGCTCTGGTCTACGGGGTCACGAAGAGTCAGACACGACTAAACAACTAAACAACAACAAAAGTCTATAAACAAGCAATCTGAAATCATCACAACAAATATTAATTCTCACATTCCTGCTCATTTGTTTTGGCACATTTTAGTGTCTCCAGAGCACAACAGCTTGAATTGATTGTCCAGAAATGGGAGAAAGAGCAAGCAGGGCAGCTTGGGCTCACACTTGGTGACTGGCGCTTTCACCCTAGGCACCGGATCTCTCTGCACTGGATGGTGGCGAGTACCTGCCCGAGGGGAGCTTGCTTTTCTTCTTACTCTCCCCGGGAGCTTTGCTTCCCTGGCCTGGCCTTCCGTCTTCTGGGCTCTGGTGTGAGTGAGATCCATTCTTACTGAGCCCTTGAATGGCTTGCAAGTGGTTTAACTCTGTCTCTCTCGTTTTTCGGGTTTTGCTTTTTCTCTTCCTCCCCTGCTTACCTGCATTCTAAAGGATAAATAGTTCATTTTTTCCAGTGGTTTGATCACTAGGGAAAGAGGGGCTTTGCTGGTCAGGAACTCCGGACTTTGTTCTCCGACTTCGTGGTGTGTGCAGGTGGCGGGGACTCTGAGCCCTCCGACCCGGCGAGTTGGCCAGGCTCGCCTGCAAGTCGAAAGGTGCCGCCTTGTGCGTTGCAAGCGCCTCCCTGGAGTCGAGAACAGTCGGTAGACTCTCCAAGGGTCGTGGGGAAGCTATTTATTTATTTATTTATTTATTTATTTATTTATTTATTTATTTATTTATTTATTTATTTATTTATTTATTTATTTATTTATTTATTTATTTATTTATTTATTCATTCATTCATTCATTCATTCACTCATTCACTCATTCACTCATTCACTCACTCATTTATTTATTTATTTATTTATTTATTTATTTATTTATTTATTTATTTATTTATTTATTTATTTATTTATTTATTTATTTATTTATTTATTCATTCATTCATTCATTCATTCACTCATTCACTCATTCACTCATTCACTCACTCATTTATTTATTTATTTATTTATTTATTTATTTATTTATTTATTTATTTATTTATTTATTTATTTATTTATTTATTTATTTATTTATTTATTTGCACCCTGCCTTTCTCCTTAGAGGCACCCAAGGCACTGATGTGCAACAAGAAATAGACAATCTTTAAAAGCTAAAAACCAGGAAGCGGAGAAATATTTGAAAGGACGTTAGCAAGTATTGTATTAAAAACAGTAAATGAAATTCATACCAAAAAAATTGAAAAGCAGCAGAGAACAACAGTCCATTAAAGAAAAAACACCCTGTGATTCTGATTCTCAGTTTTCCCTCTTCCACTTCCACATATTGTGCTGTGCTGTCCTTTTTTTTCAGGTGCAAAAATTGGTGTGGTTGAAATGCAGCAAAAAAAACACCCTTAAGGGAAGTGTTCCCTGGTCCCTACTTTCTTGTGCAGAACAGACTCTGCCTTTCTGCTTCTTTTACCCCTGCTTCTGTTACCATTTGCTGAAACAGACTTTTCCCACTATAAACCTTTGGTGGAGTTGTTTAGAATAAAAAAGATCTCTTTTGCTAGTAGGTGCACCTTGCTTGCTGATATAAAAACTTAGTGTGGAACTTTTCAATGTTGCCTGTTGTTGTTTCCACTCTATAGCGTCTGGTGAGAGTTTCTGTCTATTTTTTAAAATTGGTTTTGTTATTTTGAGAACTATGTATCGAATGCTGTTTTTGTTGTGGGCCGTGAAGTCACATTCGACTTCTGGCAAGCCTGTGAATCGGAGGTTTCCGATCTCTTCTGTCCCTCAGCTTTTTAACCCTCTTTCGCCACTCTAAAATGATTGGAGGTTTTTTGGAATATAAAATATCTCTTTAGCTCCATGTGCGCCTCGGTTGCTTCGAAATCCCTGGTGTGGGAAGTTTTCAATTTTGCCTGTCTTTGTGTTTTCTTCTTCATTGTTTTATTTGTTTTTATAAATCTCTTTTTTAAAAAAACATCCCTCAGCCACTGGATAGCTCAGTGCTTCAGGTCTCTGGCTACAGAGCCAGACGTTGGGGGTTCAGTTCCCCCACTGGGCCTCCGAGGAGAGAAGAGCCGGCCTGGGTGGCCTTGGGCCAGCTGCCCCATTGTCCCAGGGCTCCCCAGGAAGAATACAAGGGGAAACCACTTCCGAGTCGGGTCTACCTGGAAAACCCTGGAAACGGTCGCCCAAAGTCAGAATCCACTTATCAACTTTGAGAAAATAATGTGTGTGTGTGTTTAGTCGTTTAGTCATGTCCGACTCTTTGTGACCCCATGGACCAGAGCACGCCAGGCCCTCCTGTCTTCTACTGCCTCCCGGAGTTGTGTCAGGTTCATGTTGGTTGCTTCGCCGACACTGTCCAGCCATCTCATCCTTGGTCGTCCCCTTCTCCTCTTGCCCTCACACCTTCCTAACATCAAAGTTTTTTCCAAGGACTCTTTTCTTCTCATGAGATGGCCAAAGTACTGGAGCCTCAGCTTCAGGATCTGTCCTTCCAGTGAGCACTCAGGGTTGATTTCCTTTAGAACTGATAGGTTTGTTCTCCTTGCGGTCCAGGGGATTCTCAAGAGCCTCCTCCAGCACCACAATTCAAAGGCATCAATTCTTCGGCGGTCTGCTTTCTTTATGGTCCAGCTCTCACTTCCATACATCACGACAGGAAAACCATAGCTTTGACTATTCGGACTTTTGTTGGCAAGGTGATGTCTCTGCTTTTCAAGATGCTGTCAATATTTGTCATTGCTTTCCTCCCAAGAAGAAGGTGTCTTTTAATTTCAGGGCTGCTGTCTCCATCTGCAGTGATCATGGAGCCCAGGAAGATAAAATTTGACACTGCCTCCATATCTTCCCCTTCTATTTCCCAGGAGGTCATGGGACCAGTGGCCATGATCCTAGTTTTTTTGATGTTGAGCTTCAGACCGTTTTTTGCGCTCTCCTCTTTCACCCTCATTACAAGGTTCCTTGATTCCTCCTCACTTTCTGCCATCAGAGTGGTATCATCTGCATATCGGAGGTTGATGATATTTCTTCCGGCAATCTTAATTCCGGCTTGGGATTCCTCCAGTCCGGCCTTTCGCATGATGTATTCTGCATGTAAGTTAAATAAGCAGGGGGACAATATACAGCCTTGTCGTACTTCTTTCCCAATTTTGAACCAATCAGTTGTTCCATATCCAGTTCTAACTGTTGCTTCCTGTCCCACATATAGGTTTCTCAGGAGACAAAGTGGTCAGGCACGCCCATTTCTTTAAGGACTTGCCATAGTTTGCTTTGGTCCACACAGTCAAAGGCTTTTGCATAGTCAATGAAGCAGAAGTAGATATTTTTCTGGAACTCTCTGGCTTTCTCCATAATATAGTGCAAGTTAGCAATTTGGTCTCGAGTTCCTCTGCCTCTTCGGAATCCAGCTTGTACTTCTGGGAGTTCTCGGTCCACATACTGCTGAAGCCTACCTTGCAGGATTTTGAACATAACTTTGCTAGCGTGGGAAATGAGTGCAATTGTATGGTAGTTGGAGCATTCTTTGGCACTGCCTTTCTTTGGGATTGGGATGTAGACTGATCTTTTCCAATCGTCTGGCCAATGTTGAGTTTTCCAAACTTGCTGGAATATTGAATGTAGCACCTTAACAGCATCATCTTTCAAGATTTTAAATAGTTCAACTGGAAGGCCATCACCTCCACTGGCCTTGTTGTTAGCCAGGGTTTCTAAGGCCCACTTGACTTCGCTCTCCAGGATGTCTGGCTCAAGGTCAGCAACTACATTGTCTGGGTTCTCCGGGATATCCAAATCTTTCTGATATAATTCCTCTGTGTATTCTTGCCACCATCTTTGGCTGCAGAGAATATAATCAATCTGATTTCGATATTGCCCATCTGGTGATTGAGAAAATAATGACATATAACGAAATATTAGATCCAGAAATAAATCTCAAACCCAAGGAAGAACTAGCAAGCCAAGGACTGATTCTATCATCGTTACCTTTATTGCAAATTCAATGAATATATAAAGAGGACTCTAGAACACAAGATTTCTACAAGGAACAGCCACAATTTGATAAAATATTACACCCTAGAGACTATAAGCTAATTAAGAACATTGATACATTCCTCTTATGGTTGGACAGTGTTGTCGTGGTTGGACAATGTCATCGAAGCTACCAAGATGAATTTGACCAAACTCTGGGAGGCAGTGGAAGACAGGGGGGTTGTGGCGTGCTCTGGTCCATGGGGTCACAAAGAGTCGGACACGACTAAACAACAACAACAACAAATTCCTCTTAGAAGTGAAAATGGAAGATGAACAAGTGAAAATGGAAACAATGATACATTGAGCTAAAAACTTTGGTCACACAATTCAGCTAGAAAAGTGGCAAAGGATAATTGTAAATTAACCTTAGCAACTGCATATAAAGAACATTTATACAAAATGTTTTACAGATGGCATTTAGCACCGGCTAGAATAGCAAATATGTTCCCAAATGTTTCCAATAAGTGCTGGAGGGAACATACTACATGTTATGTATGGTGGACTTGTGAAAAAGCAAAAAAATATTGGGTTAAAATACACTCTTGGATAAAAAAAATAACACAGCTGAATATAGAACTCAAACCAGAGTTGTCTTTATTGGGAATAATGCCAGAGAATATTAACAAACAAGACAGCTATATTATATTACCTATTTTGATGGCGGCTAGAATAGTATGGGCTCAATACTGGAAAAATGAGAAATCTCCGTTAGAACAAATAATTGTACAAAAAATGTTAGATTGTCCAGAAATGGCTAGACTGACAATGACAATTAAAGGGAAAGAGGATTCGGAATATTATCAAAACTGGAATAAAATGTATGAGTGGCTAGAGCCAAGAAATAAGTTATAGAGACAAATGAGACATGATATGATATGAACAATTTGATGTATAACTAGTGAACATGACGAATGACAATGAGAATATGTTTTTATATGTTATAAAAAATTAAATATTAAAAAAAGGATCATGTTAGACAAAAAGATGCAAAAAAAGAGAATAATCCCAAGGATTTTTTTTTGCCCTTATATTTCATCTCTTTAAGTTGAAGTCCATTACCCCACTACTCTTCTAAGATCCAAATATTCACAGAAGATCTGTCATTCTTGCCTTCTGTTTGTGTCCCAAGGATCCTCTATATCTTTGCATTGTTCATTTAAGAAGGCCCTCTTGTCTCTCCTTACTGTTCTTTGGAAGTCTGCATTCAATTTTCTGTAACTTTCCCTATCTCCCTTGCATTTTGTTTCCCTTCTCCTCTCTGCTTTTTCTAAGGCCTCATTAGACAGCCACTTTGCTTTCTTGCATTTCCTTTTCTTTGGGATGGTTTTTGTTGTCCTAAAGGTAGCCCTTATGATGCAGGAGCTGACATGGGCAGTCAGTCCTAAAGGTGGCCATTATGATGCAGGATCTGACATGGGCAGTCTGTCTTAAAGGTAGCCCTTATGATGCAGGAGCTGCCATGGGCAGTCTGTCTTAAAGGTGGCCATTATGATGCAGGAGCTGACATGGGAAGTCGGTGCAAAAGGTTGTTCTCTAAATACCTAGCCCTTTGGGAGAAATTATACTTTAGGCCAGGGTGCAAGATGGAGCATATTTTGCGAGCCATTTTCTAAGGTAGAGTTGGCTGCCTTGGATTCCTGGGCATAAAGAAAGTCCAAAGAGAGCCCTAATAGATGCAGTTTGGCTGGAAAAGCTTTAAGCCATGAGCTGTTATGGACCTCTTTCTGTAGAAGGTTAAGATATCCCAGGGAGGGATCCGCATGTATTTTACCTTGTTCCAATGTCTAAAAGCAAAGAGCCTAGCACTGCATTCAAATGACGTTAGACCCGTCTCTAATCGTAAGGCAGCTGCAGGGATACATCTTGGCATTCCCAAAATGGATCTTAGAAAACTTGAAAGAACACTATTGTTGTTGTTTTTGCCTAGTCGTTTAGTTGTGTCCGACTCTTCTGGACCCCATGGACCAGAGCACGCCAGGCCCTCCTGTCTTCCACTGCCTCCCAGAGTTGGGTCAAATTCATGTTGGTAGCTTCGATGACACTGTCCAGCCATCTCATCCTCGGTCGTCCCCTTTTCCTCTTGCCTTCGCACTTTCCCAACATTAAGGTTCGGTTTTCGAAACTTGCTGGCATATTGAATGTAGCACCTTTACAGCATCATCTTTTAAGAGTTTTAAGAGTTTAAATAGTTCAACAGGAATGCCATCACCTCCACTGGCCTTGCTGTTAGACAAGCTTTTTAAGGCCCACTTGATTTCACTCTGCAGGATGTCTGGCTCAAGGTCAGCAACCACACTATCTGGGTTGTCCGGGATATCAAAATCTTTCTGGTATAATTCGTTTGTGTATTTTTGCCACCTATTCTTAATGTCTTCTGCTTCTGTTAGGTCCCTACCATTTTTGTCCTTTTCTCATGTTCATCCTTGCACAAAATGTTCCTTTAATATCTCCAATTTTCCTGAGCAGATCTCTGGTTTTTCCTTTTCTATTAATTTCTATGCATTTTGTTTCCCTTCTCTGGGATGGTTTTTGTTGCTGCCTCCTTTACAATGTTACGAGCATCTATCCAAAGTTTTTCGGGCACTCTGTCCACCAAATCTAGTTCCTTAAATCTGTTCTTCACTTCCACTATGTATTCATCAGGGATTTGGTTTTGATTATACCTGACTAGCCCAGTGGTTTTTCCTACTCTCTTCAGTTTAAGCTTGAATTTTGCTATGAGAAGCTGATGATCAGAGCCACAATCAACTCCAGGTCTTGTTTTTGCTGACTGTATAGAGCTTCTCCATCTTTGGCTGCAGAGAATATACAGTAATCAATCTGATTTCTGTCAGCAATCCATGAAGGGAAACACTCTCTATACTTGTGTGAAATCCTAGAATCCACATGGGTATATAATATAACAGTTGGAGCAAAATCTTGAGCTTAAAAAGTTGAATAACAGCTGGTATAAATTGTCTACATTCAATGCAGTAAAGAAAAAATGCTAGATAGCTTTCTACGTGTTCTGGGCTACTTAGATTATGGACACACCTGATTCATATTTTTTGGCAGTCCAGGGTATCTGCAATATGATCCGATCAGGCCGAGGGTGTCTGCAAAGATGATCATAATTTTGTTTTGTCAATTGGGACAATCCTCTTTGAAGAGCCACGTATTTTAAGCTTCTGTTGTTGTCACATGGTATCAACATCACCCCTGGTTTAGGGCGACCAAATCAATGAACGATCTCCAAAATGCGCTGTCCTCAACAGCCCCGCACAGCTGCTGCAGAATCAACCCTGTGGGTTCGCTAATGGTGTCAATCGATCTTACATTTGGTTTTCCTCTTTTCCTATTGCCTCCAACTTTTCTACAGAACCTGGAATGGGGAGGGACTAAATAATTGTGGAGTTGTTCACATCCCAGGGTGGCAGATTTCCACCTGTACTCTAGTTTCTTTCTGAATGTTTGTCCCTCTCTTACATGTGCTACAAAAAATCTTTATTGCTGTTGCTTTGTGGTAAAAACTTTTTTTTGGAAGGGGTCAGAGAATTTGAGAGTTATTCTCAAGTTCCTCTTCGCTTTACATGTGTGTTACGTGCCATTCAAGATGACCCTAATAGGCCTTTCAAGGCAAGTGAGACATTTAAAGCCACCCCAAGAATGTCCATGTGTGAGTGTGGATTCGAACCCTGGTCTCGCCCATCTGGGGTTATTTTAGCTTTGCATAGGCTTGCTATAATCTTTGCTTTGAGAAAGAAACGAGCAAAACACCAGGGAGATTTTTGATTCCTTCCTGCAGGCTGATTTGAAAGGCAGAATCAGCTGCTTGCGGAGCGAGAAAAGGGATTCGTATGGAAAAGGCTGACGATATTAGGGCATTCCAGGAAAGGACGATGCCGAAGACCCTGAACAGAGAAGCCTTGAGCTCTGACATAGGGTGTCGGCGCTTCAGAGAATTCGATCTCCAGGAGGCTACGGGGCCCCGAGAAGTCTGCAGCCACCTCCATCATCTTTGCCGTGAATGGCTGAAGCCGGAGCAACACACGAAGGCTCAGATCCTGGACCTGGTGGTCCTGGATCAGTTCCTGGCCATCCTTCCCCCAGAGATGTCCAGCTGGGTGAGGGAATGTGAAGCGGAGACCAGTTCCCAGGCGGTGGCCCTGGCCGAAGGCTTCCTCCTGAGCCAGGCGGAGGAGAAAAAGCAGGTGAGATGAACGATTAGTCCTGGGAATGCCATGCCCAGTTCAGAAAACCAATTTCCCTGTGGCCACAAATCCCATCAGCCCCTGGCCGGTGACCCTGGTTGGTGGTTGGTGGGTTCTAGGGCTTTGTTTATCTTTTCCAAGGGCTGTGAAGGCCCAACATCTCCCATAAATCGGCCCCTGGCCATGCTTACAAGGGGACATTGGGATTTGTAGTCCTCCTCTTTTTTTAAAAGCTCTCATTCCAAGGGGCTTAGAATGGCCAGCTTTTCTGCTAAATCAGCCTGGAGGTCATTATCCCAAAGATCTGATTTCCCAGCGACTTGAAGGAAGGCATAACCCCAAAAACTTGCCTTGTCTTATTCCGTTTCTTCTCCAATCCTCTGTCTACCTGCCGGAGCAGTCGGAAGTGGCTAAGAATACCTCCGGGACAGAAGGAGATCTGTCAGGTGCTAAACAGGAGCTGCTTTTTCGGAATGACCGGCTAGAGGAGGATGAAGGTGATACCTCACTGGGTAAGGATTGCTGGTTTGCTTCTGTTCTGTCGGTGTTCTCTGCCTTCAAGTCTGAACCTGCGTATAAGGACGCAAATAGGGCTTTCCAGGTAAGTGAGATATCCAAGGAGTGGTTTTACCGGTTCCACACCCTCAGTGAGTTTCCATGCCTGAGTGGGAATTCGAACACAGGACTCTGGGGACACAGTCTGTCCCTTTATTAATCACACTACACTGGTTATCACTGAATATCTCTAAAACCTATAGGCTTTAGAGAAAGGGGCAAAAGCGTATAGGTGGAAAAGGTGCAGAAGAGAGCGACTCAAATGATGACTGAGCTGGGGCACCTCCCTGAGGAGGAAAGGCTACAGCATGTGGGGCTCTTGAGTCTCGAGGAAAGGCGCCTGAGGGGGGAACGTGATGGAGAGGTATCAAATTCTGCAGAGGGCGGATAAAGTGGATAGAGGGAAGTTCTTTTCCCTCTCAGGCAATACCAGAACCAGGGGACCTCCACTCCAGTGAAGTGTTGAGAGAGTGAGGACAGACCAAAGAAGATATTTATTGACCCAGAGAGTGGTTAGTCTGTGGAACACCTTGCCACCAGATGGGGCGCTGGCATCTGGCCTAGATGCCTTGAAAAGGGGGTTGGACAGATTCCTGGAGGAAAAGTCCATCGCAGGTGACAAGCCATGATGATGGGGATGTACAATCTCCAGGCTTAAAAGGAAGGTCCTCCAAATTCCAGATGCAGGGCAGGGGGATCAGGAGATAGGTATCCAGTTGTCCCATGGGCTCCCAGAGGCATCTGGTGGGGGCCACTGAGATACTGTATCCAGAAAGCTGGGCTGAGATGGGCTCTTGGCCTAATCCAGCAGGGCTCCTCTTAGGTTCTTATGCGGTTTCACTATTTCCCTGTGTGTGCAGAGATGGGGAAGAAAAATGTGTCTAATGTTCTATATTTTAGACACACACTGGGTTTTAGCAAAGTAAAGTTGCGTATAGCGCAACAGCAGTTTAAGGAAAGTATTGTGAGGGGCATAATTCGCTTGAATAATTGAAACATAACATCTGTGTACAGCAGGGGTGAGCAACGTCTGTTGCCCCCGGGCTCAATTATTGCTGCACGGGGCCATCCATGAGTTTCAAAGTCCACTTCCTTCTTCCCAAAGTGGCTAGAATTCTAATTCTGGCTTTCAAAAGGAGTTATTTTGTGTGTGTACGCCCGTATGTAATACCCTGTCGATGTTTTGTAAAGCGAATCCCTACACCTGGAGGCTTTGAAGAGCAGTTGTTCACATTCTTTTACTTTACAGTGTACCCTTGACTTACAGACGGCTTGACTTACAGACTTTTTGAGTTACAGACTTCTCTGGTCACAAAATTTATGTTTGACTTGCAGACTAAGATTTGACTTACAGACCAGAAAAAGAACAAAATGGAACAAAAACGGCCTGTTACGGGATTAATCGGTTTTCAATGAGAGACTTGACTTACAGACTTTTTGACTTGAGAACCGCCTTCCAATATGGATTAAGTTCTCAAGTCAAGACCCCACTGTATTTAGATTTATACCCCGCTCCACTTCTAGACAACGTCTACTCAGGGGGCTTACAAAAAATGATAAAATACAATAAAAATATAATTACTAAAAGCTTACTGATACAAGGAACTAACTAGTGGGTATATACATTATCAAGATGGGAAGTTAAAGAAAGAAAACAGTTAATTGACTGGATGGAAGGCCATTCTTTCCACCAGCAATCTTGTAAAGTTTTGAATTTCTGGTCAAATTCCTCTGTGTGATGCAGTTGAAGTACAGAGATCCACAGAGCGGATGTGACAGGGTTCGTCACTAGGGTGTGAAAGTTCTTTGATTTTGGAGGGGAAAAATGGAGGGGTCAAGTTCTTTGGAATAGAAATTTGATTAACAGCATTAGCGGATTTGTCAGCAACAGCTTCTGCAGGGCCAACACGGCCAATGTCTATTGGTAACTCTGTCCATAAAAGGGGCAAACGGTCACAGGAATCTTCCTCCCTCAGCGGGGAGATGGTCCGAACCTCTCTTGATCGGGCGAGTATTTTAAAGATTCGAGGTTCTCCTTCCTCTTCCTTCTCTTCTTCCCGCAAAACTACCTTCCTTGTTTCCCTAGACTTCCCTCTCTCCTCTGATGTCCATGTTGGGAACACCTCCACCTTTCTCTTCTCCTTCTTAGGATCCTCCCCTTTTCCTCTTATCTCTAGGCCTTCTCCTGTCATCTTTTCTACACCACTTGTTACATACAGCACTGATGGTACCTGTCTGTCATGGGTTTGGAGGGAAAGTTCCATCCTATGGGGAGTGGAAGGCGGGACATCAGGGGGGAGGAGCTGTACTGTATATATATTTGGAGCTTGTGTGGAGAAGCAGGAGTTGGAGTCTGTGTGTCAGACTGGGTACAACTGTGTGTCAGTCAGTACCTACCTGATAGGTTCAGGTTTCTATATGGGTAGCCAGAACTGATAGGTTCAGGGTCTGTGCTTTACTTTAAAGTGTTCTGTGTGAACCAAACTGTTGTATGTATGATTGAGGCTAAGCCACGTTACAGTATCTTATTTACTTGATCTTTTTATTTACCTTGTTTGTTATTTAAATAAACCTTGTTCTTTTGTTTGTTAAAAATCCATTCCTGGTCTGTGTGACTCCTTATAGGGAATGGTTGGTGGCAGCTTAATTATAGTGTGGCACACTCCAGTAGGTCTGGGGTTGTCACATTGATTGGTGTCCAGCGTGTGGGATACGACTGGTCCAGTTGTCCAGTGGTCCAGCAAAGCCTTGGCAAGTGTGCCCAGAGCAAGGGGGGGTCTAGTCAGGGACAATCTGAGAGCGCGTAGGTAATCTTCTAGGCTTACCTCACGGGGAGGTACGCTAGTGGAAGAACGTGCCACCTCAGATTGGGGACTAGATTAGGGAGCTCTGAGGCAACCCGTTTTGGCGGGAAAGAGCTGAGGCAAAGCTGTGTGAAGTAACAGTGATCTAGCCTGTCTGCTGAGAGGCCTAGCAGAGGGGGTGGATTCTGCCTGGCAACAGTTGCAAGTTAGTGCTGAAGGAACAGCAGCAATCTATAGGAGGCTGTTCCTGAGGCAAAAGAAAAAAGTCGTCATTTTATTTTGAGGCTTGACTTTTGAAGGCAGCCTGTTCTGGGGGGGGGATTATGCCCTTGACTCGAAGCCAAATGGCAGAAATGGGGGAAGTAAGAGACCCACAGGTAGACCAAGGTTCTGAGGAGGAATTTGGCTCAGTGCAGGATGAGAGCACGGGAGAACAGAACCCAGAACTCAGAAAATTGCTCCTAGCCCAACAGCATGAACTGAGGGTGAGGGAAATGGAGGAAAGATTAGAGAGAGTAAGAAGGGAGGAAAGGGAGAAACAAAGACAATTTGAATTAGAGAGAGAGAAAGTTGCTCTGGAAAAAGAAAGAATGGCGTTTGAAAGGGAGGAGAAACAGAGACAGTTGGAGGTAGAAAAAATGGTGTTTGAGTTAAGAAAATTGGAAATGAGGAACCAGAACAATAATAACAATAGAGATTCTGAGGTGGGCCAATTGTCTAAAACTGACTTGAAGAAATTCCCTGTGTACCACAAGGGAGATTGCCCTGAGGTGTTCTTTTCCCTCGTGGAAAGAGCGTTTGTGGACTTCTCAGTAAGGGAAACTGAGAAGATGACCATTATGCGATCTTTAATCAGTGGCAGCCTGGCAGAAGTCTATGCAGAGATGCCAGTGGAACTGCTGAAAGATTTCGCTGAGTTTAAAAAACTGGTGTTTGCCAGACATGGGATAACTGCTGAACAGCTGAGGCAAAGATTCAGGTCACTCACCAAAAAACCAGAGCAGACTTTTACCCAAGTGGGGGCCCAACTGGTGAGGCTGCTAGAGAAATGGCTGTCTCAGGAGGGGACAGAGACCTTCCAGCAGCTCAAAGACCTGATAGCGCTGGAACAGTTTTATTCAGTCCTGCATGGGGAACTGAAGTTCCAGGTGAGGGAGAGGAAACCGAAATCTGTGACAGAGGCGGCAGAGATCGTAGATTTTATTTACCAAATAAGAAAGCCCTTAGGTGCTGAGGGGAAATCTGTAGGTAAACCCAAAGAAACCTACAGCAAGTACTCTCAGGGACCAGGGAAAAACCAGCAAGGGGGAGGGGCCCATGTTGAAGGGAAGCCCTCAGACATGAAACCACAAAGACCTCAGATTTTGGAGGGAAAACCAAAACCAGACGAGAAAGACTCAAAATACAGCAGAAAATGTTATTTCTGTCAAGGAAAGGGCCATCTAATCTCAGAGTGTGAGAAATTAAAGCAGCTAAAGGGAAATTTGCCTCATGATTTGAGTGGAACCAAGCCAAAAGCTGTGTTCTGTGTCCAGACAGAGCAAAGCTCCTTGCCACTGAGGGAGCCTGTTGCCATGGCTACTCAATCTGGAACAGTTACATCTGCTGATCAGGCTGGGGAAAATGGTCCTCTTGTGGAGGTCAAGCGCTGCTTACTAGTGAGGACAGATTCGCAGTTGTTTGAGACCGCAGGGGTGGACGTAGGAATACTTGACCATCAGTATAGGGGGCTAAGGGATACTTGTTCCCAGGTGACCCTGTGCCATCCAGACATTATCTCTAGGGAGTATATAATCCCAAATGAGAGCTTGAAGGTGGCAGGGATTGAGGGACAGGTGATCTCACTGCCAGTAGCTGAGGTACCTGTAAGCTTTCAAGGATGGAGGGAAGTGTGGCGGCTAGCGATTTCATCGACTCTGCCAGCAGCCGTGCTCGTGGGAAATGACCTGGCTGAACATGTGAAACGGGTGCTAGTGATTACACGTTCACAAGCTACCACGGGGACAGTTCAGGGGGGTACTGACGAGCCCAAGGCTGAAGCAGACGGGGGTAGTCCCGAAGCTGTGGCAGAAACCTTAACCACAGACAGCAAATTTGGCCAAGAGCAAAAGGCAGACACCACTCTCCAAAAGTGTTTTGAAAAGGTGACAGACACCCAGTTAACACCTGAAACCCCAGCGAGATTTCGTGAGAAAAAGGGAATTTTATATAGAGAGACCCTGATGAATATCTCAAAAGGGGGAGATGGGATCAGAAGTCAGCTAGTGGTACCTGAAAAGTATCGCCCCATGATCTTACAAAGGGGGCACTCTGACATGTTTGCTGCGCACTTAGGGGTGAACAAAACACAGCAGAGAATCACACAAAATTTTTACTGGCCTGAAATAGGGAAGCAGATCAAGGAGTTCTGTAAACAATGTGATGTGTGTCAGAGGCAGGGGAATAACCGTGACAGGACCAAAGCGAAGTTGTACCCTTTGCCTGTGATTGACACCCCGTTCAAATGTATAGGAGTGGATATTGTGGGACCTTTGCCCAAGGCCACAAAGAGGGGGAACAGGTTCATTCTCACCATTGTGGACCATGCCACGAGGTACCCCGAAGCCATTCCCTTGACTAACATTGAAACTAACACAGTGGCAGATGCCTTGGTGGGGTATATGTCCAGGATGGGATTTGCCTCAGAAATAATCACAGATTTGGGCACATCGTTTACATCAAAGCTCATGAAACGGTTATGGCAAATCTGTGGAATTAAACACAAGGAAACCACTGCCTATCACCCCGAAAGTAATGGGTTAACGGAGAAGTTCAATGGGACTCTGATGCGCATGATTAGGGCTTACTTGGCAGAGAATCCAAACAATTGGGACCAGAAGCTGCAATCCCTTTTGTTTGCTTATCGATCAGTGCCACAAGCCAGTACCGGGTTCAGTCCGTTTGAACTTTTGTTTGGGAGAAGGGTGAAAGGTCCACTAGATTTAATCAAACAAAATTGGGAACAGATCACCCAGGATGACCCACAAGATGTTGTGACATATATAGACTCTTTAATGAATGACCTAAAGAGAAACCTAGAGCTAGCAGCAGAGAACCTGCAAGCTCAGAAGGTTAGAAAGAAAACCTGGTATGAGCAGAAAACCAGGGAGAGGCACTTTAACCCAGGGGAGGAAGTGCTTTGGCTTAGGCCCTGCAAAGAGAACAAACTGCAGCTGGGTAGCCCAGAAATAAAATACTTGGGTCACATAGTAGGGGGAGGAATGATCAAACCCCTAGAGGCCAAGATAGAAGCCGTTCGTGATTGGCCCAGGCCCAACACCAAGAAAAAAGTCAAATCATTTCTTGGGTTGGTGGGCTACTACAGAAAGTTCATCCCGAGGTTTAGCGAGATGGCGACTCCGCTGACCGATCTGACGCGGAAGAAGACTGATGACCACATCCCGTGGACCAGCGACTGTGAGGAGGCGTTCCGGAGGTTGAAGGAGGCGCTCATCAATTATCCAGTGCTGCGTGCTCCAGACTTCGACCGGAAGTTCATCATCTACACCGATGCGTCTAACAGCGGGGTAGGAGCAGTTCTTTGCCAGGAGGATGAAAATGGTGACCAGCATCCAGTGTCCTACCTGAGTAGAAAACTCCAGAAAGGTGAGAGACATTTGGCAACCGTGGAAAAGGAGTGCCTGGCCATAGTATACGCGATCCAGAAGGCCAAGCCTTACATCTGGGGAAGACATTTTATTCTGTGCACTGACCACTCACCACTGCAGTGGTTAAAGACAATGAAAACCCACAATAGTAAACTTATGAGGTGGGCTTTAAACCTGCAAGATTATGACTTCGAAGTGAAGGTGGTCAGAGGGTCAATGAACTGTGTTGCTGACGCCTTGTCAAGAAGACCCGAAGAGTGAAGACGGCGAAGAAACCATGGACTATGTATATATTTTGGTGACCAAAAGTTAAATGTACCTGTTTATTTAACAAGCGTGGTTTGTATTAATAAAGGTAACTTAATGTATTGTAAATGTTAATGTTTAAATGCCTGGTTGATATGTTTAACCTAGAGTGTAAGTGTGTTATTGTATATCTGTTTTTGTGTGTTTTGAACCTGGTTGTTTTTTTGGAGAAAAGCACTTTAGCTTTTCCCCTGCAAAACAACTTATAAAGAGGGGAGGTGTTACATACAGCACTGATGGTACCTGTCTGTCATGGGTTTGGAGGGAAAGTTCCATCCTATGGGGAGTGGAAGGCGGGACATCGGGGGGAGGAGCTGTACTGTATATATATTTGGAGCTTGTGTGGAGAAGCAGGAGTTGGAGTCTGTGTGTCAGACTGGGTACAACTGTGTGTCAGTCAGTACCTACCTGATAGGTTCAGGTTTCTATATGGGTAGCCAGAACTGATAGGTTCAGGGTCTGTGCTTTACTTTAAAGTGTTCTGTGTGAACCAAACTGTTGTATGTATGATTGAGGCTAAGCCACGTTACAGTATCTTATTTACTTGATCTTTTTATTTACCTTGTTTGTTATTTAAATAAACCTTGTTCTTTTGTTTGTTAAAAATCCATTCCTGGTCTGTGTGACTCCTTATAGGGAATGGTTGGTGGCAGCTTAATTATAGTGTGGCACACTCCAGTAGGTCTGGGGTTGTCACACCACTGTTACTGTCCTCCTCGTTAGACGTGGGAGGGGACGGCTCACTCTCCCTTTTCCTCTGTCTTTTTTGTCCTCCAGCTCACAGCAGAATAGCGACAAGTTCTCCAAATTGTCCACCCCTTTCTCCTTCCCTGGCCCTGAAGATCTTAACAGCTCACTCTGAGACATTTTTTTAGGAGAAAGAACAAAATCAATACCGGCAGGCACAAACAGATCAACAGAAAGACAACATGCAACACAAAAGGCTTTCAACAGACTAAAGAGAGGGAACTAGAATGATCAGCAGAGAGGCGGGGCTGTCTTTGAATTTTGAGATGGGAAGGAATGATTGGTTGGTGCTGTATAAATTGACGGGCACCCAAGTCCAGAAAAGTCCCTCTCGGCCAAACAAGTGACAGGCATCATGCGAGGTTGCAAAAAGTCCCAACAAAGCTCCAGTTTTAGGGGTCTGAAGGAGGCTGGGTTCAGAAATGGTCTTGGGGTTTCACGTACAGGCTGTACTATGCATATACCTGATATAAAGAATAAAATATATTCTCCCACACACTTTTCCCCCCTTGCAGGTGGTGAAGCTGTGCCAGGAACGTGTACAACTAGATCATCTGCTGTGGAGAATGGAATCGGAGTGGCTTTTGAGGTCAGGAAAGATGAAGTCAAGGATGAAGTCACCCATGGCTTGAAAGTGTCTGCCTCTTTCCCTTTGATTCTTTGCATCCGTAACCTTTGGGAAACCCACCTGCAAACCGGGAGGGCAAGCATGTCCTTCTGAGTCATAATGATAACCTTTGAGCTGCAGAGCTGGAAAGGGACCCTAGAGATCATCCAGTCCAGCCCCTGTCAAGCAGGCCCAGTGGGGGAATTGAACTCCCAACCTCTGGCTCCACAGGCAGGGATCTAAACCACAGAGCTATCCAGCAGTTGCTACTTTAGTTGCCAGGGAGAAGCAGATGAAAGCAAGGTGGTTAGGATCCCAGAGGTAGCAGGAGAGTCATTGCGGTAAATAGGCTCTGTCAAAGGAGACCAGTGAATATTATTCATGATAAACAGACAGCTACACATATTTAAATTTTTTGAAATATATTCTGTAGGCTTCCAAGAGGCATGGTATGGCGTTATTAGTACTGTGTATTTTAGTTGTTGCGAGTCACCTTGGAACTCCTAAGGGGGGAGAAAGGTAGCATGTAAATAAACCAAACAAAAACAAATAGTATTTTTATTGATTAAAATTATTACCTTGCCCTTCTCCCAAAAAAGGACCCAGTATAATATTAAACACAATATTAAAAATCAGAAAACAGTAAATGAGAATAAAGAGGCCCCACCTTGCTCCTGGTCATGGTGTAGAGAATGAGGAATACATGTATTGTCTGACAGTTCCCGACCATTAGATCCAGGCAGTGGCCAGTAATTCTGGACCTGGGTAGCCTCCGTTATTGAACAAATAACTAATTAAACAGTTAGGCCCAGAAATAACGTTTGGCAAGTAGGTGGTCAAGGAGACAAAAATGAAAATCTGATTTATTTAATGTTTTTTTCCCCACCTGCTACTTTTCTGTCCGAGAACACCCAGAATAGGGATTTGGCCCTAAAGCTCTGACCCCTTCTGTTGGCTAACGTGATCTGCCTCTTACTTGCACTGTTTATGGCCTTCATAAATAAAATATGTTCATTTTTTTTTAAAAAAAAGTGGCACACACTGGAAACGCCCTGGAAAAGCCTTTTGTGGGATCCTGCAAGGCAAAAGACCAGTCTCCATATATTAATGATTTCCTACCATGCGTGGAAGAACCATTTTAGCATCGAAAGGGGAAAAAAGTATTTTCTTCTCTTTTAGAATCCAGTAATCTTGGACGAGGTGACTGTATGTTTTACCGAGGAGGAGTGGGCGTTGCTGAATCCGGACCAAAGAGCTTTGCATGAGGAAGTTATGGCGGAGATTCATGCAAATGTAGCCTCTTTAGGTAAAGATCCCATTTATCCTTTTTTCGACAGAAAATATTTAAGTGAGAAGGTTTATTATTTACGAGATGATTCTTCCTGGGTTTGAACAGCCAGCATTCTGTTTTTCTAATCTCAAAGAAGTTAGGGAACTTTTTAGAGGAAAGTGGTTACCCTAGTTAGAAAAACATTTAATCATCATCTTAGAAGTGAAAAGCTGATACAGTGGTGCCCCGCATAGCGACGTTAATCCATTCCGAATTAATCGTCACTATGCAAAAACATCGCTAAACGCATGGAAAAACCCCATAGGAACGCATTAAACGTAGTTTAATGCGTTCCTGTGGGGCCCAAACTCACCATTCAGCGAAGTTCCTCCATAGCGCCGACATTTTCGCGCCTTCGGTAAGCGAGGGCAGGCCGCGAAAACAGTAGCGGCAGCCATTTTGGGCACTCGCCGGCCATTTTGGAACCGCCGATCAGCTGTTGTAAAAACATCGCAATGTGAAGATCGGTAAGCGACATGCTTACCGATCATCGCAATGCGGGTTTTTCCCTATCTAAACATCGCTTTTGCGATCACAAAAGCGACATCGCTATGCGGATTCATCGTTAAACAGTGTGCTCTTTAAGCGAGGCACCACTGTACTGTCCTACTTTGGGCACATCATGAGAAGGCAGAATTCTTTGGAAAATACTATAATGCTGAGAAAGGTGGAAAATAGCAGGAAAACAGGAAATACATGATGGATTGACTCCCTAGAGGAAGCCACAGGCTTG
Organism: Pogona vitticeps; assembly: GCF_051106095.1. NCBI lineage: Eukaryota > Metazoa > Chordata > Lepidosauria > Squamata > Agamidae > Pogona > Pogona vitticeps. The sequence continues at coordinate 14,585,701 of NC_135784.1, forward strand.
AGTTTGCGGGACCTAAGCAAGACAAGTTGAGAACATGGCATTTTGGAGATCACATAAGCTAGAGATAACTTGATGAAATATAAGAACAGTCTCATTAAACATTAACTGTGATAAAGCAATGCATTAAAACGGCAATCTTGGCCAGAGATCCCAGGATAGGATAGGCTAAAATGAGGCCCTATGCCAAGAGTGGGAATTTAGGAGAAATATACCCTAACAGGATATTCCTGCTAACTCCTGGTGGGGGTTAAGCTAAGAAATGAATTCAGCTCTGAAAGCTTTCAAGCTTTTAGAAAAGTCAGCTCAAAGAGGGCTGGTGATGCTAAAATAAAATCCACTAATAGTTATAGGATTTAGTTAACAGGATGGTGCAGAGTTACATCTCCTGTAACTTCCTAGGTCATCATGGGAGGATGACTCTTTGTGACCCCATGGACCAGAGAACGCCCGGCCCTCCTGTCTTCCACTGCCTCCTGGAGTTGGGTCAAATTCATGTTGGTGGCTTTGACGACACTGTCCAACCATCTCGTCCTCTGTCTTCCCCTTCTCCTCTTGCCGTCACACTTTCCCAACATCAAGATATTTTCCAGGGAGTCTTCTCTTCTCATGAGATGACCAAAGTATTGGAGCCTCAGCTTCAGGATCTGTCCTTCCAGTCAGCACTCAGGGTTGATTTCACCAATATCTCTGTGCAATCATATGCACACAGACGTTGGCAGGGATAGGGTTGCTCAGATGTTGTTTAGTAACACCTCCCATTCTCCATGTGTGACATGACTGTGAAAATCAGACAGAAGTGTGAATTTCCTGACCTTTTGTGTCACGGGCCAGTTTGGGTTCTGTTCTTTGCTTTTGCTGGTTAAATAAGTTTCTTCAACGGAGCTGTTTTCTTTAGGTTGTGGCTCTGACCCTGGTCGTCAGGATCTGACCGACTAAATTTGGCTCACCTGGGACACAAGGCCTAAGCTGGAATTCTCAGTGGCTTGGTGTAGCCTCGTTGTGTCCATGGTTTCTGTTCAGAAAGGAAACTGACCCAGTACTAGGTGAGAACTTCCTTTCTGAACAGGAAGCTAGGCAGAGCTTGGTCTATGCTGAGCCATGAAGCCTTCTAGCTTAGCCTTTTCTCCCAGGCGAGCCAAAATTACAGTGTCTGTAATGAGGGAATTCCCACAGTGGAGAATGATGGGATTTGCAGTCCACAAAATCCAAACGGCTCATCCCTAATTGCAATCAGGTCTTTGTGATCCCAGTCTCACATGCTGTGTCACATCAACTGGTGGTTAATGCCGTTCAGAATTTGTTCCAGATGTGCGCCATCCTGTATTTGTTTTCACCTGCCCCATTTAGTTGTCTGTGTGTCAGCAGTTTCGAATCAGTACATTTTGTCTGCTGATTAGAGCTTCCCTCTCTGACTCACCTCATTGCCGTGACTTCAACAGGAGATCAGAGAAGACAGGAGTATGAGGAGGAACCCTGTAGAGGGCCAGTGGAAGAACTTCACTCTCGAAGCAGAAAACAACAACGAAGCGAAGCAAGAGAGGGGCAAAAGAGGAGGGACGAGTCCTCTGATCCGGAGGCTGGGGATGTGCCCACTGTCCCAGTCCAAGCAGAAAGAAACCAAGCAAAGGAAAATATTAAATGCCTAGAGTGTGGGAAGACCTACAGCAAGAAATCTCACTTGAAGCGTCATCTGTGGGTCCACACAGGGGAGAAACCCTTCAAGTGTTCGTACTGCTCCAAGGGCTTTTGTGATAAAGCCCGTCTTAAGGAGCACATGACCATTCACACAGGGGAGAAACCCTATGAATGTTTGGAGTGCGGGAAGAGATTCAACGTGAAGGGAAACCTTGCTTCTTATCAGCGGACCCATACGGGAGAGAAACTGTATAAATGTAATGTGTGTGGGAAGTGTTTCACTCACAGTAATAGCGTCGTTTATCATAAAAGGATCCACACTGGAGAGAAGCCGTATGAATGCCCACAGTGTAGCAAGTGTTTCTCCGGGAGCGGGCACCTGAAAAAGCATTTGATGTTGCACGCTGAAGAGAAACCCTATAAATGCCTGGAGTGTGGAAAGAGCTTCAACCGGAGGACACACCTCACTTCCCACCAACGAATCCACACAGGGGAGAAGCCGTATAAATGTTTTGAATGTGGAAAAAGTTTCTCTTGGAGCTCCAACCTGTTTTCACATCAGAAAACTCACACAGGTGACAAGCCGTATAAATGTTTTGAATGTGGAAAAAGTTTCTCTCAGAGCTCCCACCTGTCTTCACATCAGAAAACTCACACAGGTGACAAGCCGTATAAATGTTTTGAATGTGGAAAAAGTTTCTCTCAGAGCTCCTACCTGTCTTCACATCAGAAAACTCACACAGGTGACAAGCCGTATAAATGTTTTGCATGTGGAAAAAGTTTCTCTCAGAGCTCCTACCTGTCTTCACATCAGAAAACTCACACAGGTGACAAGCCGTATAAATGTTTTGAATGTGGAAAAAGTTTCTCTCGGAGCTCCAACCTGTCTTCACATCAGAAAACTCACACAGGTGAGAAGCCATATAAATGTTTTGAATGTGGAAAAAGTTTCTCTCGGAGCTCCCACCTGTCTTCACATCAGAAAATTCACACAGGTGACAAGCCGTATAAATGTTTTGAATGTGGAAAAAGTTTCTCTTGGAGCTCCCACCTGTCTTACCATCAGAAAACTCACACGGGAGACAAACCGTATAAATGCTATTAGTGCAGATTCAGCTGCATCCAGAGTAAGAGCCAGAGTAATAAAGCCATTCCTCATAGTCTGGATCTTGGTGAGGGCAATTCAGAAAGAACCACGATGTGAAGTTGGTGTGTTTGTCGATTAATAAATCTTTTAAATCCATTTCATTTTGTTGTGACTCTGTCTTTTTGAGTTGCCGTCGTTAACTCACTGTGACAAGCTCAAGGAAATTAAAATAGAATATATCTATCAACAACAAATCTATTTCATATCAGCATTGTACATTTGACAAATATCTCGTCCAAGGGAAGGAATGTTACCTTTTTCTTTTCTTGTGCATTAAGGTGTTCAGCTCAGTGGAGATCGATCCCCCACTGTGCCTTCCTGATAGGCTGGACTTGATCCATAGGGTCCCTTCCAACTCTACAGTTCTGACATAATGGTGATGATATGTGACGTGATTTTTCTAGAACAATTTGAACCGCTATAGAGTCCTGCCCCTTTGGCAGGGGAATTATTATCTAGTCATCATACCTCACGGCTGGAATTGATCCATGTAGAGTGAGTAACAGCGGCCCCCAACCTTTTTTTGGGCCACTTGGGGAAGGAGGGGCACCCTTGTGCGCTTGCACAATGGAGTAGGAGGGTACTTGTGCGGGTGCGTGCATGCATGAAGGGAGGCGCGGTGCTCATGCGTGCGGGTGTGCACTCATGCACATGGGCAAAGGGTGGTGTACTCGGAGGCACACATGCACAAAGGGATGGGGGAGCACAGGCATGCATGCGCAAAGGGGCTGTGCGGGGGAGTGCTGGGGGAAGTCTGTCGACGCGGCCCGTTCTGGCTCAAGCCAAAGACTGTCACCAGGCTGCAGACCAGGGGTTGGGGACCTCTATGTTACAGTAATCCAGCCGGGAAGTAACTACAGTGGTGCCTCGCTTAACGAGCGCACCGTTTAACGATGAATCCGCATAGCGATGTCGCAATTGTGATCGCGAAAGCGATCGCATTGCTATGTTTAGATCGGGCTAAAATCGCATTGTGATGATCGGTAAGCATTTCGCTTACCGATCTTCGCAGTGCGATGGTTTTTTTAACAGCTGTTCAGCGGTTCCAAAATGCCCGCAGGATACAGAAAATGGCCACCCGCATTGTTTTCGCACCCTGCCCTCACTTACCGAGGGCGCGAAAATGGCGGCGCTATGGAGGAACATCGCAGAACGGTGAGTTTAGGGCCCCATAGGAACGTTTCAATGGGGTTTTCCGTTCCGTTTAGCGATGTTTCCACATAGCGACAATTAATCCGGAACGGATTAACGTCGCTATGCGGGGCACCACTGTATTGCATGGGTCACCAATGGCCAGATTAGACATTTCAAGAAAAGGGCACAGCTGGCACAGTTAAGTGAAACCACGCCCTCCACCATGGTGCAGCAGCCAGAAGATGACATGACTGTAAAGTAAAGCATCCCCTGAAAATGAGCCCTAATGTGTTTTTTGGAGAAAAAAATGTATATAAGAACTTGTCTTATTTTTGGGTAAACAGGGTAGTTCCTCTGCCCCTTCAAAATCCAGCTTGTGCTTCTGGGAGTTCTCGGTGCACATACTGCTGAAGCCTACCTTGTAGGATATTGAGCATAACTTTGCGAGCGTGTGAAATGAGTGCAATTATACGGATGTTGGAGCATTCTTTGGCACTGCCCTTCTTAGGGATTGGGATGTAGACTGATCTTTTCCAGTCCTCTGGCCACTGCTGAGTTTTCCAAACTTGCTGGCATACTGGGTGTAGCACCTTAACAGTGTCATCTTTTAAGAGTTTAAATAGTTCCACTAGAATTCCATCACCTACACTGGCCTTGTTGTTAGACAATCTTTCTAAGGCCCACTTGACTTCACTCTGCAGAATGTCTGGCTCAAGGTCAGCAACCACACTATCTGGGTTGTCCGGGGCATCCAGATCTTTCTGGTATAATTTTTCTGTGTATTATTGCGACCTCTTCTTGATGTCTTCTGCTTCTGTGAGGTCCCTGACATTTTTGTCCTTTATCATGTCCATCTTTGCACAAAATGTTCCTTTAATATCTCCAGGTTTTTTGAACAGATCTTTGGTTTTTCCCTTCCTATTATTTTCCTCTATATCTTTCCATTGTTCATTTAAGAACGCGCTCTTGTCTCTCGCTGCTGTTCTTTGGAAGTGTACATTCAATTTTCTGTAACTTTCCCTATCTCCCTTGCATTTTGTTTCCCTTCTCTGCTATTTGCAGCCACTTTACTTTCTTGCTTTTCCTTTTCTTTGGGATGGTTTTTGTTGCTGCCTCCTGTACAATGCTACGAGCCTCTATCCATAGTACTTCAGGCACTCTGTCCACCAAATCTAGTTCCTTAAATCTGTTGATTATACCTGAATAACTCAGTGGTTTTTCCTACTCTCTTCAGTTTAAGCTTGAATTTTGCTATGAGAAGCTGATGATCAGAGCCACCATCAGCTCCAGGTCTTGTTTTTGCTGACTGTATAGAGCTTTTCCATCTTTGGCTGCAGAGAATATAATCAATCTGAATTGAATTTGGCCATTTTAATATGGTTTAAATAAATTACAGATGTGCTTTAGCCTGATGAATTATTTTATAGCGTTCAGATATTGTAATTCATTGTCCTTTTTTGTTGCACCCTCCTTTTTAAAACATATTTGTAAGCTACTCTGGGTCCTCTCCAGGAAGAAGGCAGGTGTTAAATGAAATAAACACATAAGTAAATAAATAAATGCCTAACTATTTTATTGCAATCATTATTACATGTTACACTTATAACCCTCACTTATAGTACATGTAGTGTTCAAGGTGGCTTACAAATATCGGTAATGCAGAATAAAGGCAGTCAAAGGGGAAGACCATGTCAAGTGTAAGCTCTTAAAAGTCAGCTAAGTCTATAAACTTAGTCATCATCTCCTGGCAAATAGAAGAGAGGGGGTTATGTAGGCAGTGACAGATTTTACTTTCTTGGGCTCCATGATCACTGCAGATGGTGACAGCAGCCACGAAATTAAAAGACGCCTGCTTCTTAGGAGGAAAGCGACGACAAACCTTGACAGCATCTTAAAAAGCAGAGACATCTCCTTGCCGACAAAGGTCCGCATAGTCGAAGCTATGGTTTTTTCCAGTAGCGATGTATGGAAGTGAGAGCTGGACCATAAAGAAAGCTGACCGTCGAAGAATTGATACTTTTGAATTGTGGTGCTGGAGGAGACTCTTGAGAGTTCCCTGGACCGCAAGGAGACCAAACCTATCCGTTCTGAAGGAAATCAACCCAGAGTGCTCACTAGAAGGACAGTTCCTGAAGCTGAGGCTCCAATCCTTTGGCCATCTCATGAGAAGAAAAGACTCCCCGGAAAAGACGCTGATGTTGGGAAAGTGTGAAGGCAAGAGGAGAAGGGGACGACAGAGGACGAGACGGCTGGACAGTGTCATCGAAGCAACCAACATGAATTTGACCAAACTCTAGGAGGCAGTGGAAGACAGGAGGGCCTGGCGTGCTCTGGTCCATGGGGTCACGAAGAGTCAGACACGACTAAACAACAACAACAAAAGTCTATAAACAAGGGATCTGAAATCATCACAACAAATATTAATTTTCACATTCCCGCTCATTTGTTTTGGCACATTTTAAATTCTCCAGAGCACAAAAGCTTGGAAGCTGATTGTCCGGATGTGTGTGTGTGTGTGTGTGTGTGTGTGTGTGTGTGTGTGTGTATGTGTGTGTGTGTGTGTGTTTATGCCCCACCTCTCCCAAATTGAGTCACAATCTCCCCTTAAGGGGGACTTCACTTGACAGGAAGTCAATGCAAGGCTCGAGAGGCAATGCTGTCAGCTCACAACAGAAAGGGCTCATAAGCCGCGAAGCCTGTTACGAACACAACGTCTTACTCCAGACTGTCCTTGATAACATCCGCCACTGCAGGAAACAACGCACAGCGGCCTGGCTGGGCCTCACCAATGCCTTTGGCTCCATCCCAACGCAACCACATCTTGGAGAGACTTGCTGACTTTGGTATGCCCAAGGACTTTCTAGGGCTAGTCTGTGAATTCTACGATGGCTGCTCCACCACCACCAGCGTGAAACTGAAAAAGTCTGTGCGAGGGTGGGAGTTAAACAAGGCTGCCCGGTTAGCCCCCTAGGATTTAACCTGGCCAGGGTGGAGCTGCTTCTCCAGAACATTCCCACACGTGCTTTTTGGAAAAGAGCCATGGCTACACTCATGTTCAAAAGAGAAGACCCCTCAAACCTGAAGACCAACTTCACTCACTGGATGGAAGCATCATTGCTCCCTATACCTTTAAGAAATGAAAACTAATTTTATGAATATCAATATTAATATTAATAGAATTATTAAGAGAAGTTCAGAGAGCAATTTCCCCAGAGTATCTTTGCTCTCTGGCTGTCAAAAGATCTTTGTCTTTGAACCTTGAGCAAACACCAGGTTTATACATGGAGTGGACAGAGGAAGCCCCTCTTCTATCTCTCAGGTCCAAGAAGCCATTGAATATATAAAGGACATATCAGATATTAAACTGATAAGAACAGATACTACACTTGATCTTAACCAAAAGGCAGAGAAGCCATACCTGAAGTTATTAAAAAAAACACCGGATTTCCCAGGGCCAGCATTCTCCAAGGGACCTGAGAGCGAGGCAATGGGCCGAACCGCCCAGCGCCCCCTCGCCAACCGCCCTCTCTCGGATCCCACGCTGCCTGCTCCAAAAAGGGCATACTTTCCATCCAGAGGGAAAGCAAAAGCCTGAGAGGAAAACTGGCGAGAAATTCTGTGGATTCTTCAGATCTGGTCCTTTTCTCGAGGGGGAGTCGGATCCTTCGGGCAGTCATTGGACGTCTCTTTGCATATCCCCGCCCATTTCTCCCATGATGCTCTGCAAAAGCATTCTGCATACTGGCGGCTGCCAGAGGTCCCCCTCGCTTCACTTTTGGTGGAGGGGATGCCCCCGTTCCCCCCCCATGCAATCCGAGGGCTTGGATTGGAAAAGGGCAAGATGCACCAGGCCGATTCTTTAACAAAATTATATATATTCACGGGATTTCCAGGGTTTCCCAGGTAGACCCGACTCGGAAGTGGTTTCTCCTTGTCTTCTTCCTGGGGAGCCCTGGGACAACAGGGCAGCTGGCCCAAGGCCACCCAGGCCGGCTCTTCTCTCCTCGGAGGCCCACTGGGGGAACTGAACCACCAACCTCTGGCTCTTCAGAGACCTGAAGCACTGAGCTAACCAGTGGCTGAGGGATGTTATAAAAAAAGATTTATAAAAACAAACACAAACGATGAAGCAGAAAACACAAGGACAGGCAAAATTGAAAACTTTCCACACCAGGGGATTTCTAAGCAACCGAGGCGCACATGGAGCTAAAGAGATATTTTCTACTCCGAAAAAAAACTCCACTCATTTTAGAGTGGAAAAAGAGGGTTAAGAAGCTGACGGACAGAAGAGATCGGAAACCTCCGATTCACAGAAGTCGATTGCCAGAAGTCGAAGGTGACTTGACGGCCCACAAGAAAAACAGCATTCGATACGTAGTTCTCAAAATAACAAAACCAATTTTAAAAAATAGACAGAAACTCTCACCAGACGCTATAGAGTGAAAACAACAACAGGCGACATTGAAAAGTTCCACACTAAGTTTTTATACCAGCAAGCAAGGTGCACCTATTACTAAAAGAGATCTTTTTTATTCTAAACAACTCCACTAAAGGTTTATAGTGGGAAAAGACTGTTTTAACAAATGGTAACAGAAGCAGGGGTAAAAGGAGCAGAAAGGCAGAGTCTGTTCTGCACAAGAAAGGAGGGACCAGGGAACACTTCCCTTAAGGGTGTTTTTTGCAGCATTTCAACCACACCAGTTTTTGCACCTGAAAAAAAAAGACAGCACAGCACAATATGTGGAAGTGGAAGAGGGAAAATTGAGAATCAGAATCACAGGGTGTTTTTTCTTTAATGGACTGTTGTTCTCTGCTGCTTTTCAATGTTTTTTCAGTATGAATTTCATTTACTGTTTTTAATACAATACTTGCGAATGTCCTTTGAAATATTTCTCCCCTTCATGGTTTTCAACTTTTAAAGATTGTCTTTTCCTTGTTGCACATCAGTGCCTTGGGTGCCTCTAAGGAGAAAGGCAGGGTGCAAATAAATAAATAAATAAATAAATAAATAAATAAATAAATAAATAAATAAATAAATAAATAAATAAATAAATAAATAGCTTCCCCACTGACCCCTCCCCGCGACCCTTGGAGATGTGGTAAAAGCGTTCCTTAGAACTACCTTTACACGAAACAGAGAGGGATTCAGAATGATCCGTCCCTATTGCCAGCCAAATCGGGTCCTGTAATTTTGCTCTAGGCGACTTCTCACTCTTTCACTCTTTCTCGATTTTAAATAAACAATCTGGAAGGTCTGCTCTTCCTCTTTTATTACTTTAGGACCCTAATTTGGTAGCGTAATGTGGCCAGATCAAAACAATCCTAGTTCCAAAATATCCAATTTACTACAGTAGCTTAGTCTAAACAAGGAGACAGCTTACAGACAATTTGTCTTTTTATATTTTATTATAAAAGATATCATTTCAACAAGCTCATTTTAACGTCATTCAGTATTTCCAAATTATTTCCAAAATAACCCCCAGCCTTAGCCACCAGTCATTTCCTCTATAAAGTGAAAATAATGAACTGTCTAACTATATCTTAAATAAGCATTCTTACGCAATCTCAAAATAAAGTCCTGTCGGCTGCATATCTCTCGGTGTGTCGTCTCTCTCCCTTCCATCTCTTCTCCGTCACTCTCCGTCTCTCTTCGCCCATCTTTCTTAAATTAAGCCGTTGTGTCCTTGTCCATTGGAGTTTTGATAAGATAAGGGTCAGCTTGTTCTTCTTTACTTTTTTTTCTTCTGCTGGAAAAAGAACTGACCTTGTACAATTTTTTCTTCCTAATTAACACCTGGACATTAGTCAGCTTCTAGTTGTTTCCTTGCTGTAATGAAACAAAATCCATCTCTATTCCTGACCAGCAAAGCCCCTCTCTTCCTAGTGATCAAACCACTGGGAAAATAATTTTCCTTTAAAATGCAGGTAAGGAGGTGGGGGGAGAGAAAAAGAAAAACCCGAGAAATGAGAGAAACAGAGTTAAACCACTTGCAAGCCATTCAAGGGCTCAGTAAGAATGGATCTCACTAACACAATTGCCTCAAGTTACCGGAAGCCAGATTTTGGTGGACGATCAGGAAAAACTTCTTCATTGTTAGAGCAGTACGAAGTAGGACCATGGACCCAGTGACCTCGGGAGTTGGTGAGGGCTCCAACACTGGAGCCATTCAAGAAAAACCTGGATCGTCCCCTGGCAGATACACCTTGATCTGCATTCCTGCACTGAGCAGAGGGTTGGATTCAGTGGCCTTTGAACTCCATTATTCTAGTCATTTCTTATTACTGGCACCATAATGGCTTGAATTCAAATGTACAGCAGGCCATCATTACCCTGGATTTGGCCAGAAATGGATATTAAAAAAACAAACAGGAAGTTCCCAGATAGCAAGGCCTAGATTTTCTGGGGTGTGTGTGTGTGGCGTTTTGAGGAAAGATCTTGGAAGAGGATGCCAGGGCTTAGTGAAGGAGAGAGATTCGTGTGGAGCTGCAGAGCTTGGATTCCTCATGGTGCCCAGAGAGGGGCCAAACTGGGTAGCAGCACAACTCCGAAAGAGGAATAAGCCACGTCTGAGCATTCTGCACCTAGAAAAGATTTGTCCAAAGTCAGAATCGATGGCATGCAATTATTATTAAAGGTCTTTGGGCAACCCATCCTCCCCAGGTGCACTCCCTGAAGGTAAAGACTACACAGTGGGGGAAGCTTCCTTTGCGGGCTCAGCTGTGAAGGCATCCGCCTTAGTTTTACAGTTTTCTGGATTTGTGATACCCGAACCAATAAAAGATAACCTTCGCTCAGGTATCAAACCCATGCTTAGTTGGTTTTTTAATTGTTGAATTTACATGAGTGTAAATGCAAAGATCCATGCACACCCAGAACTCAGTGGTTTAAGTATCTGGCTGCAAAACCAGAAGTTGAGAGTTCAAATACCCTCTGCGCCTCCTTGATAGAGGCTGGGCTCCACCTTTTCCATTCTAAAATGATGATGACAAGCCCAAATCGGGGGTATGATATTCTTGAATTAAATAATACAAAAAGAATCAAAATAGTTCTAATTTCTTAAAAGATCCTGCATTTCCAAGATGGTTGTCTCTTGTTTTTCCTCTAATCTCAATTTTAACTTTCCACTTTCTGCCCCCAATAAATCACACCATTTCTCGAGAAGCCGGGCCTCCGTTGTGTCCAGCTTTCCTGATTAACTCTCCCTGAAACGTGTGTGATCATGGTAGCTGACACAGGCGACCAGGATCCTTAGAAGATCAGGAAAGCCCCCTTTCTTGTCATAAGGAATAGAAAAAAAGTGCAACTAGATGCTATGGGACTACAGTTCCTATCAGCCACCACATCCAATGTGGAGGGATGATGGGATCTGTAGTCCCCACAACACCTGGAGGGTTGCACATTGACCATCTTTGTTTTTAGTGCCATGAAAATAAATAAAGAAATAAAGCCGTTGCATAGAAGCCCCTCCAGATCACTCCCTGGGCCGCCTTTGCGACTTTTCAGCAGGTCGTCCCCAGGCCCAAACAAAGGGGGCAAGGCCAGGTCGGCAAGGGACCCTTAACTGTTACTTATGGGGCTGCAGAAGCAGAGCAGAGGTGAGTCCTCTTGAGATATTTCGACCCTTGGGGATTTTATACTACATCAGCTTGTGGAGAGAAGACCTTGATGGGCAAAATGGCTGCCCAGATAATAATGAGATACAGTGGTGCCTCAATTAGCGAGCGCTTTGATTAGCGTTGAAATCGATTAGCGATGACTTTTTGGGGCATTTTGGTGCTCTGATTAGCGATGGTCCCTATGGGCAATTTTCGACAAGCAATGGTTTGGGACCATGCTTCGAATAGCGATTAAATTTTGGGTCCCCTGTTTCGATTAGCGATGGTTTAAACAGCTGAGATGCATTGAATAGGTTTCAACGCATTTCAATTGGGGAACCGCGTTTTGATTAGAGATGTTTCCTATGGAGATTTTCGCTTACAGACCGCAATCCGTTCCCATTGGAACGGATTATCCAGTTTTCAATGCATTTCAATGGGAAACTGTGTTTCGATTAGCGATCAAATCAATTAGCGATGTTTTTTGCGGAATGCATTAACATCGCTAATCGAGGCACGACTGTATATGATAAGGTCCACCTTTAGGACAGACTGCCCATGTCAGCTCGTGCATCATAAGGGCCACCGTTAGGATAGACAAATATATATATTAGACAAATATTTTATATAAAGGTGGCCCTTATGATGCAGGAGTTGACATGGGCAGTCTGTCCTAAACGTGGCCATTATGATGCAGGAGATGACACGGGCAGTCTGTTCTAAAGGTGGCCGTTACCATGTGGAGCTGACATGGGAAGTCTGTGCAAAAGGTTGTTCTCTAAATACCTAGCACTTTGCGAGAAATTATAGTTTAGGCCAGGGTGCAAGATGGAGCATGTTTTGCGCGCCATTTTCTAAGGTAGAGTTGGCTGCCTTGGGTTCCTGGACATAAAGAAAGTCTAAAGAGAGCCCTAATAGATGCAGTTTGGCTGGAAAAGCTTTAGGCCATGAGCTGTTATGGACCTCTTTCTGTAGAAGGTTAAGATATCCCAGGGAGGGATCAGCATGTATTTTACCTTGTTCCAATGTCTAAAAGCAAAGAGCCAAGCACTGCATTCTAGTGACGTTAGACCAGTCTCTAATCGTAAGGCAGCTGCAGGGATACATCTTGGCATTCCCAAAATGGATCTTAGAAAAATTGAAAGAACACTATTGTTGTTGTCTAGTCGTTTAGTCGTGTCTGACTCTTCGTGACTCCATAGACCAGAGTACGCCAGGCCCTCCTGTCTTCCACTGCCGCCCAGAGTTTGGTCAAATCCATGTTGGTAGCTTCGATGACACTATCCAACCATCTCATCCTCTGTCGTCCCCTTCTCTTGCCTTCACACTTTCCCAACATCAGGGTCTTTTCCAGGTAGTCTTCTCTTCTCATGAGATGGCCAAAGTATTGGAGCCTCAGCTTCAGGATCTGTCCTTCCAGTGAGCTCTCAGGGTTGATTTCCTTTAGAATGGATAGGTTTGTTCTCCTTGCAGCCCATGGGACTCTCAAGAGCCTCCTCCAGCACCACAATTCAAAAGCATCAATTCTTCGGCGGTCAGCTTTCTTCATGGTCCAGCTCTCACTTCCATACCTCACTACTGGAAAAACCATAGATTTGACTATTCGGACTGTTGTTGGCAAGGTGATGTCTCTGCTTTTTAAGATGCTGTCACGGTTTGTCATTGCTTTCCTCCCCTCTTAGTTTTTTTGATGTTGAGCTTCAGATCATTTTTTGCACTCTCCTCTTTCAACCTTATTACAAGGTTCCTTAATTCCAGCTCACTTTCTGCCATCAGAGTGGTATCATCTGCATATTGGAGGTTGTTGATATGTCTTCCGGCAATCTTAATTCCAGCTTTGTATTCTTCCAGTACGGCCTTTCGCATGATGTATTCTGCATATAAGTTAAATAACCAGGGGGACAATATACAGCCTTGTCGTATTCCTTTCCCAATTTTGAACCAATCAGTTGTTCCATATCCTGTTCTAATTGTTGCTTCCTGTCCCACGTATAGGTTTCTCAGGAGGTAGATAAGGTGGTGAGGAACTCCCATTTCTTTAAGCACTTCCCATAGTTTGGTGTGGTCCACACAGTCAAAAGCTTTTGCATAGTCAATGAAGCAGAAGTAGATGTTTTTCTGGAACTCTCTGGCTTTCTCCTTTTCTATTATTTTCTTCTATTTCTTTGCATTGTTCATTTAAGAAGGCCCTCTTGTCTCTATTCTTTGGAAGTCTGCATTCCATTTTCTGTAACTTTCTCTATCTCCCTTGCATTTTGTTTCCCTTCTCTTCTCTGCTATTTGTAAGGCCTCGTTAGACAGCCACTTTGCTTTCTTGCAGTTCCATTTCTTTGGGATGGTTTTTGTTGCTGCCTCCTTTACAGTGTTACAAGACTCTATCCCAAGTTCTTCAGGCACTCTGTCCACCAAATCTACTTCCTTAAATCTGTTCTTTACTTACACTATGTATTCATAAGGGATTTGGTTTTGATTATACCTGACTAGCCCAGTGGTTTTTCCTACTCTCTTCAGTTTAAGCTTGAAATTTGCTATGAGAAGCTGATGATCAGAAGCACAATCAGCTCCAGGTCTCGTTTTTGCTGACTGTATAGAGCTTCTCCATCTTTGGCTGCGGAGAATATACGGTAATCAATTTGATTTCCGTCAGCAATCCATGAAGGGGAACACTCTCTATACTTCTGAGAAATCCTGGGATCCACGTTGGTATACCATATAACAGTTGGGGCAAAATCTTGAGCTTAAAAACTTGAATAACAGCTGGTATAAATTGTCTGCATTCAATGCAGTAAAGAAAAAAAATGCTAGATAGCTTTCTATGTGTTCTGGACTACTTGGATTATAGACCCACTTGACTCAACTTTTTTGGCAGTCCAGGGTATCAGCAATATGATCCGATCAGGCCGAGTGTGTCTGCAAAGATGACCATAATTTTATTCTGTTAATATTTGGTTTCACCAATTCCTACCCCCGCCCCCATGAATCTCCATGCCTGAGTGTGGATTTGAACCCTGGTCTCGCCCATCTGCTACTCCCTCCTGGGTTGCTATAGCTTTGCATAGCCTTGCTATAATCTTTGCTTTGAGAAAGAAAGATTTTTGATTCCTTCCTGCAGGCTGATTTATTGTACAGACTAGAGGTGGGAAAGTCAGAATCAGCTGCTTGTGGAATGAGAAAAGGGATTTGTATGGAAAAAGGCTGACGATATTAGGGCATTCCAGGAAAGGATGATGCCGAAGACCCTGAACAGAGAAGCCTTGAGGTCTGGCATAGGGTGCCAGCGCTTCAGAGAAATCGATCGCCAGGAGGCTGTGGGGCCCCGAGAAGTCTGCAGCCACCTCCATCATCTTTGCCGTGAATGGCTGAAGCCGGAGCAGCACACGAAGGCTCAGATTCTGGACCTGGTGGTCCTAGAGCAGTTCCTGGCCGTGCTTCCCCCGCAGATGTCCAGCTGGGTGAGGGAATGTGAAGCGGAGACCAGTTCCCAGGCGGTGGCCCTGGCCGAAGGCTTCCTCCTGAGCCAGGCGGAGGAGAAAAAGCAGGTGAGATCAACAGTTCGTCCTGGGAATGCCATGCCCAGTTCAGAAAACGGTTTCCCTGTGGCTACAAATCCCATCAGCCCCTGGCCAGTGACCCTGCTGGTTGGTGGATTCTGGGACTTTGTTTATCTATTCCAAGGGCTGTGAAGGCCCAACATCTCCCATAAATCGGCCCCTGGCCGTGCTTACAAGGGCATATTGGTATTTGTCGTCCTCCTCTTTTTTAAAAAAGCTCTCATTCTAAGGGGCTTAGAATGGCCAGCTTTTCTGCTAAATCAGCCTGGAGGTCATTATCCCAAAGATCTGATTTCCCAGCAACTTGAATTTGCACTAGCCACTTTTTCTGCTAAGTTTTCACGAAGGAAGGCATAATCCCAAAACTTTGCCTTGTCTTGTTCCGTTTCTTCTCCAATCCTCTGTCTACCTGCCGGAGCAGTCGGAAGTGGCTAAGAATACCTCCAGGACAGAAGGAGACCTGTCAGATGCTAAACAGAAGCTGCTCTTTCGAAATGATCAGCTGGAGGAGGATGAAGGTGATACTTCACTGGGTAAGGATTGCTGAAGGATTGCTTCTGTTTCGTTGGTGTTCTGTGCCTTCAAGTCAGAAACCGCGTATAAGGACGCAAATAGGGCTTTCCAGGTAAGTGAGATATCTAAGGAGTGGTTTTACCGGTTCCACACCCTAAGTGAGTTTCCACGCCTGAGTGGGAATTCGAACACAGGACTCTGGAGTCCCAGTCTGTCCCTCTCTTAATCACACTACACTGGGTATCACTGAATATCTCTAAAACCTATAGGCTTTAGAGAAAGGGGCAAAAGCGTATAGGTGGAAAAGGTGCAGAAGAGAGCGACTCAAATGATGACTGAGCTGGGGCACCTCCCTGAGGAGGAAAGGCTACAGCGTGTGGGGCTCTTGAGTCTAGAGGAAAGGCGCCTGAGGGGGGAACGTGATGGAGAGGTATCAAATTCTGCAGAGGGCGGATAAAGTGGATAGAAGGAAGCTCTTTTCCCTCTCAGGCAATACCAGAACCAGGGGACCTCCACTCCAGTGAAGTGTTGAGAGTGAGGACAGACAAAAGAAGATATTTATTGACCCAGAGGGTGGTTAGTCCGTGGAACTCTTTGCCACCAGATGGGGTGATGGCATCTGGCCTATATGCCTTGAAAAGGGATTTGGACAGTTTCCTGGAGGAAAACTCCATTGCAGGTGACAAGCCATGACGCCGATGTTGGGAACACCTCCACCCTTCTCTCCTCCTTCTTAGGCTCCTCCCCTTTTCCTCCTATCTCTAGCCCTTCTCCTGTCATCTTTTCTACACCACTGTTACTGTCCTCCTCGTTAGACGTGGGAGGGGACGGCTCACTCTCCCTTTTCCTCTGTCTTTTTTGTCCTCCTGCTCACAGCAGAATAGCGACTTCTCCAAATCGTCCACCCCTTTCTCCTTCCCTGGCCCTGAAGTTCTTAACAGCTCACTCTGAGACATTTTTTTAGGAGAACGAACAAAAAACATTTCAGTACCGGCAGGCATGAACAGATCAACAGAAAGACAACATGCAACACAAAAGGCTTCCAACAGTCAAAAGAGAGGGAACTAGAATGCTCAGCAGAGAGGCGGGGCTGTCTTTCAATGTTGAGATGGGAAGGAATGATTGGTTAGTGCTGGATAAATTGACGGGCACCCCAGCCCAGAAAAGTCCCTCTCAGCCAAACAAGTGACAGGCATCATGCGAGGTTGCAAAAAGTCCCAACAAAGCTCCAGTTTTAGGGGTCTGAAGGAGGCTGGGTTCAGAAATGGTCTAGGGGTGTCGCATGCAGGCTGTACTATGCATATACCTGATATAAAAAATAAAATATATTCTCTCACAAACTTTGCCCCCTTTGCAGGTGGTGAAGCTGTGCGAGGAACGTCTACAACTAGATCATCTGCTGTGGAGAATGGAATCGGAGTGGCTTTTGAGGTCAGGAAAGATGAAATCAAGGATGAAGTCGCCCATGGCTTGAAAGTGTCTGCCTCTTTCCCTTTGATTCTTTGCATCCGTAACCTGTGGGAAACCCACCTGCAAACCGGGAGGGCAAGCCAGTCCTTCTGAGTCATAATAATAACCTTTGAGCTGCAAAGCTGGAAAGGGACCCTAGAGATCATCCAGTCCAGGCCCTTGTCAAGCAGGCTCAGTGGGGGAATTGAACTCCCAACCTCTGGCTCCACAGGCAGGGATCTAAACCACAGAGCTATCCAGCAGTTGTTACTTTAGTTGCCAGGGAGAAGCAGATGAAAGCAAGGTGGTTAGGATCCCAGAGGTAGCAGGAGAGTCATTGCGGTAAATAGGCTCTGTCAAAGGAGACCAGTGAATATTATTCATGATAAACATACAGCTACACGTATTTAAATTTCTTGAAATATATTCTGTAGGCTTCCAAGAGGCATGGTATGGCATTATTAGTACTGTGTATTTTAGTTGTTGCGAGTCACCTTGGAACTCCTAAGGGGGGAGAAAGGTAGCATGTAAATAAATCAAACAAAAAACAAATATTATTTTTATTGATTAAAATTATTACCTTGCCCTTCTCCCAAAAAAGGACTCAGTATAATATTAAACACAATACTAAAAATCATAAAACAGTAAATGAGAATAAAGAGGCCCCACCTTGCTCCTGGTCATGGTGTAGAGAATGAGGAATACATGTATTGTCTGACAGTTCCCGACCATTAGATCCAGGCAGTGGCCACTAATTCTGGACCTGGGTAGCCTCCGTTATTGAACAAATAACTAATTAAACAGTTAGGCCCAGAAATAACGTTTGGCAAGTTGGTGGTCAAGGAGACAAAAATGAAAATCTGATTTATTTAATGTTTTTTTCCCCACCTGCTGCTTTTCTGTCCGAGAACACCCAGAATAGGGTTTTGGCCCTAAAGCGCTGACCCCTTCTGTTGGCTAACGTGATCTGCCTCTTATTTGCACTGTTTATGGCCTTCATAAGTAAAATATGTTCATTTTTTTAAAAAAAAAGAAGAAGCACACACTGGAAACGCCCTGGAAAAGCCTTTTGTGGGATCCTGCAAGGCAAAAGACCAGTCTCCATATATTAATGATTTCCTACCATCCGTGGAAGAACCATTTTAGCATTGAAAGGGGAAAAAAGTATTTTCTTCTCTTTTAGAATCCACTAATCTTGGAAGAGGTGACTGTGCGTTTTACCGAGGAGGAGTGGGCGTTGCTGAATCCGGAGCAAAGAGCTTTGCATGAGGAGGTTATGGCAGAGATTCATGCAAATGTAGCCTCTTTAGGTAAAGATCCCATTTATCCTTTTGTTAAGAGAAAATATTTAAGTGAGAATGTTTATTATTTACGAGATGATTCTCCCTGGGTTTGAACAGTTTTTCTAATCTAGAAGAAGTTAGGGAACTTTTTAGAGGAAAGTGGTTACCCTTGTTATAAAAACATTTCATCATCATCTTAGGAGTGAAAAGCTGATACAGTGGCGTTCCGGATTAATTGTCGCTATGCAAAAACATCACTAAACGGATCGAAAAACCCCATAGGAACGCGTTAAACTTAGTTTAAAGCGTTCCTATGGGGTCCAAACTCACCGTTCAGCGAAGTTCCTCCATAGCGCCGACATTTTCGTTCCCTCGGTAAGCAAAGGCAGGGCGCGAAAACACTAGCGACGGGCATTTTAGGCACTCGTCGGCCATTTTGGAACCGCCGATCAGCTGTTGTAAAAACATCGCAATGCGAAGATTGGTAAGCGGAATGCTTACCGATCATCGCAATGCGAGTTTTTCCCTATCTAAACATCGCTTTAGCGATCGCAAAAGCGACATCGCTATGCAGATTCATCGTTAAACGGTGCGCTCGTTAAGCGAGGCACCACTGTACTGTCCTTCTTTGGACACATCATGAGAAGGCAGGATTCTTTGGAAAATATTATAATGCTGTGAAAGGTGGAAAATAGCAGGAAAAGAGGAAATACATGATGGATTGACTCCCTAAAGGAAGCCAAAGGCTTGAGTTTGCGGGACCTAAGCCAGAAAAGTTGAGAACACGGCATTTTGGAGATCACATAAGCTAGAGATAACTTGATGAAATATAAGAACAGTCTCATTAAACAGTAACTGTGATAAAGCAATGCATTAAAACGGCAATCTGGGCCAGAGATCCCAGGATAGGATAGGCTAAAATGAGGCCCTATGCCAAGAGTGGGAATTTAGGAGAAATATACCCTAACAGGATATTCCTGCTAACTCCTGGTTAGCTAAGAAATGAATTCAGCTCTGAATGCTTTCAAGCTTTTAGAAAAGTCAGCTCAAAGAGGGCTGGTGATGCTAAAATAAAATCCACTAATAGTTATGGGATTTAGTTAACAGGATGGTGCAGAGTTACATCTCCTGTAACTTCCTAGGTCATCATGGGAGGGTGACTCTTTGTGACCCCATGGACCAGAGAACGCCCGGCCCTCCTATCTTCCACTGCCTCCTGGAGTTGGGTCAAATTCATGATGGTGGCTTCAATGACACTGTCCAACCATCTCATCCTCTGTCGTCCCCTTCTCCTCTTGCCTTCACACTTTCCTCACATCAGGGTCTTTTCCAGGGAGTCTTTTCTTCTCATGAGATGGCCGAAGTATTGGAGCCTCAGCTTCAGGACCTGTCCTTCCAGTCAGCACTCAGGGTTGATTTCACCAATACCTCTGTGCAATCATATGCACACAGACATTGGCAGGGATAAGGTTGGGCGGGGTGTTGCTCAGATGTTATTTCGCAACACCTCCCATACTCCATGTGTGACACGACTGTGAAAATCAGACAGAAGTGTGAATTTCCTGACCTTTTGTGTCACGGGCCCATTTGGGTTCTGTTCTTTGCTTTTGCTGGTTAAAGATGTTTCTTCAACGGAGGTGTTTTCCTTAGGATGTGGCTCTGCCCCTGGGCGTCAGGATCTGACCGACTAAATTTGGCTCACCTGGGACACAAGGCCTAAGCTGGAATTCTCAGTGTCTTGGTGTAGCCTCGTTGTGTCCATGGTTTCTGTTCAGAAAGGAAACTGACCCAGTACTAGGTGAACACTTCCTTTCTGAACAGGAAGCTAGGCAGAGCTTGGTCTATGCTGAGCCATGAAGCCTTCTAGCTTAGCCTTTTCTCCCAGGCGATCCAAAATTACAGTGTCTGTAATGTGGGAATTCCCACAGTGGAGAATGATGGGATTTGTAGTCCACAAAATTGAAACGGCTCATCCCTAACTGCAATCAGGTCTTTGTGATCCCAGTCTCACATGCTGTGTCACACCAACTGGCGGTTAATGCCATTCAGAATTTGTTCCAGATGTGCGCCATCCTGTATTTGTTTTCACCTGCCACATTTAGTTGTCTGTGTGTCAGCAGTTTCGAATGAGCACATTTTGTGTGGTGATTAGAGCTTCCCTATCTGACTCACCTCATTGCCATGATTTCAACAGGAGATCAGAGAAGACAGGAGTATGAGGAGGAACCCTGTAGAGGGCCAGTGGAAGAACTTCACTCTCGAAGCAGAAAACAACAACGAAGCGAAACAAGAGAGGGGCAACAGAGGAGGGAAGAGTCCTCTGATCCGGAGGCTGGGGATGTGCCCACTGTCCCAGTCCAAGCAGAAAGAAACCAAGCAAAGGAAAATATTAAATGCCTAGAGTGTGGGAAGACCTACAGCAAGAAATCTCACTTGAAGCGTCATCTGTGGGTCCACACAGGGGAGAAGCCCTTCAAGTGTTCGTACTGCTCCAAGGCCTTTCGTGATAAAGCCCGTCTTAAGGAGCACATGACCATTCACACAGGGGAGAAACCGTACGAATGTTTGGAGTGCGGGAAGAGATTCAACGTGAAGAGAAACCTTGCTTCTCATCAGAGGACCCACACGGGAGAGAAACCGTATAAATGTAATGTGTGTGGGAAATGTTTCACTCACAGCAATGGCCTCATTTATCATAAAAGGTTCCACACTGGAGAGAAGCCATATGAATGCCCACAGTGTAGCAAGTGCTTCTCCGGGAGCGGGCACCTGAAAAAGCATTTGATGTTGCACGCTGAAGAGAAACCCCATAAATGCCTGGAGTGTGGAAAGAGCTTCAGATGGAGGATAAACCTCACTTCCCACCAACGAATCCACAATGGGGAGAAGCCATTTAAATGCCTGGAGTGTGAAAAGAGCTTCAGACGGAGGACACACCTCACTTCCCACCAACAAATCCACACTGGGGAGAAGCCGTATGAATGCCTGGAGTGTGGAAAGAGCTTCAGACAGAGGACACACCTCACTTCCCACCAACGAATCCACACTGGGAGGAAGCCATATGAATGCCCACAGTGTAGCAAGTGCTTCCGTGGGAACCTGAAAAGGCATTTGATGTTGCACACCGAAGAGAAACCCTATAAATGCCTAGAGTGTGATAATAGCTTCAGACGAAGGATACACCTCACTTTCCACCAACGAATCCACACAGGAGACAAACCGTATAAATGTTTTGAGTGTGGAAAAAGTTTCTATTGGAGCTCCCACCTGTCTTCACATCAGAAAACTCACACAGGTGACAAGCCGTATAAATGTTTTGAATGTGGAAAAAGTTTCTCTTGGAGCTCCAACCTGTCTTCACATCAGAAAACTCACACAGGTGACAAGCCGTATAAATGTTTTGAGTGTGGAAAAAGTTTCTCTTGGAGCTCCAACTTGTCTTCACATCAGAAAACTCACACAGGTGACAAGCCGTATAAATGTTTTGAGTGTGGAAAAAGTTTCTCTCAGAGCTCCCACCTGTCTTCACATCAGAAAACTCACACAGGTGACAAGCCGTATAAATGTTTTGAATGTGGAAAAAGTTTCTCTCGGAGCTCCCAGCTGTCTTCACATCAGAAAACTCACACGGGAGACAAACCGTATAAATGTTTTGAGTGTGGAAAAAGTTTCTCTTGGAGCTCCCACCTGTCTTACCATCAGAAAACTCACACGGGAGACAAACCGTATAAATGCTTTTAGTGCAGATTCAGCTGCATCCAGAGTAAGAGCCAGAGTAATAAAGCCATTCCTCATAGTCTGGATCTTGGTGAGGGCAATTCAGAAAGAACCACGATGTGAAGTTGGTGTGTTTGTCAATTAATAAATCTTTTGAATCAATTTCATTAATTTGTTGTGATTCTGTCTTTTTGAGTTGCCATCGTTAACTCACTGTGACAAGCCCAAGGAAATTAAAATAGAATATATCTATCAACAACAAATCTATTTCATATCAGCATTGTACATTTGACAAATATCTCATCCAAGGGAAGGAATGTTACCTTTTTCTTTTCTTGTGTTAAGGTGTTCAGCTCAGTGGAGATCGATTCCCCCACTGTGCGTTCCTCACAAGCTGGACTCGATGCATAGGGTCCCTTCCAACTGTAGAGTTCTGACATAATGGTGATGATATGTGACGTGATTTTTCTAGAACATTTTGAACCGCTATAGAGTCCTGCCCCTTTGACAGGGGAATTATTATCTAGTCATCAGACCTCACGGCTGGAATTGATCTAATTATATTTATTTATTTAAAATATTTTTACCCCACCTTCTCCTTAAAATGGACCCAAGGTAGCTTGTATCATTAAAAATACAACATTTGAAGCTTAAAAAAGTATACAAAGAATAAAAAGGATCGAAGAAATGGTAAAAGCAATATTAAAAACACGTTCAAAAGCAGAAAAGCATACCCATCCATTAAAAAAACCCGCTCAGGCAACCAATCACCAAGGGAAAGCCTGCCTGAAGAGAAAGATCTTCACCTGCTTGTGGAAGAGCAGCAAAGATGGGGCCAGCCTGGCCCCCAGTGGCAGGGAGTTCCAAAGTCTGGGAGCAACAGAAGAAGACCTCCTGTGTCCCCATCAGATGTACCTGTGGAGGTCTTGTCTGATTATCTTAACACTCGAGCAGGCTCATAAAGGAAGATGCAATCACTGAGATAACTTTAGTCCAGGCCATTCAGGCTTTATAGGTTAGAACCAGCTCTGTGAGTTTTGCCCGGAAACCAATTGGGAGAGCCAATGGAGCTGTCATAATAGGGGACATTATGTGATTCCTGTGGCCAGCCCCAGTCAGCAATCTGGCTGGCACGTTTTGGATCCGCTGACGTTTCCTGACACTTTCCATAGGCAGCCCCATGTACAGTGGGTAGTAGCGGTCCCCAACCTTTTTTGGGGGCCAGTTGGGGAAGGAGGGGCACCCTCGTGCGGATGCGCAACGGAGCAGGAGGGTGCTTGTGCGGGTGCGTGCATGCATGAAGGGAGGCTCATGCATGCGGGTGTGCACATGGGCAAAGGGTGGTGTACTTGGAGGCACACATGCACAAAGGGATGGGGGAGCACAGGCATGCATGCGCAAAGGGGCTGTGCGGGGGAGTGCTGGGGGAAGTCTGTCGACGCGGCCCGTTCTGGCTCAAGCCAAAGACTGTCACCAGGCTGCAGACCAGGGGTTGGGGACCTCTATGTTACAGTAATCCAGCCGGGAAGTAACTACAGTGGTGCCTCGCTTAACGAGCGCATCGTTTAACGATGAATCCGCATAGCGATGTCGCAATTGTGATAGGAAAAGCGATCGCATTGCTATGTTTAAATCGGGCTAAAATCGCATTGTGATGATCGGTAAGCATTTCGCTTACCGATCTTCGCAGTGCAATGGTTTTTTTAACAGCTGTTCGGCGCTTCCAAAATGCCCGCAGGATACAGAAAATGGCCACCCGCATTGTTTTCGCACCCTGCCCTCACTTACCGAGGGTGCGAAAATGGCGGCGCTATGGAGGAACATCGCAGAACGGTGAGTTTAGGGCCCCATAGGAACGTTTCTATGGGGTTTTCCGTTCCGTTTAGCGATGTTTCCACATAGCGACAATTAATCCGGAACGGATTAACGTCGCTATGCGGGGCACCACTGTATTGCATGGGTCACCAATGGCCAAATTAGACATTTCAAGAAAAGGGCACAGCTGGCACAGTTAAGTGAAACCACGCCCTCCACCATGGTGCAGCAGCCAGAAGATGACATGACTGTAAAGTAAAGCATCCCCTGAAAATGAGCCCTAATGTGTTTTTTGGAGAAAAAAAATGTATATAAGAACTTGTCTTATTTTTGGGTAAACAGGGTAGTTCCTCTGCCCCTTCAAAATCCAGCTTGTGCTTCTGGGAGTTCTTGGTGCACATACTGCTGAATCCTACCTTGTAGGATATTGAGCATAACTTTGCTAGTGTGTGAAATGAGTGCAATTATACGGATGTTGGAGCATTCTTTGGCACTACCCTTCTTTGGTATTGGGATGTAGACTGATCTTTTCCAGTCCTCTGGCCACTGCTGAGTTTTCCAAACTTGCTGGCATACTGGGTGTAGCACCTTAACAGTGTCATCTTTTAAGAGTTTAAATAGTTCCACTAGAATTCCATCACCTACACTGGCCTTGTTGTTAGACAATCTTTCTAAGGCCCACTTGACTTCACTCTGCAGAATGTCTGGCTCAAGGTCAGCAACCACACTATCTGGGTTGTCCGGGGCATCCAGATCTTTCTGGTATAATTTTTCTGTGTATTATTGCGACCTCTTCTTGATGTCTTCTGCTTCTGTGAGGTCCCTGACATTTTTGTCCTTTATCATGTCCATCTTTGCACAAAATGTTCCTTTAATATCTCCAGGTTTTTTGAACAGATCTTTGGTTTTTCCCTTCCTATTATTTTCCTCTATATCTTTCCATTGTTCATTTAAGAACGCGCTCTTGTCTCTCGCTGCTGTTCTTTGGAAGTGCACATTCAATTTTCTGTAACTTTCCCTATCTCCCTTGCATTTTGTTTCCCTTCTCTGCTATTTGCAGCCACTTTACTTTCTTGCTTTTCCTTTTCTTTGGGATGGTTTTTGTTGCTGCCTCCTGTGCAATGTTACGAGCCTCTATCCATAGTACTTCAGGCACTCTGTCCACCAAATCTAGTTCCTTAAATCTGTTGATTATACCTGAATAACTCAGTGGTTTTTCCTACTCTCTTCAGTTTAAGCTTGAATTTTGCTATGAGAAGCTGATGATCAGAGCCACCATCAGCTCCAGGTCTTGTTTTTGCTGACTATATAGAGCTTCTCCATCTTTGGCTGCAGAGAATATACTCAATCTGAATTGAATTTGGCCATTTTAATATGGTTTAAATAAATTACAGATGTGCTTTAGCCTGATGAATTATTTTATAGCGTTCAGATATTGTAATTCATTGTCCTTTTTTGTTGCACCCTCCTTTTTAAAACATATTTGTAAGCTACTCTGGGTCCTCTCCAGGAAGAAGGCAGGTGTTAAATGAAATAAACACATAAGTAAATAAATAAATGCCTAACTATTTTATTGCAACCATTATTACATGTTACACTTATAGTAACCCTCACTTACATGTAGTGTTCAAGGTGGCTTACAAATATCAGTAATGCAGAATAAAGGCAGTCAAAGGGGAAGACCATGTCAAGTGTAAGCTCTTAAAAGTCAGCTAAGTCTATAAACTTAGTCATCATCTCCTGGCAAATAGAAGAGAGGGGGTTATGTAGGCAGTGACAGATTTTACTTTCTTGGGCTCCATGATCACTGCAGATGGTGACAGCAGCCACGAAATTAAAAGACGCCTGCTTCTTAGGAGGAAAGCGACGACAAACCTTGACAGCATCTTAAAAAGCAGAGACATCTCCTTGCCGACAAAGGTCCGCATAGTCGAAGCTATGGTTTTTTCCAGTAGCGATGTATGGAAGTGAGAGCTGGACCATAAAGAAAGCTGACCGTCGAAGGATTGATACTTTTGAATTGTGGTGCTGGAGCAGACTCTTGAGAGTTCCCTGGACCGCAAGGAGACCAAACCTATCCGTTCTGAAGGAAATCAACCCAGAGTGCTCACTAGAAGGACAGTTCCTGAAGCTGAGGCTCCAATCCTTTGGCCATCTCATGAGAAGAAAAGACTCCCCGGAAAAGACGCTGATGTTGGGAAAGTGTGAAGGCAAGAGGAGAAGGGGACGACAGAGGACGAGACGGCTGGACAGTGTCATCGAAGCCACCAACATGAATTTGACCAAACTCCAGGAGGCAGTGGAAGACAGGAGGGCCTGGCGTGCTCTGGTCAATGGGGTCACGAAGCGTCAGACACGACTAAACAACAACAACAAAAGTCTATAAACAAGGGATCTGAAATCATCACAACAAATATTAATTTTCACATTCCTGCTCATTTATTTTGGCACATTTTAAATTCTCCAGAGCACAAAAGCTTGGAAGCTGATTGTCCGGATATGTGTGTGTGTGTGTGTGTGTGTGTGTTTATGCCCCACCTCTCCCAAATGGAGTCACAATCTCCCCTTAAGGGGGACTTCACTTGACAGGAAGTCAATGCAAGGCTCGAGAGGCAATGCTGTCAGCTCACAACAGAAAGGGCTCATAAGCCGCGAAGCCTGTTACGAACACAACGTCTTACTCCAGACTGTCCTTGATAACATCCGCCACTGCAGGAAACAACGCACAGCGGCCTGGCTGAGCCTCACCAATGCCTTTGGCTCCATCCCAACGCAACCACATCTTGGAAAGACTTGCTGACTTTGGTATGCCCAAGGACTTTCTAGGGCTAGTCTGTGAATTCTACGATGGATGCTCCACCACCACCAGCGTGAAACTGAGAAAGTCTGTGCAAAGGCGGGAGTTAAACAAGGCTGCCTCGTTAGCCCCCTAGGATTTAACCTGGCCAGGGTGGAGCTGCTTCTCCAGAACATTCCCACACGTGCTTTTTGGAAAAGAGCCATGGCTACACTCATGTTCAAAAGAGAAGACCCCTCAAACCTGAAGACGAACTTCACTTACTGGATGGAAGTATCATTGCTCCCTATACCTTTAAGAAATGAAAACTAATTTTATGAATATCAATATTAAAATTAATAGAATTATTAAGAGAAGTTCAGAGAGCAATTTCCCCAGAGTATCTTTGCTCTCTGGCTGTCAAAAGATCTTTGTCTTTGAACCTTGAGCAAACACCAGGTTTATACATGGAGTGGACAGAGGAAGCCCCTCTTCTGTCTGTCAGGTCCAAGAAGCCATTGAATATATAAAGGACATATCAGATATTAAACTGATAAGAACAGATACTACATTTGATCTTAACCAAAAGGCAAAGAAGCAATACCTGAAGTTCTAAAAAAAACACCGGGTTTCCCAGAGCCAGCATCCTCCCAAGGACCTGAGAGCGAGGCAATGGGCCGAACCGCCCAGTGCCCCCTCACCAACCGCCCTCTCTCGGATCCCATGCTGCTTGCTCCGAAAAGGGCATACTTTCCGTCCAGAGGGAAAGCAAAAGCCTGAGAGGAAAACTGGCGAGAAATTCTGTGGATTCTTCAGATCTGGTCCTTTTCTCGAGGGGGAGTCGGATCCTCCGGGCAGTCATTGGACGTCTCTTTGCATATCCCCGCCCATTTCTCCCATCATGCTCTGCAAAAGCATTCTGCGTACTGGCGGCTGCCAGAGGTCCCCCTCGCTTCACTTTTGGTGGAGGGGATGCCCCCGTTCCCCCCCCCATGCAATCCGAGGGCTTGGATTGGAAAAGGGCAAGATGCACCAGGCCGATTCTTTAACAAAATTATATATATTCACGGGATTTCCAGGGTTTTCCAGGTAGACCCGACTCGGAAGTGGTTTCTCCTTGTCTTCTTCCTGGGGAGCCCTGGGACAACAGGGCAGCTGGCCCAAGGCCACCCAGGCCGGCTCTTCTCTCCTCGGAGGCCCACTGGGGGAACTGAACCAGCAACCTCTGGCTCTTCAGAGACCTGAAGCACTGAGCTATCCAGTGGCTGAGGGATGTAAAAAAAAAGATTAATAAAAACAAACACAAACGATGAAGCAGAAAACACAAGGACAGGCAAAATTGAAAACTTTCCACACCAGGGGATTTCTAAGCAACCGAGGCGCACATGTGGCTAAAGAGATATTTTCTACTCCGAAAAAAAACTCCACTCATTTTAGAGGGGCAAAAGAGGGTTAAGAAGCTGAGGGACAGAAGAGATCGGAAACCTCCGATTCACAGAAGTCGATTGCCAGAAGTCGAAGGTGACTTGACGGCCCACAAGAAAAACAGCATTCGATACGTAGTTCTCAAAATAACAAAACCAATTTTAAAAAATAGACAGAAACTCTCACCAGACGCTATAGAGTGAAAACAACAACAGGCGACATTGAAAAGTTCCACACTAAGTTTTTATACCAGCAAGCAAGGTGCACCTATTACTAAAAGAGATCTTTTTTATTCTAAACAACTCCACCAAAGGTTTATAGTGGGAAAAGACTGTTTTAACAAATGGTAACAGAAGCAGGGGTAAAAGGAGCAGAAAGGCAGAGTCTGTTCTGCACAAGAAAGGAGGGACCAGGGAACACTTCCCTTAAGGGTGTTTTTTGCAGCATTTCAACCACACCAGTTTTTGCACCTGAAAAAAAAGACAGCACAGCACAATGTGTGGAAGTGGAAGAGGGAAAACTGAGAATCAGAATCACAGGGTGTTTTTTTCTTTAATGGATTGTTGTTCTCTGCTGCTTTTCAATTTTTTTAGTATGAATTTCATTTACTGTTTTTAATACAATACTTGCTAACGTCCTTTCAAATATTTCTCCCCTTCCTGGTTTTTAGCTTTTAAAGATTGTCTTTTTCTTGTTGCACATCAGTGCCTTGGGTGCCTCTAAGGAGAAAGGCAGGGTGCAAATAAATAAATAAATAAATAAATAAATAAATAAATAAATAAATAAATAAATAAATAAATAAATAAATAAATGAATGAATGAATGAATGAATGAATAAACAAACAAACAAACAAACAAATAAATAAATAAATAAATAAATAAATAATAAATAAATAAATAAATAAATAAATAAATAAATAAATAAATAAATAAATAAATAAATAAATAAATAAATAAATAGCTTCCCCACTGATCCCCTCCCCGCGACCCTTGGAGATGTGGTAAAAGCGTTCTTTAGAACTACCTTTACACGAAACAGAGAGGGATTCAGAATGATCCGTCCCTATTGCCAGCAAAATCGGGTCCTGTAATTTTGCTCTAGGCGACTTCTCACTCTTTCACTCTTTCTCGATTTTAAATAAACAATCTGGAAGGTCTGCTCTTCCTCTTTTATTACTTTAGGACCCTAATTTCGTAGCGTAATGTGGCCAGATCAAAACAATCCTAGTTCCAAAATATCCAATTTACTACAGTAGCTTAGTCTAAACAAGGAGACAGCTTACAGACAATTTGTCTTTTTATATTTTATTATAAAAGATATCATTTCAACAAGCTCATTTTAACGTCATTCAGTATTTCCAAATTATTTCCAAAATAACCCCCAGCCTTAGCCACCAGTCATTTCCTCTATAAAGTGAAAATAATGAACTGTCTAACTATATCTTAAATAAGCATTCTTATGCAATCTCAAAATAAAGTCCTGTCGGTGTGTCGTCTCTCTCCCTTCCATCTCTTCTCCGTCACTCTCCGTCTCTCTTCGCCCATCTTTCTTAAATTAAGCCGTTGTGTCCTTGTCCATTGGAGTTTTGATAAGATAAGGGTCAGCTTGTTCTTCTTTACTTTTTTTTCTTCTGCTGGAAAAAGAACTGACCTTGTACAATTTTTTCTTCCTAATTAACCCCTGGACATTAGTCAGCTTCTAGTTGTTTCCTTGCTGTAATGAAACAAAATCCATCTCTATTCTACTTTTAAAATGTTCATAATCAAATTCATGACAGGAGAGTCCACCAACTCTTCTCGACTCCAGGGAGATGCTTGCAACGCACAAGGCGGCACCTTTCGACTTGCAGGCGAGCCTTGCCAACTCGCCGGGTTGGAGGGCTCCGAATCCCCGTCACCTGCACAAACCACGAAGTCGGAGGACAAAGTCCGTAGTTCCTGACCAGCAAAGACCCTCTTTCTCTAGTGATCAAACCACTGGTAAAAAAATTAACTATTTTTCCTTTAAAATGCAGGCAAGGAGGGGGGAGAGAGAAAGGGAAACCCAAAAAATGAGAGAAACAGAGTTAAACCACTTGCAAGCCATTCAAGGGCTCAGTAAGAATGGATCTCACTAACACAAATGCCTCAAGTTACCGGAAGCCAGATTTTGGTGGACGATCAGGAAAAACTTCTTCATTGTTAGAGCAGTACGAACTAGGACCATGGACCCAGTGACCTCGGGAGTTGGTGAGGGCTCCAACACTGGAGCCATTCAAGAAAAACCTGGATCCTCCCCTGGCAGATACACCTTGATCTGCATTCCTGCACTGAGCAGAAGGTTGGATTCAGTGGCCTTTGAACTCCATTATTCTAGTCATTTCTTATTACTGGCACCATAATGGCTTGAATTCAAATGTACAGCGGGCCATCATTACCCTGGATTTGGCCAGAAATGGATATGAAAAAAAAAAACAAGTTCCTAGATAGCAATTCCTAAATTTTTTGGGGGGGGGGTGTGGCATTTTGAAGAACGATCTTGGAAGAGGATGCCAGGGCTTAGTGAAGGAGAGAGATTCCTGTGGAGCTGCAGAGCTTGGATTCCTCATGGTGCCCAGAGAGGGGCCAAACTGGGTAGCAGCACAACTCCGAAAGAAGAATAAGCCACGTCTGAGCATTCTGCACCTAGAAAAGATTTGTCCACAGTCAGAATCGATGGCATGCAATTATTATTAAAGGTCTTTGGGCAACCCTGAAGGTAAAGACTACACAGTGGGAGAAGCTTCCTTTGCGGGCTCAGGTGTGAAGGCATCCGCCTTAGTTTTACAGTTTTCTGGATTTGTGATACCCGAACCAATAAAAGATAACCTTCGCTTCTTGAATTAAATAATACAAAAAGAATCAAAATAGTTCTAATTTCTTAAAAGATCCTGCATTTCCAAGATGGTTGTCTCTTGTTTTTCCTCTAATCTAAATTTTAACTTTCCACTTTCTGCCCCCAATAAATCATACGATTTCTCGAGAAGCCAGGCCTCCATTCTGTCCAGAATTCCTGATTAACTCTCCCTGAAACGTGTGTGATCATGGTAGCTGACACAGGCGACCAGGATCCTTAGAAGATCAGGAAAGCCCCATTTCTTGACATAAGGAATAGAAAAAAAGTGCAACTAAATGCTATGGGACTACAGTTCCTATCAGCCAGCACATCCAATGTGGAGGGATGATGGGATCTGTAGTCCCCACAACACCTGGAGGGTTGCACATTGACCATCTTTGTTTTTAGTGCCATGAAAATAAATAAAGAAATAAAGCCGTTGCATAGAAGCCCCTCCAGATCACTCCCTGGGCCGCCTTTGTGACTTTTCGGCAGGTCGTCCCCAGGCCCAAACAAAGGGGGCAAGGCCAGGTCGGCAAGGGACCCTTAACTGTTACTTATGGGGCTGCAGAAGCAGAGCAGAGGTGAGTCCTCTTGAGATATTTCGACCCTTGGGGATTTTATACTACATGAGCTTGTGGAGAGAAGACCTTGATGGGCAAAATGGCTGCCCAGATAATAATGAGATACAGTGGTGCCTCAATTAGCGAGCGCTTCGATTAGCGATGAAATCGATTAGTGATGACTTTTTCGGGGCATTTTGGTGCTCTGATTAGCGATGGTCCCTATGGGCAATTTTCGACTAGCAATGGTTTGGGACCATGCTTCGAATAGCGATTAAATTTTCGGTCCCCTGTTTCGATTTGCGATGGTTTAAACAGCTGAGATGCATTGAATAGGTTTCAATGCATTTCAGTTGGGGAACCGCGTTTTGATTAGCGATGTTTCCTATGGAGATTTTCGCTTACAGACTGCAATCCGTTCCCATTGG
The DNA here is from genome assembly GCF_051106095.1 of Pogona vitticeps. NCBI lineage: Eukaryota > Metazoa > Chordata > Lepidosauria > Squamata > Agamidae > Pogona > Pogona vitticeps. The sequence continues at coordinate 14,617,587 of NC_135784.1, forward strand.
AACGGATTATCCAGTTTTCAATGCATTTCAATGGGAAACTGTGTTTCGATTAGCGATCAAATCAATTAGCGATGTTTTTTGCGGAATGCATTAACATCGCTAATCGAGGCACGACTGTATATGATAAGGTCCACCTTTAGGACATACTGCCCATGTCAGCTCCTGCATCATAAGGGCCACCGTTAGGATAGACAAATATTATATATATTAGACAAATATTTTATATAGAGGTGGCCCTTATGATGCAGGAGTTGACATGGGCAGTCTGTCCTAAACGTGGCCATTATGATGCAGGAGATGACATGGGCAGTCTGTTCTAAAGGTGGCCCTTATGATGCAGGAGATGACATGGGCAGTCTGTTCTAAAGGTGGCCGTTACCATGTGGAGCTGACATGGGAAGTCTGTGCAAAAGGTTGTTCTCTAAATACCTAGCACTTTGCGAGAAATTATAGTTTAGGCCAGGGTGCAAGATGGAGCATGTTTTGCAAGCCATTTTCTAAGGTAGAGTTGGCTGCCTTGGGTTCCTGGACATAAAGAAAGTCCAAAGAGAGCCCTAATAGATGCAGTTTGGCTGGAAAAGCTTTAGGCCATTAGCTGTTATCGACCTCTTTCTGTAGAAGGTTAAGATATCCCATGGAGGGATCAGCATGTATTTTACCTTGTTCCAATGTCTAAAGGCAAAGAGCCAAGCACTGCATTCTAGTGACGTTAGACCAGTCTCTAATCGTAAGGCAGCTGCAGGGAAACATCTTGGCATTCCCAAAATGGATCTTAGAAAAATTGAAAGAACACTATTGTTGTTTTTGCCTAGTCGTTTAGTCGTGTCTGACTCTTCGTGACTCCATGGACCAGAGCAGGCCAGGCCCTCCTGTCTTCCACTGCCGCCCAGAGTTTGGTCAAATTCATGTCGTCCGCTTTTCCTCTTGCCTTCACACTTTCCCAACATCAGGGTCTTTTCCAGGGAGTCTTCTCTTCTCATGAGATGGCCAAAGTATTGGAACCTCAGCTTTAGGATCTGTCCTTCCAGTGAGCACTCAGGGTTGATTTCCTTTAGAATGGATAGGTTTGTTCTCCTTGCAGCCCAGGGGACTCTCAAGAGCCTCCTCCAGCACCACAATTCAAAAGCATCAATTCTTCGGCAGTCAGCTTTCTTTATCATCCAGCTCTCACTTCTATACCTCACTACTGGAAAAACCATAGATTTGACTATTCGGACTGTTGTTGGCAAGGTGATGTCTCTGCCTTTTAAGATGCTGAAAAGGTTTGTCATTGCTTTCCTCCCCTCTTAGTTTTTTTGATGTTGAGCTTCAGATCATTTTTTGCACTCTCCTCTTTCACCGTCATTACAAGGTTCCTTAATTCCTCCTCACTTTCTGCCATCAGAGTGGTATCATCTGCATATTGGAGGTTGTTGGTATTTCTTCCGGCAATCTTAATTCCAGCTTGGTATTCTTCCAGTACGGCCTTTCGCATGATGTATTCTGCATATAAGTTAAATAAACAGGGGGACAATATACAGCCTTGTCGTATTCCTTTCCCAATTTTGAACCAATCAGTTGTTCCATATCCTGTTCTAATTGTTGCTTCCTGTCCCACGTATAGGTTTCTCAGGAGGTAGATAAGGTGGTGAGGAACTCCCATTTCCTTAAGCACTTCCCATAGTTTGGTGTGGTCCACACAGTCAAAAGCTTTTGCATAGTCAATGAAGCAGAAGTAGATGTTTTTCTGGAACTCTCTGGCTTTCTCCATAATCCAGTGCATGTTAGCAATTTGGTCTCTAGTTCCTCCGCCCCTTCGAAATCCAGCTTCTACTTGTGGGAGTTCTCGGTTCACATACTGCTGAAGCCTACCTTGTAGGATTTTGAGCATATCCTTGCTAGCGTGTGAAATGAGTGCAATTGTATGGTAGTTGGAGCATTCTTTGGCACTTCCCTTCTTTGGGATTGGGTTGTAGACTGATCTTTTCCAGTCCTCTGGCCACTGTTGAGTTTTCCAGACTTGCTGGCATATTGAATGTAGCTCCTTTACAGTGTCATCTTTTAAGATTTTAAATATTTCAACTGGAATGCCATCACCTCCACTGGCCTTGTTGTTAGACAAGCTTTTTAAGGCCCACTTGACATCACTCTCCAGAATGTCTGGCTCAAGGTCAACAACCGCACTATCTGGGTTATCCGGGATATCCAAATGTTTCTCGTATAATTCCTTTGTGTATTATTGCCACCTCTTCTTGATGTCTTCTGCTTCTGTTAGGTCCCTACTATTTTTGTCCTTTATCATGTTCATCTTTGCACAAAACGTTCCTTTAATATCTCCGATTTTCCTGAACAGATCTCTAGTTTTTCCTTTTCTATTATTTTCCACAATTTCTTTGCATTGTTCATTTAAGAAGGCCCTTTTGTCTCTCCTTGCTCTTCTTTGGAAGTCTGCATTCCATTTTCTGTATCTTTCCCTATCTCCCTTGCATTTTCTATCCCTTCTCTTCTATGCTATTTGTAAGGCCTCGTTAGACAGCCACTTTGCTTTCTTGCAGTTCCTTTTCTTTGGGATGGTTTTTGTTGCTGCCTCCTGTACAGTGTTACAAGACTCTATCCCAAGTTCTTCAGGCACTCTGTCCACTAAATCTACTTCCTTAAATCTGTTCTTTACTTCCACTGTGTATTCATAAGGGATTTGGTTTTGATTACACCTGACTAGCCCAGTGGTTTTTCCTACTCTCTTCAGTTTAAGCTTGAAATTTGCTATGAGAAGCTGATGATCAGAAGCACAATCAGCTCCAGGTCTCGTTTTTGCTGACTGTATAGAGCTTCTCCATCTTTGGCTGTGGAGAATATATGGTAATCAATTTGATTTCCATCAGCAATCCATGAAGGGGAACACTCTCTATACTTGTGAGAAATCCTGGGATCCACGTTGGTATACCATATAACAGTTGGGGCAAAATCTTGAATAACAGCTGGTATAAATTGTCTGCATTCAATGCAGTAAAGAAAAAAATGGTAGATAGCTTTCTATGTGTTCTGGACTACTTCGATTATGGACCCACTTGACTCAACTTTTTTGGCAGTCCAGGGTATCTGCAATATGATCCGATCAGGCCGAGGGTGTCTGCAAAGATGACCATAATATTGTTTTGTTAATATTTAAGGAGTGGTTTCACCAATTCCTACCCCCCCCCCATGAATCTCCCTGCCTGAGTGTGGATTCGAACCCTAGTCTCGCCCATCTGCTACTCCCTCCTGGGTTGTTTTAGCTTTGCATAGCCTTGCTATAATCTTTGCTTTGAGAAAGAAAGATTTTTGATTCCTTCCTGCAGGCTGATTTATTGTACAGACTAGAGGTGGGAAAGCCAGAATCAGCTGCTTGTGGAGCGAGAAAAGGGATTTGTATGGAAAAGCCGACTACATGAAGGAATTCCAGGAAAGGATGATGCCGAAGACCCTGAACAGAGAAGCCTTGAACTCTGGCATAGGGTGTCGGGGCTTCAGAGAATTCGATCACCAGGAGGATGCTTGGCCCCGAGAAGTCTGCAGCCACCTCCATCATCTTTGCCGTGAATGGCTGAAGCCGGAGCAACACACGAAGGCTCAGATTCTGGACCTGGTGGTCCTAGAGCACTTCCTGGCCATCCTTCCCCCGGAGATGTCCAGCTGGGTGAGGGAATGTGAAGCGGAGACCAGTTCCCAGGCGGTGGCCCTGGCCGAAGGCTTCCTCCTGAGCCAGGCGGAGGAGAAAAAGCAGGTGAGATCAACGATTAGTCCTGGGAATTATAGGCCCGGTTGAGAAAAACAATTTCCCTGTAGCCACAAATCCCATCAGCCCCTGGCCGGTGACCCTGGTTGGTGGTTGGTGCATTCTGGGGCTTTGTTTATCTTTTCCAAGGGCTGTGAAGGCCCAACATCTCCCACAAATCGGCCCCTGGCCGTGCTTACAAGGGCATATTGGGATTTGTTGTCCTCTTTTTTTAAAAAAGCTCTCATTCCAAGGGGCTTAGAATGGCCAGCTTTTCTGCCCAATCAGCCTGGAGGTCATTATCCCAAAGATCTGATTTCCCAGGGACTTGAATTTGCACTAGCCACTTTTTCTGCTAAGTTTTCACGAAGGAAGGCATAACCCCAAAACTTGCCTTGTCTTGTTCCATTACTTCTCCAATCCTCTGTCTACATGCCGGAGCAGTCGGAAGTGGCTAAGAATACCTCCGGGACAGAAGGAGATCTGTCAGATGCTAAACAGAAGCTGCTCTTTTGGAATGACAACCTGGAGGAGGATGAAGGTGATACTTCACTGGGTAAGGATTGCTGAAGGATTGCTTCTGTTTCGTTGGTGTTCTGTGCCTTCAAGTCAGAAACCGCGTATAAGGACGCAAATAGGGCTTTCCAGGTAAGTGAGATATCCAAGGAGTGGTTTTACCGGTTCCACATTCTCAGTGAGTTTCCACGCCTGAGTGGGAATTCGAACACAGGACTCTGGAGACGCAGTCTGTCCCTCTCTTAATCACACTACACTGGGTATCACTGAATATCTCTAAAACCTATAGGCTTTAGAGAAAGGGGCAAAAGCCTATAGGTGGAAAAGCTGCAGAAGAGAGCATCTCAAATGATGACTGAGCTGGGGCACCTCCCTGAGGAGGAAAGGCTACAGCGTGTGGGGCTCTTGAGTCTAGAGCAGTGGTTCTTAACGTGGGCGATAATGCCCCCCAGGGGGCAATTTCATTTTTCAGGGGGGCGGTAGAATGAAAAGGGGCGGCGTGGGGGCGGTAGAGCAGAAGGGGGCGGTAGGGGGCGCTGGAGCAAGCCAAATCTGTGAAGATGGCTGTAGCCTTTTTACAATGTGCATGACTATATATTTTCCTCCAATCTTAATTTAGTTTCAGAGTTTTCATCTTGAAATTTTTAGTTCCTGCATTGCGGGGTTTTTTTATACCCTTTTTATATTTCTTTTTGTGTCTTAAAATTCGCTTGCAACTAAATCATTAAATGTTACTTTTTGGGGGCTTTTCATTTTCTTGGAATTGAATTTTGTTTTCAGGGATCATTGGATTTAAGTGTCTTAAATAAGTAAGTAAGTAAGTAAGTAAGTAAGTAAGTAAGTAAGTAAGTAAGTAAATAAATAAATAAATAAATAAATAAATAAATAAATAAATAAATAAATAAATAAATAAATAAATAGGATATCATCACCGCGGGGAGGGGGGCGATGATAACTTCCTCAATGGCTCAAGGGGGCATTTTTTCAAAAAGGTTAAAAACCACTGGTCTAGAGGAAAGGCGCCTGAGGGGGGAACGTGATGGAGAGGTATCAAATTCTGCAGAGGGTGAATAAAGTGGATAGAGGGAAGCTCTTTTCCCTCTCAGGCAATACCAGAACCAGGGGACCTCCACTCCAGTGAAGTGTTGAGAGAGTAGGACAGACAAAAGAAGATATTTATTGACCCAGAGGGTGGTTAGTCCATGGAACTCCTTGCCACCAGATGGGGTGATGGCATCTGGCCTAGATGCCTCGAAAAGGGGGTTTGACAGATTCCTGGACGAAAAGTCCATCGCAGGTGAGAAGCCAGGATGATGGGGATATACAGTCTCCGGGCTTAAAAGAAAGTTCCTCCAAATTCCAGATGCAGGTGAGGGGGATCAGGAGATAGATATCCAGTTGTCCCATGGGCTCCCAGAGGCCTCTGGTGGGGGCCACTGAGAGATCCAGACAGCTGGACCGAGATGGGCCCTTGGCCTAATCCAGCAGGGCTCCTCTTAGGTTCTTATGTGGTTTTACTATTTTCCCCGTGTGTGCGGATATGGGGAGAAAAATGGGTATAATTTTCTATATTTTAGACACAGACTGGATTTTAGTAAAGTAAAGTTTTGTGTAGCACATCATAGTAGGCATCCTTCAGTCTCGAGAGACTATGGTAACGTTCTCTGTATGAAGGTCTTGGTACAGTGTCTTGTGTGGCTGAGGAGGCCAATTCGAGAGTGACAATCTCTTCCACATTGAAGACAATGTCCCCTGTCCAGCTTCCTGGCTTTGCTTGTTTCGGGACTGCCTCTTTGCCTCAGCCTGCTGAACAAGTGTCTCTTCAAATTGGGAGAGGCCGTGATGCACTGCATGCCTCCAGGCTGAACGCTCAGACGTCAAGGTTTCCCATCTGTTGAGGTCCATTCCTAAGGCCTTCAGATCCCGCTTGCAGATGTCCTTGTAACGCAGCTGTGGTCTCCCTCGGGGGCGGCTTCCCTGCACTAATTCTCCATACAGGAGATCTTTTGGAATCCGACAATCAGCCAGTCTCATGACATGCCCAAGCCAACGTAAACATCGCTGTTTCAATAATGTATACATGCTGAAAATTCCAGCTCGTTCTAGGACTACTCTATTTGGAACTTTGTCCTGCCAGGTGATACCAAAAATGTGTCGGAGGCAACGCATATGGAAGGTGTTCAACTTCCTCTCCTGCCATGCACAAAGGGTCCAGGACTCGCTGCAGTACAGGAGTGTGCTCAGGACACAGGCTCTATAGACCTGGATTTTGGTGTATGCCGCCAACTTCTTATTAAGCCATACTCTCTTTGTGAGTCTAGAGAACATGGTGGCTGCTTTCCCTATGCGTTTATCCAGCTCGACATCTAGGGAGAGAGTATCAGAGATGGTTGAGCCAAGGTACACAAATTCATGAACAACCTCCAATTCTTGCATGGAGATAGTAATAGAGAGAGGTGAGTCCACGCCCTGGCACAACAGTGTAGCACAACAGTTTAAGGAAACTCCTGTGAGAGCATAATTCTCTTGAATAATTGAAATATAACATCTATGTACAGCAGGGGTGAGCAACATCTGTTGCCCTCGGGCTCAATTTTTGCTACACGGGGCTATCCATGAGTTTCAAAGTCCACCTTCTTCTTCCCAAAGTGGCTAGAATTCTAATTCTGGCTTTCAAAAGGAATTATTTTGTGTGTGTGTACGTGCACATGTAATACCTTGTAGATATTTTGTAAGGCAGATCCCTACACCTGGAGGCTTTGAAAAGCAGTTGTTCACATTATTTTCACCAGCATTCTTGTAAAGTTTTGAATTTCTGGTCAAATTCCTTTGTGTGATGCAGTAGAAGTACAGAGATCCACAGAGCAGATGTGACAGGGTTCGTCACTAGGGTGTGACAGTTCCTTGATTTTGGACGGGGGGGGGGGAGAAATGGAAGGGTCGAGTTCCTTGAAATAGAAATTTGATTAACAGCATGAACGGATTTGTCAGCAACAACTTCTGCAGGGCTCACAGCAGAATAGCGACAAGTTCTCCAATTGTCCACCCCTTTCTCCTTCCCTGGCCCTGAAGATCTTAACAGCTCTCTCTGAGACATTTTTTTAGGAGAAAGAATAAAAACATTTCAGTACCGCCAGGCATGAACAGATCAACAGAAAGACAACATGCAACACAAAAGGCTTCCAACATACTAAAGAGAGGGAACTAGAATGCTCAGCAGAGAGGCGGGGCTGTCTTTGAATGCTGAGATGGGAAGGAATGATTGGTTGGTGCTGGATAAATTGACAGGCACCCAAGCCCAGAAAAGTCCCTCTCAGCCAAACAAGCGACAGGCATCATGCGAGGTTGCAAAAAGTCCCAACAAAGCTCCAGTTTTAGGGGTCTGAAGGAGGCTGGGTTCAGAAATGGTCTTGGGGTGTCACGTACAAGCTGTACTATGCATAGACATGGTCTAGAGGGGCAGGGAAAAGATCAAATAAATAAATAAATAAATAAAATATACCTGATATAAAGAATAAAATATATTCTCCCACAAACTTTTCCCTCCTTACAGGTGGTGAAGCTGTGCCAGGAACGTGTACAACTAGATCATCTGCTGTGGAGAATGGAATCGGAGTGGCTTTTGAGGTCAGGAAAGATGAAGTCAAGGATGAAGTCGCCCATGGCTTGAAAGTATCTGCCTCTTTCTCTTTGATTCTTTGCATCCGTAACCTGTGGGAAACCCACCTGCAAACCGGGAGGGCAAGCATGTCCTTCTGAGTCATAATAATAACCTTTGAGCTGCAAGGCTGGAAAGGGACCCTAGAGATCATCCAGTCCAGCCCCTGTCAAGCAGGCCCAGTGGGGGAATTGAACTCCCAACCTCTGGCTCCACAGGCAGGGATCTAAACCACAGAGCTATCCAGCAGTTCTTATTTTAGTTGCCAGGGACGAGCAGATAAAAGCAAGGTGGTTAGGATCCCAGAGCTAGCAGGAGAGTCATTGCGGTAAATAGGCTCTGTCAAAGGAGACCAGTGAATATTATTCATGATAAACATACAGCTACACATATTTAAATTTTTTGAAATATATTCTGTAGGCTTCCAAGAGGCTTGGTATGGCGTTATTAGTACTGTGTATTTTAGTTGTTGCGAGTCACCTTGGAACTCCTAAGGGGGGGAGAAAGGTAGCATGTAAATAAATCAAACAAAAAACAAATATTATTTTTATTGATTAAAATTATTACCTTGCCCTTCTCCCAAAAAAGGACCCAGTATAATATTAAACACAATATTAAAAATCAGAAAACAGTAAATGAGAATAAAGAGGCCCCACCTTGCTCCTGGTCATGGTGTAGAGAATGAGGAATAAATTTATTGTCTGACAGTTCCCGACCATTAGATCCAGGCAGTGGCCAGTAATTTTGGATCTGGGTAGCCTCAGTTGTTGAACAAATAACTAATTAAACAGTTAGGCCCAGAAATAACGTTTGGCAAGTTGGTGGTCAAGGAGACAAAAATGAAAATCTGATTTATTTAATGTTTTTTTCCCCACCTGCTGCTTTTCTGTCCGAGAACACCCAGAATCGGGTTTTGGACCTAAAGCTCTGACCCCTTCTGTTGGCTAATGTGATCCTCCTCTTACTTGCGCTGTTTATGGCCTTCATAAGTAAAATATGTTCATTTTTTTTAAAAAAAGAAGAAGCACACACTGGAAACGCCCTGGAAAAGCCTTTTGTGGGATCCTGCAAGGCAAAAGACCAGTCTCCATATATTAATGATTTCCTACCATCCGTGGAGGAACCATTTTAGCATTGAAAGGGGAAAAAAGTATTTTCTTCTCTTTTAGAATCCACTAATCTTGGAAGAGGTGACTGTGTGTTTTACCGAGGAGGAGTGGGCGTTGCTGAATCCGGAGCAAAGAGCTTTGCATGAGGAAGTTATGGCGGAGATTCATGCAAATGTAGCCTCTTTAGGTAAAGATCCCATTTATCCTTTTGTTAAGAGAAAATATTTAAGTGAGAATGTTTATTATTTACGAGATGATTCTCCCTGGGTTTGAACAGCCAGCATTCTGTTTTTCTAATCTAGAAGAAGTTAGGGAACTTTTTAGAGGAAAGTGGTTACCCTTGTTATAAAAACATTTAATCATCATCTTAGGAGTGAAAAGCTGATACAGTGGCATTCCGGATTAATCGTCGCTATGCAAAAACATCGCTAAACGGATCGAAAAACCCCATAGGAACGCATTTAACTTAGTTTAATGCGTTCCTATGGGGCCCAAACTCACCGTTCAGCGAAGTTCCTCCATAGCGCCGACATTTTTGCGCCCTCGGTAAGCGAAGGCAGGGCGCGAAAACACTAGTGTGGGCCATTTTGGGCACTCGCCGGCCATTTTGGAACCGCCGATCAGCTGTTGTAAAAACATCGCAATGCGAAGATCGGTAAGCGGAATGCTTACCGATCATCGTAATGCGAGTTTTTCCCTATCTAAACATCGCTTTTGCGATCGCAAAAGCGACACCGCTATGCAGATTCATCGTTAAATGGTGCGCTCGTTAAGCGAGGCACCACTGTACTGTCCTACTTTGGGCACATCATGAGAAGGCAGGATTCTTTGGAAAATACTATAATGCTGAGAAAGGTGGAAAATAGCAGGAAAACAGGAAATACATGATGGATTGACTCCCTAAAGGAAGCCAAAGGCTTGAGTTTGCGGGACCTAAGCCAGAAAAGTTGAGAACACGGCATTTTGGAGATCACATAAGCTAGAGATAACTTGATGAAATATAAGAGCAGTCTCATTAAACAGTAACTGTGATAAAGCAATGCATTAAAACGGCAATCTTGGCCAGAGATCCCAGGATAGGATAGGCTAAAATGAGGCCCTATGCCAAGAGTGGGAATTTAAGAGAAATATACCCTAACAGGATATTCCTGCTAACTCCTGGTGGGGGTTAAGCTAAGAAATGAATTCAGCTCTGAAAGCTTTCAAGCTTTTAGAAAAGTCAGCTCAAAGAGGGCTGGTGATGCTAAAATAAAATCCACTAATAGTTATAGGATTTAGTTAACAGGATGGTGCAGAGTTACATCTCCTGTAACTTCCTAGGTCATCATGGGAGGGTGACTCTTTGTGACCCCATGGACCAGAGAACGCCCGGCCCTCCTATCTTCCACTGCCTCCTGGAGTTTGATCAAATTCATATTGGTGGCTTCGATGACACTGTCCAACCATCTCGTCCTCTGTCTTCCCCTTCTCCTCTTGCCTTCTCACTTTCCCAGCATCAAGGTCTTGTCCAGGGAGTCTTTTCTTCTCATGAGATGGCCAAAGTATCGGAGCCTCAGCTTCAGGATCTGTCCTTCCAGTCAGCACTCAGGGTTGATTTCACCAATACCTCTGTGCAATCATATGCACACAGACGTTGGCAGGGATAAGGTTGGGCGGGGTGTTGCTCAGATGTTATTTCGCAACACCTCCCATACTCCATGTGTGACACGACTGTGAAAATCAGACAGAAGTGTGAATTTCCTGACCTTTTGTGTCACGGGCCAATTTGGGTTCTGTTCTTTGCTTTTGCTGGTTAAATAAGTTTCTTCAACAGAGCTGTTTTCTTTAGGTTGTGGCTCTGACCCTGGTCGTCAGGATCTGACCGACTAAATTTGGCTCACCTGGGACACAAGGCCTAAGCTGGAATTCTCAGTGGCTTGGTGTAGCCTCGTTGTGTCCATGGTTTCTGTTCAGAAAGGAAACTGACCCAGTACTAGGTGAGAACTTCCTTTCTGAACAGGAAGCTAGGCAGAGCTTGGTCTATGCTGACCCATGAAGCCTTCTAGCTTAGCCTTTTCTCCCAGGCGAGCCAAAATTACAGTGTCTGTAATGAGGGAATTCCCGCGCTGGAGAATGATGGGATTTGCAGTCCACAAAATCCAAACGGCTCATCCCTAATTGCAATCAGGTCTTTGTGATCCCAGTCTCACATGCTGTGTCACACCAACTGGCGGTTAATGCCATTCAGAATTTGTTCCAGATGTGCGCCATCCTGTATTTGTTTTCACCTGCCACATTTAGTTGTCTGTGTGTCAGCAGTTTCGAATCAGCACATTTTGTCTGCTGATTAGAGCTTCCCTATCTGACTCACCTCATTGCCATGATTTCAACAGGAGATCAGAGAAGACAGGAGTATGAGGAGGAACCCTGTAGAGGGCCAGTGAAAGAACTTCACTCTCGAAGCAGAAAACAACAACGAAGCGAAACAAGAGAGGGGCAAAAGAGGAGGGAAGAGTCCTCTGATCCGGAGGCTGGGGATGTGCCCACTGTCCCAGTCCAAGCAGAAAGAAACCAAGCAAAGGAAAATATTAAATGCCTAGAGTGTGGGAAGACCTACAGCCAGAAATCTCACTTGAAGCGTCATCTGAGGGTCCACACAGGGGAGAAGCCCTTCAAGTGTTCGTACTGCTCCAAGGGCTTTTGTGATAAAGCCCGTCTTAAGGAGCACATGACCATTCACACAGGGGAGAAACCCTACGAATGTTTGGAGTGCGGGAAGAGATTCAACGTGAAGGGAACCCTTGTTTCTCATCAGCGGACCCACACGGGAGAGAAACCTTATAAATGTAATGTGTGTGGGAAGTGTTTCAATCACAGCAATGGCCTCGTTTATCATAAAAGGTTCCACACTGGGGAGAAGCCGTATGAATGCCCACAGTGTAGCAAGTGTTTCTCCGGGAGCGGGAACCTGAAAAGGCATTTGATGTTGCACACTGAAGAGAAACCCTATAAATGCCTGGAGTGTGGAAAGAGCTTCAGATGGAGGACACACCTCACTTCCCACCAACGAATCCACAATGGGGAGAAGCCGTATGAATGCCTGGAGTGTGAAAAGAGCTTCAGACGGAGGACACACCTAACTTCCCACCAACGAATCCACACTGGGGAGAAGCCGTATGAATGCCCACAGTGTAGCAAGTGTTTCTCTGGGAGCAGGGACCTGAAAAGGCATTTGATGTTGCACGCTGAAGAGAAACCCTATAAATGCCTGGAGTGTGCAAAGAGCTTCAGACGGAGGACACACCTCACTTCCCACCAACGAATCCACAATGGGGAGAAGCCGTATGAATGCCTGGAGTGTGCAAAGAGCTTCAGACGGAGGACACACCTCACTTCCCACCAACGAATCCACACTGGGGAGAAGCCGTATGAATGCCCACAGTGTAGCAAGTGTTTCTCTGGGAGCAGGGACCTGAAAAGGCATTTGATGTTGCACGCTGAAGAGAAACCCTATAAATGCCTGGAGTGTGCAAAGAGCTTCAGACGGAGGACACACCTCACTTCCCACCAACGAATCCACACGGGAGAGAAACCGTATAAATGTTTTGAGTGTGGAAAAAGTTTCTCTTGGAGCTCCAACCTGTCTTCACATCAGAAAAGTCACACAGGTGACAAGCCGTATAAATGTTTTGAATGTGGAAAAAGTTTCTCTCAGAGCTCCCATCTGTCTTACCATCAGAAAACTCACACAGGTGACAAGCTGTATAAATGCTTTTAGTGCAGATTCAGCTGCATCCAGAGGAAGAGCCAGAGTAATAAAGCCATTCCTCATAGTCTGGGTCTTGGTGAGGGCAATTCAGAAGGAACCACGATGTGAAGTTGGTGTATTTGTCAATTAATAAATCTTTTAAATCCATTTCATTAATTTGTTGTGATTCTGTCTTTTTGAGTTGCCGTCGTTAACTCACTGTGACAAGCTCAAGGAAATTAAAATAGAATATATCTATCAACAAATCTATTTCATATCAGCATTGTACATTTGACAAATATCTCATCCAAGGGAAGGAATGTTACCTTTTTCTTTTCTTGTGTTAAGGTGTTCAGCTCAGTGGAGATCGATTCCCCCACTGTGCCTTCCTGATAGGCTGGACCTGATCCATAGGGTCCCTTCCAACTCTACAGTTCTGACATAATGGTGATGATATGTGACGTGATTTTTCTAGAACAATTTGAACCGCTATAGAGTCCTGCCCCTTTGACAGGGGAATTATTATCTAGTCATCATACCTCACGGCTGGAATTGATCCATGTAGAGTGGGTAACAGCGGCCCCCAACCTTTTTTTGGGCCACTTGGGGAAGGAGGGGCACCCTTGTGCGCTTGCACAATGGAGTAGGAGGGTGCTTGTGCGGGTGTGTGCATGCATGAAGGGAGGCGCAGTGCTCATGCGTGCGGGTGTGCACTCATGCACATGGGCAAAGGGTGGTGTACTCGGAGGCACACATGCACAAAGGGATGGGGGAGCACAGGGATGCATGCGCAAAGGGGCTGTGCGGGGGAGTGCTGGGGGAAGTCTGTCGACGCGGCCCATTCTGGCTCAAGCCAAAGACTGTCACCAGGCTGCAGACCAGGGGTTGGGGACCTCTATGTTACAGTAATCCAGCCGGGAAGTAACTACAGTGGTGCCTCGCTTAACGAGCGCATCGTTTAACGGTGAATCCACATAGCGATGTCGCAATTGTGATCGCAAAAGCGATCGCATTGCTATGTTTAGATCGGGCTAAAATCGCATTGTGATGATCGGTAAGCATTTCGCTTACCGATCTTCGCAGTGTGATGGTTTTTTTAACAGCTGTTCGGCGGTTCCAAAATGCCCGCAGGATACAGAAAATGGCCACCCGCATTGTTTTCGCACCCTGCCCTCACTTACCGAGGGCGCGAAAATGGCGGCGCTATGGAGGAACATCGCAGAATGGTGAGTTTAGGGCCCCATAGGAACGTTTCAATGGGGTTTTCCGTTCCGTTTAGCGATGTTTCCACATAGCGACAATTAATCCGGAACGGATTAACGTCGCTATGCGGGGCACCACTGTATTGCATGGGTCACCAATGGCCAGATTAGACATTTCAAGAAAAGGGCACAGCTGGCACAGTTAAGTGAAACCACGCCCTCCACCATGGTGCAGCAGCCAGAAGATGACATGACTGTAAAGTAAAGCATCCCCTGAAAATGAGCCCTAATGTGTTTTTTGGAGAAAAAAATGTATATAAGAACTTGTCTTATTTTTGGGTAAACAGGGTAGTTCCTCTGCCCCTTCAAAATCCAGCTTGTGCTTCTGGGAGTTCTCGGTGCACATACTGCTGAAGCCTACCTTGTAGGATATTGAGCATAACTTTGCGAGCGTGTGAAATGAGTGCAATTATACGGATGTTGGAGCATTCTTTGGCACTGCCCTTCTTAGGGATTGGGATGTAGACTGATCTTTTCCAGTCCTCTGGCCACTGCTGAGTTTTCCAAACTTGCTGGCATACTGGGTGTAGCACCTTAACAGTGTCATCTTTTAAGAGTTTAAATAGTTCCACTAGAATTCCATCACCTCCACTGGCCTTGTTGTTAGACAATCTTTCTAAGGCCCACTTGACTTCACTCTGCAGAATGTCTGGCTCAAGGTCAGCAACCACACTATCTGGGTTGTCCGGGGCATCCAGATCTTTCTGGTATAATTTTTCTGTGTATTATTGCGACCTCTTCTTGATGTCTTCTGCTTCTGTGAGGTCCCTGACATTTTTGTCCTTTATCATGTCCATCTTTGCACAAAATGTTCCTTTAATATCTCCAGGTTTTTTGAACAGATCTTTGGTTTTTCCCTTCCTATTATTTTCCTCTATATCTTTCCATTGTTCATTTAAGAACGCGCTCTTGTCTCTCGCTGCTGTTCTTTGGAAGTGCACATTCAATTTTCTGTAACTTTCCCTATCTCCCTTGCATTTTGTTTCCCTTCTCTGCTATTTGCAGCCACTTTACTTTCTTGCTTTTCCTTTTCTTTGGGATGGTTTTTGTTGCTGCCTCCTGTGCAATGTTACGAGCCTCTATCCATAGTACTTCAGGCACTCTGTCCACCAAATCTAGTTCCTTAAATCTGTTGATTATACCTGAATAACTCAGTGGTTTTTCCTACTCTCTTCAGTTTAAGCTTGAATTTTGCTATGAGAAGCTGATGATCAGAGCCACCATCAGCTCCAGGTCTTGTTTTTGCTGACTATATAGAGCTTCTCCATCTTTGGCTGCAGAGAATATACTCAATCTGAATTGAATTTGGCCATTTTAATATGGTTTAAATAAATTACAGATGTGCTTTAGCCTGATGAATTATTTTATAGCGTTCAGATATTGTAATTCATTGTCCTTTTTTGTTGCACCCTCCTTTTTAAAACATATTTGTAAGCTACTCTGGGTCCTCTCCAGGAAGAAGGCAGGTGTTAAATGAAATAAACACATAAGTAAATAAATAAATGCCTAACTATTTTATTGCAACCATTATTACATGTTACACTTATAACCCTCACTTATAGTACATGTAGTGTTCAAGGTGGCTTACAAATATCAGTAATGCAGAATAAAGGCAGTCAAAGGGGAAGACCATGTCAAGTGTAAGCTCTTAAAAGTCAGCTAAGTCTATAAACTTAGTCATCATCTCCTGGCAAATAGAAGAGAGGGGGTTATGTAGGCAGTGACAGATTTTACTTTCTTGGGCTCCATGATCACTGCAGATGGTGACAGCAGCCACGAAATTAAAAGACGCCTGCTTCTTAGGAGGAAAGCGACGACAAACCTTGACAGCATCTTAAAAAGCAGAGACATCTCCTTGCCGACAAAGGTCCGCATAGTCGAAGCTATGGTTTTTTCCAGTAGCGATGTATGGAAGTGAGAGCTGGACCATAAAGAAAGCTGACCGTCGAAGGATTGATACTTTTGAATTGTGGTGCTGGAGCAGACTCTTGAGAGTTCCCTGGACCGCAAGGAGACCAAACCTATCCGTTCTGAAGGAAATCAACCCAGAGTGCTCACTAGAAGGACAGTTCCTGAAGCTGAGGCTCCAATCCTTTGGCCATCTCATGAGAAGAAAAGACTCCCCGGAAAAGACGCTGATGTTGGGAAAGTGTGAAGGCAAGAGGAGAAGGGGACGACAGAGGACGAGACGGCTGGACAGTGTCATCGAAGCCACCAACATGAATTTGACCAAACTCCAGGAGGCAGTGGAAGACAGGAGGGCCTGGCGTGCTCTGGTCAATGGGGTCACGAAGCGTCAGACACGACTAAACAACAACAACAAAAGTCTATAAACAAGGGATCTGAAATCATCACAACAAATATTAATTTTCACATTCCTGCTCATTTATTTTGGCACATTTTAAATTCTCCAGAGCACAAAAGCTTGGAAGCTGATTGTCCGGATATGTGTGTGTGTGTGTGTGTGTGTGTGTTTATGCCCCACCTCTCCCAAATGGAGTCACAATCTCCCCTTAAGGGGGACTTCACTTGACAGGAAGTCAATGCAAGGCTCGAGAGGCAATGCTGTCAGCTCACAACAGAAAGGGCTCATAAGCCGCGAAGCCTGTTACGAACACAACGTCTTACTCCAGACTG